>NW_025999977.1:26004121-26009770 GCF_001458135.2 Marmota marmota marmota | reverse complement strand
CTAACCCCAAACTAAGAATTAACCCAGAAGTTCTTCAGTAAGTGACTGGAACTAAACACAACGAGTTGCATCTGTAATCATAGAATAGTACTCCACTATCAAAAAAAAAAAAAAAAAGAACAAACTGTTGATACATACAACCTGGATGAATCTCCAGGGAATCATACTAAATTAGAAAAAGCCTATCAGGGAGGCTTATATACAATGTTACAATTCTACAAAATTTTTGAAATGAAAAAGTTTTAGTGGTTAGATTGGTAGTTGTCCTAGGGTAGAAAAAGGACTGTGGGTGGAGAAGTCAGGGGAGGGCTTAGGAAAGAGTTGAGCATGCCTATAAAATTATGACACAGGGTTCCTTGAGGTAGTAGAAATATTCAGTGTCTGAACTGTGGACCTGATGATAAAATAGTGTAGAACTTAATAAACACACACATACACACAGAGAGAGAAGAGTACAAATAAAATCTGGAAAAGCTGAATAAGATCAATATATCCTACCAAAGTGGTAAGGAGGTCTTGGAAGATCAACAGTTTTAATAAACATAATGATGAAGACATACAATTTTAAAAACTCAGGTTATAGATAGAAAATTGCTAGGACATAGCAGCAAATTTTATAATTTTTCAAATTAAATTATACAAGCAATATATAAATGCATTCTCCTCATAATAAAGCTAAAATAGTATATATAATACATAAGGATCAAGTTTGTTATATATTTCCAGAGTTTCTATGCGTTCACATATATGTGGATATGACATGGAAAAACCTGTTTTACAAGAAAGAAAGAAAGAGAGGGGGGAAGGAAGGAAGGAAGGAAGGAAGGAAGGAAGGAGAAAGATTTGGTGTATTTGGGTATGGGTATAGGGAGTGTAGAAAATGAAAACTGCAGCTTACTCATCACTTCTCGCCTCCTCTTCTTATAGTAGAATCTTCCAGTGGCTTGTTGGACTGGGTAGGAGTAAATTTTATTGATGACTATATTAGGGAGTTGGGAAATGAGTGATCTAAAATTTATATTTTTATGAGATGCAGTCATTTGGAGTAAAGTTTTCAATTTCAGGGTCTCCTCCTGTTTCTGATAATGACATTGGAAAGCTTCATGCCCATTCACCAATGGAATTGTGGAAAAAGGTGTATGAAAAGCTCTTTCCACCAAAGGTATTTATTTCTAATTTTTTTAAAGCAAGAATTTTTAGCACTATTCAACAGTTACAGGAAATATTACTATTTCCTATAACTTACTATGGTAACTTTGTTTTTATCTCTCATGCTCAAAAATTGAGTGAACATTTATTTTAAAAAATCTATTGTAAATAAGGCTCTGTGGAGGTTGAAATATGAGTCAGACATGGGATCTTCTCTGTTTCCAAACAGAGATCTTTAGCTGTTAGAGCAGAGAACAACAGCATCTGAAAGGGGAAAGAGACAAGACAACCTGGAGGACTTTCAAATGGGCCTCAAATGATGATGAAAACTTGACTTAGAATGGCTTCAATGTCAGGATGAGAGTTGGAGCTTGGTTTGTTAGATGGTAGCCATTAAGGAGTCATGGGTGTGAAATGATTTGGAGAATTGTAATTTCAGAGTATCAACACACTAAAAGATATCAAGGACCCAGCACGAGATCCTCAGTATGCTGAAAGTGAAGTTGATGAGATGAGAATCCAGAAGGATCAGGTATTTATTATCCTAAACATTTACTTAATTTCCTTTCATTTTATTACAGAATCTGGAATGCCTTGGGAATTCCTTATTTTTTTTTCAGTGTATTTACCTGTCGTCTTTTTTTACTTTCAATATTATTTAAATATTACATCTGCACTGTAGGAAAAAATCCTGATATTCATAAAGAAGTAGTTTAAAAATCACCTGTCATTCCACCACCCAGAGATGACTTAATGTTCATGTATCTTTTTTCAGTTTTCTGATTTTTTTAATGTTAAAGATGGGTAGTGATTCTTACCTGGTTGCTGAGAAACTTTCATAATATTCTTTCTCATGTGATTATCTGAAAGGTTTTGTTTTTCATTAGGACATTCAGACTTACCTATACTTTGCTAATACTAGAAAAATTATCTTGTCCAGTTAAGGACTTTAGTCTGAAAGCACATAAACATACCTGACAGAACATAGTATCTATGCTTAAATTTAGAGGCTGCCATTCCATAAATGCCTACATAGTCCGTTTTTTTAAAATTTTTTTTTACTTGGTGATGGACCTTTATTTTATTCATTTATTTATATGTGGTGTTGAGAATTGAACCTAGTGCCTCACACATGCTAGGCACGCGCTCTACTACTGAGCCCCAGCCCCAGCCCTTCATAATCCCATTTTTTTTAATTTTATTTTTGCCTTTATACATGTACTTTGGGGGTTATTTTTTGTATTACAATTCTTATTACACATATATACCACAACTTTTCATGTCTCTGTTTATATATATAAAGTATGTTGACACCAATTCGAGTCTTCATACATGTACTTTGGATAATGATGTCCATCACATTCACCGACCTTGCTAGTTCCCTGCCCCTTCCCTTTTCCTCCCACCCCTCTGCCCTATCTAGAATTCATCTAATCCTCCCATGCTCCCCATCCCTACCCCACTATGAGTCAGCCTCCTTATATCAGAGAAAACATTCAGCATTTGTTTTTTGGGGATTGGCTAACTTCACTGAGCATTATCTTCTCCAACGCCATCCATTTACATAGTCCCATTGCAATATACAAGTCTGATGTAAGAAAGCAAGAGTTGGTAAGTTACCAAGACTCAAATAATACACTTAGACTTTTCTCAGATCTCCCCTTAGTTTGATAAAATAAAACACTGCAGAGTCAGCAAGCACTCTAAATTGAAAGCCCTGACAGCCTGTGTGACTCAGGCAGTCACACTGTTGCAAAGGTAACTTGAAGGCAGCTGTCTGCTGGGAGCTGTGACCTGGGTATTTTTCGTAGCACTCTATTTTCACCATAAGGAGTCGTAGAAAAGTAAGCAAAAATTTAATTTAAAAGTAGCCTGGAAGACTTTTGAAAATGATGTCATGACTATTTAGAAGGTTTTGTAGCTATAGCAAGTTGAGAAGCATTTGGAGAGACTGTAAAATGACCTCACATAACCCTTGTTATGTGTACCCTGTTATAACCCTTGTTATTACCCTTATATATGTACCCTGGCTGTAGAGATCTGTTGGAAGTCAACCCTGGATTAATATTTAGGAGTCAATGATTAACTTCCATTATTGATGAGTATCTCTTTATATTGCATAGTGACCACATTTATTTTGTTAACCTGCGTAGGTATTATTCAAGGACGAGGTTACTTCTGAGCATTGTGAGTGTTCACGTTGAAAGCTATCTTCCCTAAGGGAACTGAGAGGCAACCCTGCGGTGCGGGTATCATTCTTCACTTGACTCTGGTACCTCACTGCTATTAGATCAATAATTGCTATAATCTACTTTAAAAATATACATTAGCTAGATTTTTTTAAGCCAACCTAAAAAGTAATAATAATTTTGCCTCTTAGCCAATTTCATTCTTGTTTTGGCAGATGAATTGATTTCATCTTGCACACAGGATTTACATTCCTTAATAAATTTATGCATTTGTTTTAAAAATACTGTAATGATTACTATTTAATGCTTTCATTATTTAATTGATATCTAAAATTTGACATTCTGATGTCCAGAATTTTAAATTGTAATACTATTTCATATGCTTTCAAAGGACCATAAGTTTTTTCCAATTGTGTGTTGATATACACAGCTGACTTTAAGACAATTCTCTAAAGATTAATTTTGGAAGATTCCTATCGATTTCCCTCTAAACATTTAAATATACACTCATTTTTATGTAGGCAGTATGGAATCACTGCTAGTTTTATTGATACAGCCTATAGAAGAAATCGTCCACATTTGGTGAAAGTCTAGCCAGTTGTCTATTGCTCTTTCATCATATTTCCTTTGGTCTTTTAATATGATTATTGCTACATAAAATTTTTCAGTGAAAGTAGCATTATACTCTTTAGATTTTATTTGATTTGACATTCAGAACAATGATATTCATTTAAAAGGAAAAAAAATGATTTACCTACTTCTAAATTTTAAAAAACCATGGTGTTCCAGAATTACATAAAAGTGTGTCCCAGCTTTGAAGATACCTGTAAATCAGTCTAGTCTGTGTGTTTTGTGCCTGCATACCTTTAATCCAAACAGTTGCTTCTGATTCTTTTTCTTCTTGGGATGAGGATGGTGCCGTATTTCATTAAAATATAATGAAATGACCCATGAGTGAGGACTGGCCCTAGCTTGCAGGAGACCAGATATTATCCTCCTCTTGACACTCCCCCATACCTATGCCCTATTATAAATGGTCTAAATAATTATCAGAAATATAACAAAATTATTTTCATGGCCTCTAAGTTTTTGCAGTGAAATTAGACTGCACCATTTCTAGGATAGAGAGGCACATTCATGACTTCCATTCAGTTTCTCCAACACTCAAGCCTCCAAAAAAGCCCCAAGTCCTGTTGAATCATTAGGCAAAAAAGATGTATCCATATCCTACCCCCAAATCATCTGCCAGTGGAGAGGAGGCGTCCCGAGGCAGTGTTCCTTAATATCTCATTATTGTAAGTCTCTGTAATAAAGTTGTTCTTTTATGATTGCTGTCCAGAATCTGTCTTGCTCCTTGTCCCTACAGATGCATGGAGATCCTCCTGACCTGTGAAACCAGTCCTCACAGGTCAGATTGTAGGAAAACCCCTTTTATCTTTTCTGCAGTCTAAGGGTCTCTCCTGATTCTATCTCTGAGGTCTGTCTTTTGCCACATTTCACATGAGCACAAGAAAACACTCCAGTATTTTTTAGTTTTTAAAATCCCTCTGGTTTTAAAGCATTCTTGATTTTAGGGGATATGAATATGGAAAGCATTTGCTGAACCTTTCTATCCCTTTTCTATATTTTTGTTTAAATTAAAAAAGAGGGGGGGGGGGGGCAGGCACATTTGTGCAGTCTGTAATCCCAGCAACTCAGGAGGCTGAGGCAGGAAGATTGCAAGTTTGAGACCAGCCTCAGCAGCTAAGCAAGGCCTTCAGCAACTTATCTTCAGCAGGGCCTATCTCAAAATAAAAAATAAAAAGTGCTAAGGATGAAGCTTAGTTTATGGTATATCACCTCTGGTTCAATTCTCAATACAAAAACAAAGTAACTAACTAACTACATACATACATACATAAATACATACATAGGAGATAGCACATGGAAGTATCCTACCTTCTCCCTAGCTATTTGCTGTTATCAGGTGACATATGTCCACCATTGTTTTTGCTGGCTGCTTAGGAAGCCATTTGTGAATGAACACTTGAGGTATTTAATCCTTCTTTACTGGGGGACATCTAAATTGTTTCCAGTGGTGTGCTGAGATATATAAGCAATGAGACACACGCTCCCAGCATCTTGGGAGGCTGAGGCAGGAGGATTGTGAGTTCAAAGCCAGCCTCAGAAGCATAGCAAGGCTCTAAGAAACTTAATGAGACCCTGCCCCTAAATAAAATATAAAAAGGGCTGGGGATATGGCTCAGTGGTTGAGTGCTCCTGGGTTCAACCTCCAGTACCAAAAAAATTTAAATTTAAATTAAAAAAAAAA
>NW_025999977.1:25957732-26004098 GCF_001458135.2 Marmota marmota marmota | reverse complement strand
AAAAAAAAAAAAAAAAATATATATATATATATATATATATATATATATATATATATATAAATCAATGAGCATTCTTCCATTTATATCCTTGTATACCTCTCTATAATTCTGTATGATAAATTTCTAAAAGTAGAATCACTGGTTCAAAGATTATATACATCTTAAATGTTGATATTTTGCTAACTTCAACTTCAGCTTTGAACAGCAAATTAAAATGAGATCAATATTTAAAGTATGACAGATGCTACATTTTATTAGTTAAAAGACAATTTGTATGATATATGAAATATATAATTTTGTATGAAACTTTAATAAATTCATTTCTGTTTAGATTACACAGAAACTCTGAAGACTATTTCTAGAAAATTGATCTTTAGTACAATCACTTATAAAATAATTATCAACAAGCTTTGAGAATGATAATGCTAGAAAGAACACATTGTTTTATCTAAAAATGCTAAGGCAGCTTTAATATGTCTACTTGAATTTATAAAATTGATTTTTCTTAAATAATACATTTTTGTTTTAGGAACTGGAGCAATACAAGAGAAGCTCTTCAAAGTCTTGGAAACAAATTGATCTTGATTCTTGACTTAATTCAACTATTGTGTATTTATTTCTTCTTTCCCAAATCCAAGTAAGATTATTAAATATTGTGTCATTATGTGACAAAAGTTAAGATGTGTAATTTGTTAGAAGAAAAGCTGAAGTTCTTGTCCTTTTGCAACTCTCTGGATATTCTAAAATATTTTCGAAGGGGAAAAATTGTGTGACTACATATAATATATTTTTGAAAAATAAAAGAATCTTTTATTATCTACCTCTAACGTGTAAGTAGTATAGACCTAAGTAAGCATGTATACATATCTGCTCATGTTTTTAGGAAAGCAAAAGTATTTGGTTTTAAAAATAAGTTCAAGTGCCCATGTTGGATACGTGGTATATTCAGCTGTAGCTGGTTTTACCCTCAAGAGTGAAGGACTATTTAAAATGGACACTCCTGGGTCCTCACATCAAGAGATCCTGAATCAATTGTCTGGAATGGAACATTTTAAATCAGCATTCCTCTGTGAGACTGACTCACTTATTTAAATATCACTTTTTGCAGAACAGGCAAATTTAGGGGAGATAAACTATCAATAAGTAAACCAAAACTTCATTTGTTGGGGATAACCAGGATCATGTCCAAGGTAGTATAACCTTTAAGAAACCTTCCCAGTTATGTGGATTTGTGTGCTTGCTAGCCAACTTTAATTTTAAGAATGTTTGCTATCGTTAATCAGGAAAGTTATTCTTATTGTTCCATTTCCACATACAAAATACATTGACTCTAATGTGCCCTGCATCTACCTTCAAAAAAGCACATGTACCAGCTCCAAGAACACTCAGACTGACCAGTGGCATCTGAGTAGATATCTGATTACTGCCAACCAATAGGACTTCATAAACTATTTGCAGCACACATAGTTCTGACACTCTTAAGAACAGGATTTTTAGCATGTTTCTAAAGAATCTCAGTTTTTTTTTTTTTTTGGTTTTTTTTAGTTAATACATAACAGTAGAATATATTTTGACATATATTATACATATATGGAGTACAACTTCCCATTCTTCTGGTTGTACATGATGCAGAATTACATTGGTCATGTATTCATATATGAACATAGGAAAGTAATGTCCTATTCAAGGAATCTCAGTCTTTTTAAAATATTTTTTTAAGTTGTCAATGGACTTTACTTTGTTTATTAATATGTGGTGCTGAGAATCAGAACCCAGCGCCTCACACGCCTGAGGCAAGCACTCTACCACTGAGCCACAATCCCAGCCCAAAGAATCTCAGTCTTAAGAACAGTTAGATTCCCTGCCTTTTTGCAGTCGAGAAAGAGCTCCCTTTAAATTCACAGTGAACAATATGATCTCAGAAATATCACTGACTTGGTGGGAAGAAAAATCCTATTCCCCAATAGTAATAGGAATTTTTATTATATAATTTGATTTTCTTACATATTACTGTCCATTTTTTACTTGAGACACAAACTGTCATATGTTGAAAGCCATTGTGTTTTCCTACGATGCTATCACTAACATTTAATAGCTTGAAGTCACGTGTGATGTCAATTTTCCAAATGTTTCTGAGCTAGAATGAAATTCATCTGCATATGAATAGCAGCAAATGTTTCCACTTACCTTGTACACCCATATCTTTAGTAAGTTGAAATCAGTGATTTCAAAAGAGATTCCTGTGGGACTCTCTTTGAACAACTTTAATAGATTATCATCTCCAGAATTGTCTATAACTGATGTGACATATATAATCTGTAAGGCATTATGTAACTATTATACCATAATCATTGGTGTCAAAGACCTTTTATAAAAATTGACAGTACTATTCTGGTAATTTACCAGTGTCTCCAGATCCTTAAATACCGTTCTAAGCAGGAGAATTTTACTGTGGTTTCCTTAATGAAATGATCTTTCCTACTATAACATGAGCCGTTTCAAGTGCTATAATTTATCATTCTTTATAAGTTAGGTCACAGTAACTGAACAAGTTCATATGCTCTCTAGGATATTCTTGCTCCAAGTTTCCATGGTAACATTGAGATAGTTTCATTTCAGACTTGTATGTCAATTACTTGAAGATCGATCAGAAGGATGAAAAATCATTTAGTAAAGAATCCATATTTAGGGCTGGTGCTCCTAGCTCAGTGGTAGAGCGCCTGCCTTGAACGTGTGAGGCACTGGGTTTGATTCTCAGCACCACATAAAAATAAATAAAGATATTGGTTCATCTACAACTAAAAAATTTTTTTAAAGAATCCATATTTAATTGTATCCATAACTTCATCCCTGTACACATGTAATATACGTGTCTGTGTTTGTATTCATCTGAAAATGTGTCAGATGAGCATTTTTCAACATGGATTTTAAATAATAGCTCATCTCCAACCTTAAAGAGGTCATTTGTCAGTGCATACACCTATCTAGTAACTTTTAATTTTATAAGTAAACTAGACTAAAAGCAAAAAATAGCAAACTCATTTTAAAACATCACCAGAGGTTTATCTGGTATGTAGCATTTACTATTTAGCCCCTTCCTACAATTTTAAATGTGAAAAAAAAAATTATTGGGTGCTGTGAATCAGTGGCGTTCACTGTCCATCTGTCCAACATCCTCTCAATGTGATCTGGGCAACCCAGACCTCTCATGTGGACAAGAGCAAATGACAGCTAAAGCTTCTTACCCAATTCTGCAGGATCTTTTGCTCCAGTTAGACCCATAAGTCTTTTTTACCTACTATTCCAGTCAGTGATAATTCAAATGTTTTGTTCTTACTTAATTCTTTATCATATACACATAATTTTTAATTGGCTTTTTTTGTGTGTCTAGAACGAAGGAAGCAAATAGTTACACTAATCTCCCATAAGTTTATGAATTTTATTATTTACATTCTTGGACCAGCTCAGTCACTTATTTCCAAATACCACATCCCCACAAGTTGGAATAGCAAAGGACTTTGAACCATTTCCATTGCACTCAAGTCCTGTGTGGATCCAGGAGGCACAAATGGAGTCTTCATGGTTAAAAGATTGAAAATGTTCTAGTGAAAAAGAAATACATGGCATTCTTATTCCAGTCAAAGCAGTTGTCACATCTAGACTGAAGTCCCATCTTCCCAGCAATGTTCTTTACTATCTGCTAATGAAATAGTCCCGTATTTTAAAGACAATTATTCCTAGGATGACAAGAACTGGGATAAATGAATATAAAATGACAAAGTTTTTTGTGAATCGGGCTGTTGCACCTGGGCATGTTCTCTCGATGAATTGAATTCCTTGAGTGATGGTACATAGTGGATGATACATCATAGAATCATTTAATCTGCCTGCCAAGAAAAAGATTGACAATGTCAGATATGGTATATTTTAGGCTATTTAATCAACAAGTGTTTACCTACTACTCACAAAGAGCTTAGCACTCTGCTGAGTACCCTTCTTCATAAAAGATTCATCTTAAGAGAGCCTGGAATGCACAATTAGATACAGCAAATGTGAAAGTTCTGGGCCTCGGCTTCATTTGAAGATGGAGATGGATTTGTTTCCATTGGGAGTACAGATTCATTACCATATTCCACATAAAAACTATGATCACCCTACACCAAATATCCTAAAGTTACTGATCTTGTCACCTAATTTGAAACAAACCACTAAGTTCTACTATGCTCTTTAGTTGTCTTCAGAGTGACCCTCAGATTTCCAGTGATCATGAGGACCTTGTTATGTTCCCATTGCTCTCTTGTGGGATTGGGGGATCAACTTTTGCCATAAAAAATGGCTTTACTCAGTTATATACTGTGTACATTTTGGGGAACAAAAAGCCACTTCAGAGCCTATCTAAAATATACAAGTGTTTACTTCAATGTACGTAAGATCTGTTGCTTTCTAAAAGCATCAGGTGATTGACAGGAGACTAACTTGACCACTGCCTTTTTTTTTTTTTTTTTGGTGCGGGGAGGGCTACTGGAGATGGAACCCAGGGGTGCTTAACCACTAAGCCACATCCCCAACTCTTTTTATTTTTTTTTATTTTGGGGTGGGGTCTTGCTAAGTTGCTCAGGGCCTCACTAAGTTGCTGAGGCTGGCCTTGAACTTGTGCTCCTCCTGCCTCAGCCTCCCAAGTCACTGAGATTACAGGCATGAGCTACCATGGGCGGCCTATTTTATTTTAAATTTTAAAGAAAATTTTGGACTTTATTTCAAAACAAGGTTTTAAATCAATTTACTATAAAATATAACATTTATTAGAAAATGTTTCCCTCAGGAAATTGCTTCCTCAGAGTAATATGTAAAAATAATATTCCAAAATAGATTACTTACCACAAGTGAAATTCAGTCCATAGAACTCATTTACTACAAGAATCTCAGAGCAAAATTTTTGAAATGTAAAATAACTGAAGATTTTAAAAGGAATAGGCATTTCTTCTGTGTTTCTTAAGAAAAGGAAAAGAGACATATTCAGTAGGCTCTGGTAAATAGTTTTACTAAACAAAAAGAAAGGCAATCCTTATTTTATGCTTTCTTAATTTTCCATCTCTATTATAAAAATTATGCTCACTACAAAAATCTTCAAATACTGCTGAAAATATAAAGAAATATTACCCAGAAATAACCATTGTTAACATTTTGGTGAAAAAATATTATATATGTATATATGTACACATATATAAACATACCTACATACGTGTACATATCTATGTATATATAAAATTTTACACTATTTTATAAAATTTTACACAAATGGAATTAGATGCCTCATGCTCTTTTTTGACTTTTCCTCCCAAACATGCGTCTCAGACATCCTTCCAAGTCAGTCAATGGAGCACTTAGTCATTTTCAATCAAGCTGTGTGGTACAGTATTCCTCTTAGGATCAATGTCTCATTTCTGGGGTAAGCAGCACTGATAGAAACACACACTAAAACGAGACCCCAAGGGAGAAAGGATGAAGAGAGCAAGCAGACATTCATTGTGAGAAGGAATTCTGTCTCCTCTCCAGTCTATTTCAGGAAGAACTTCATGCTGACACTGGTGTTCTTGGTCCACTATATAGTTTCTTATAAGGAACTAGTTCCAAGTGCTTTAGGAATTAAAAAAGAAAAAAAAATGTCCTATCTTAAAGAATTCACAATGTAGTTAGAGACACAGACTATGCATCCTTAAGACAAAAAATGCTCAGTAGTGAGCAACTTGTGTCAAGAAAGTCTAAAAACCCGGTACTACGGGTCCATAGTATTCTTATATTGGGTATTTATGGTTTCACCTAATCTCACATGACCCCCAAACTCCATGACTTTTGAGTTATTGGCAGTTTTCTTAAGCACAAAATGAATGAACCACATTGAGAGGCTGTTCATTGAAAAGGATAGGTGGGAATTTGGGAAGGACTTAGAGGAAGAAAAGGGACATTCACAGAAGACAGAAATGGCCTGGGCACAGGCCTGTCAAAGTTGCATTTGGGACCGAATGGAACTGAAAGGCTACACAGAGGATTTGAAGTGGGAGTAGTGAGAGGTGAGTTAGAAAGACAGCTAGAAACAAGTGTGGGAGACCTGAAACGAGTTGACATTGCATGACCTTAAGAAAGGTCATATTGAAATCATTATTTTAAGGAAAGTTAATGTGGCACCAGCAAATAAGATGGACCAGAAAAAAAGCAGATTGAGGACAGCAAGAAAGGGAACAGGCTATAGCAAAAGTTCAAGTATCAGATGATAGACATCCGGAATAGGATGATGGCCACGAGAGGTCAGCTGCCTGGCTGGCTGCCCGTTCAAGGTAAGAACCGTGTGCCTCCTTCTCCTCCTGTACTACGTGGGATGAAACACGAATGTTCCACATGCCTGTGACTTGACATCAGAAAAGAAAACCACATGAGTTGGTGACTGATCCAGTGTGCGGACAGTTTGAGAGTCATGCATGCAATCTTTCAGTTCAACAAGTAATTTTTGGTTCAAGGCCATAGGCTGGCACCTGAGAAAGAATGAGACACAGCTGCTGCCCTTAAGTGGTTGACAGTCTATTAAAAGAAAGGCTGAGGCGCTAGGTGGCACGCAAGGGGCACTGGGAGAAAACTCAGGAGCTGTCAGAGCGCTCCTCTAGTCATGGGAAGGTGGGACTGGCTTTGTGCATGTGGCAGAGGAGACAGATGGGCGGGTGAGAGGCACAGAGGAGAAGCAGGCCGTTACAGAAACCCTTATGCTTTCAAGAGGGAGGAAGCACAGGTCCAAATTGATTGACATGAGACTATCTACGATATGTAGCTCATAGGAAGGAAGTGTGCATATTTCCCATGTTACAAAAAATCTGATCTCGTTTTTATTAAAAGATGTTATTACAGTCTAGCAAGATATGCAACAAAATTGAACTCTGGTGGTAGTACTTCGGGGTTCTTATTTCTTCATGCAGTTCTAGAGTGTATGTGTTTTTTGCCCTAAAGAATTCGCATTATATAAGTAGAAGGAAGAACAAAGCTATTTCCATTCGTGTTTGAGGGAAGAGGGACCCAGAAGGACAAATGCTACAGGCAGTTTAGTCAGGAAAGATGCACACCTGAGGGACAGGCAGAAATGTAGTGACTGGAGCTTAAAGTGGCCTCTAGGAGTGGAGTTTTAATTCTATGATGGAAGTACAATCTGCTTGAACCCTTGGGATGTGAAGATTTTGGAAAGAACCCCAAAGCATCTAGTAATGTTGGTCACTGCCTTCCTCTCAGGAGCAATTAATCCCTTTTTCCTAAAACCACACAAATGAAACATTGCTAGATGGGCACTCTAATGATCCACATAATATAAAAGAGCTTGGGTCTGCACCTTGCCAGCTTGATTCTATAACCTTGTGGTGATTTGATTTGTGCATTTTTCACAGAAGCTAACAATTCATTTAAACAACTGAGACAAATACAATGAATTGTAAATTTTTAAAAATCCTTCCTGATTGATTAGCTAGCTCACTTTGCTTTTTTTTTTTTTTTTTTTTTTTGGTACTGAGGATTGAATTCAGGGGCACTCAACAACTAAGTCACAACCCCAGCCCTACTTTGTATTTTATTTAGAGACAGGGTCTTACTGAGTTGCTTAGTGCCTCGCTGTTGCTGAGGTTGGATTTGAACTCATGATCCTCCTGCCTCAGCCTCCCAAACCACTGAGATTATAGGTGTGCATCACTGTGCCCAGTCTCATTTTGCTTTATAGTATCTCTCTTTTTCTATAACTCGGTATAGCTCACAATGTGTTCTCGTGTTGATAAACTTATTTACTCCTTGTGATCTCTTAAGGTGGGCAGGGCCCAGATAAGAACCTCCATTTTATAAATGAGGAAACTAATTTAGATAGGAAAGTGACTTGTTCATAGTCATGGGACTGCTAAAGCATTAGAGGAAGTTTCGGAGTCCTAGGGCAGCACTTTCTCCCGGGTCCACGGGCATCATGGGTGTCTTCAAGGTGGCAGGACTTGAGCTGAGTAAGCTTGACCTTAGTTTCCTTACCCAAATTTCTCTGAGAGTTAAACAACTACATAAAGAAAGGAAATTATGTATAGTAGATGCTTAGTAGGTTTTTTTGTTATTTGATTTTTAAGCCAAAGAAACAAAGCCCTGTTAACATTTCCTGGAGCCCACAGTTTACTTCCTAGATCCTACTCATCACCTGCCTGGAATCATTTTTACCCTTTTAAAATGTTCTAACCTTTCCTCTGCTACTTTTAAAAACTCTCTCTCTCTCTCTCTCTCTCTCTCTCTCTCTCTCTGTGTGTGTGTGTGTGTGTGTGTGTGTGTGTAATCTTGGTTATAAAATGATGCTTGTCCATTATAGAATATTTTTAAAATATAGAAAATATGAAGAAGAATTTAAATACCACCCAGACATAATTGCTATAAACATTTGATGTACATCTTTTAAGTCTTAATACTTTGGGGGGCTGTCTTTCATCCTGTAGGCTCTTTTCTTAATCTGACTATTCTTAATTCCCCCAAAAAACTGGGATTTGGAAACTGGACTAGGGACCCAGCAGTACCAGGTCAGAAGTGAACTAATACACACACCATTTAGCCTATTGTATGAGCTGTGAGTTTTTCTGGAACATCCAGGTTGGGTTTTATTCTCTCATTTTAATGGCTTATTATATGTGAATCATCAATAGAACACTTACCTTGTCATTTCCTGATTCCCAATAAAAAGACATTTCATTGAACACCTGGTGAAAAGCTCAAGGTCTAAGGCAATAATGATAAGCAAGCAATATAAATAACACACCACACTATAAAGTAATATCTTTAGCAAGTATCCATAGCTCTTCTCTGGGGTTCCTACACAACAATCATTATCAAGTGCTCATTAGTAACATACCAAGCTAAGTCCTTTGAATCATTATATCTTACCTGAGGAATCCAGATCCAACCAGCACCCCAGCAATGCTGAGCAGAGCTACTACACTGTTGGCGATATTGGGGTTTTGGATCATACCAAGTACAACCAGAGTCAGAAATTCACCAATTAAATGGGGAGCCAAGAGAGCAGCAGAGAAATATCCAAATCTGGCAACCTCAGGGTATAAGCCCAGAGTCCTAGAAAAACACAAGTTCTTTAGTTTGCTCTCCAAGCACTCTCGTTTAAGAAAAATACCATATTTGCCTTCTATGAATAATCCTGGGTGGGAGGAGTCAGCAGGGCAAGCCCAGCTCCCCTCTCTAAGGCCTTTGGGAAGAACCAATATTTGAGATCGTTTATTACCACAGTGGGTTCTGTTCAACTCAAAGTCAGTCGCCATGACAGCTCCTTCAGCTCTCATGGGAAAATATTAAACTACTTAGACCTGTTAGCTGTCATAAGTAGGGCTGGTGAACTCCCAGGTCTCTTCATAAATAACCGTGTTACTACCTATACTACAAGTGACCCTATATCCATACCCTTTTCTCCTATGTTCCTTTTACCAAATTATATCTTACAGGGAGACAGCATGTTTTAATGACCATAGACTTAGTTGCTCTTTATTGAATTTGTACAGTGGAGAAAGAAACTGGCATTTCTGATACCCACCCACCCTCTAGACCATCACTCTGCCTCTTGTACAAATCATTGTCTACGCTATCGATTCCCTTCCCCAGTGTAGTCTTTCTTGCATCTGTTTTTTTCTTTTTTAACTTTGCGACAGTGTCTCACTAAGTGGTCACTCAGGCTGGCTTGAACTTTGAATCCTCCTGCCTTAGCCTCCGGAGTAGCTGAGATTAGGGTCATGTGCCACTACACCTGGCTTGTCTTGTGACTTTTAAAACATTCACCTTTGGTGATTTGTCGAATCTGGACAAGGGTCGTTCTTTCCCTTCCTATTGCTTTAATTTTCCTCAAGGTCTTTAATCTCCTGGATGAGTCATCAGCATAACCAGGTTGTCTCCTAATTAGCTGATCTCCTTTCAGATGGAACTGGGTCATTTGGCATGTCTTAGACTTAGCTATTACTCAAAACTGTCTCACTTCCAAGATTTCAGATTCCAAAACACCCTCTCTTATCATGGCCTCTGCCTCCCATTTCCCCAGCCCTCACTCCCTCGGGGCCTTGCTGCCTTCTGTCATCTTTGCAGGATTAGTCCTCACCTCTGGGAACTGCTTGTCACTTAAGCTACTAAAGTGTGTGGAACACAGTATATTGCTGTACTAATTGACGCCATTCTGCCCCTTTGCTTCAACTGGCTTCTGAACCCTTTAAGTTCCTCCTAGCATCTTGGATTCCAATGGCATGTCACATCATGCTGACATGAACCCCTACTTTACCCCCCTCCCCTATTTCTTTTCCAGTGCTCACTTCCCATTTTATGAATTTCTTATTCTCTCTCTCTCTCTCTCTCTCTCTCTCTCTCTCTCTCTCTCTCTTCCCCCCTCCTCCTCTATCCATCCCCATCTCTTTCAAGTGTGGCCCTATCTCCTGGTATCATGATTCCATGTTATTTGGTTCTCCTGTCCCTACCTTGGTCTACTCTGAAAACTTGATCTATAGCTTAGCAAATTTTATCTGTATTTAAATCCACTTACAACCTGATTTTTGTTGTTGTTTGTTTGTTTTGCAGTGCTGGGGGCCGAGCTCAGGGCCTTGAGCATGCGGGGAAATGCTCTATCACTGAACTTCACCTCCAGCCCCCTTGTTTTCTATGATCCTATTTGCCACATCCTAAGCAACCCTTCTTTGAGTCTGATAATCATTTAAGCAGCTCCCCTGTTCCCCTTCACCAAGCTCCCCGAGACAACATCTGCCTCCTCCGTCTTGCCCCTTCTTCCCTTGTAAACCTGACTTGCATCCCCGTTGGTCTACTGAAGCTCTCCTCTGGAAGATTGCAGTGAACTCCTCTTCTTATGCTTCACCTCACATAACCTCTGTCACACCAAAAGGGTTGGCCACACCCCCTAGAAGTCCTCTCCCCCCTCTGCTCCCCAGTGCTGCTTCTCCCTCTGCCTCCCTGACCACTCCTTTGCCTCCTTCGTCGGCTTGCTCTTCTCTTCCCAGTCTCTGTCCCTGTTTTAAGGTTTTACACTCAGACTGCTTCCTCCCTTCTCTCTGTACTGTCACGGGTCTTTACTCTTGTTTCTCCTACTTTTTCTCAGTACTTCATCTTAACCCAGACCAAAGTGTTCAAAAAACCAAAACCATTCTCTCTCCAGGAAACTTTGGTAAGGATGCTTCATCCTCCCATCCTCTCCTGCTGAAGACCCAAGCATCATCTATGATTTTTCTTTATTCCAACAAATTCATTCCATATCTGAATCCATTTGATTCTACTTTCCCAGAATCTCAAAGTGATTTCCCCTTGCAGGGATTGGTGATGCACGCCTGTGATCCCAGCAGCTCAGGAGGCTGAGGCAGGAGGATCGGGAGTTCAAAGCCAGCCAGCCTCAGCAACTTAGCAAGGCCCTAAGCAACTTAGTGAGACCCTATCTCTAAATAAAAAATAAAAAAGGGCTGGGGATACTACTCAGTGGTTAAGTGCCCCTGGGTTCAATCCCCAATATCCCCACCCAAAAAAAGGTTTTCCCTTTCTCTTGCCACAGTTACTCTTCATTTGGGGGCTTCTGTCTTTCCCATAGACATTTGCAAAGGCTCCTCACTGGGCCATCCAACAACTCTGTCCTAACTCCAGTCTGCTGTCAAAGTGACTCACCGTCCAGAACCCAACACAGAGGGGACACTTCCTGATGCAAAATCCTCTCCCATGTCCCATTATCAACTGTGTGCCAGCCCTTAGTCTCGCAGTCAGTGCCTCTCCTAGCAGCCACCAAGGTTTTGTCTGTTTCTTCTACTCCTCTGATTCTTCATTTCCCACTGCACTTTGAACCATTTCTCTGAAAAGATCTTATCTGTGTTGCTTCTGAACCTGTGTCCTTGCTTTTTTCACCTGGAACGCCCTTGCTCCCTCTCAGGTTCTTCCCCCAAACCCTCTGAGTTCTTCTCCAAAACTTTCAAGAATTCCTCTCCCTTCTTCCTGGATCCCTTCTTCCCACCCAGCAGATGGACACCTATTGTCCTCTAATATTAACTGTGGATGTGAGATGGGGAAGACATCCCATCAGTGTCTCAATTTCCCATCTACAAACAGGGACAAGTCCAGGACCACCTCACAGGACAGCTGCAAGCATTACGTGAATTAATGCATTTAAAGCTCACAGCGTCTGACATAAAGTAAGTGCTCAATATGTATTAGCTGCTGTCATTGTTGTATATCTCAGTGAAGCATTTGTGGTCCTTTATAAGACTAATTTTACATTTCCTTGAATCAAAGTCATCTGGAGATTTGTTCATGTCCACAGTTCATTATCTGAAATGCTTTAAGGCCAGATTGTGGGATTTTTTTTTTTTTTCTTTCAGCACTGAGAATTGAACCTAGGGGCATTTTGTCACTGAGTTACATCCCACTTCTTTTTATTATTTATTTTGAGACAGGGTTTTGCTAAATTGCTGAGGCTGGCCTCAAACTTTCAATCCTCCTGCCTCAGCCTCCTGAATGGCTGGGAATGCACTTATGTGCCACTTCATATGACCAGATGTGTTTTTGAATGTGGAACTTTACCAATTCTAGAAAGGTAGACCATACTTGCTGCAATAGAATCTGAAAACACATCTGTAATAAAGCCCATGAATATTTCTGCTAAGCAGAAATTGGAACCAGCCCTTGCTGGTTCTATTCAGTGAGTTCAGGTCAGATCATGCTGCTAAAGAGTTACAAAAACACTCTTGGCTCTCAGAGATGTTTTGATTATAGAATCTTTGCAAAGTTGATGTTTACTCCTCTTTGAATCTCCTCTAGCACCAACCCTGTGCCTGCAATTGGTAGGCATTCAATAAATATTCCTGTCATTTAAATGAAGTATTTGCTACATGGCTACCTATACTAGAAATGATTCTGCATTTTAATGTCTGACTAAAATAGTCATGAACTAGATGATTGCACAGAACCTGGTTTAAAATTATCCTGTTTTCTCAAGTCCTACAGTTTAAATTATTTCTCAGGGTCAGGATTACAAATACTGTACGGTTTTCAAAATCAATGCTTTGTAAATTTTAAAGTTCACATGAATTACTTGGAAGTTCTCATAAATACAGAATCCAATTCATTAATTCTGGGCCTGTGATTAAGCATTTGAAACAATCACATAATAGTGACACTGGTCCATGAGCCATTATGAGTAATAAAATTCTAAATTAACAAATCTTCAGTTTTCACTTGGCCTTGTTTTACTAAAAAATTGTCAACTTTAAATACTTTGCCTTGGAGGGGCTGGGGTTGTAGCTCAGTGGTAGAGAGCTTGCCTAAACATGTGTTAGGCACTGGGTTCGATTCTCAGTACCACATATAAATGAATATAATAAAGGTACATCAACAACTAAAAAAATATATTAAAAAAAAAAAAACTTTGCCTTAGAGCTAGGCGTGGTAGTGTGTGCCTGTAATCCCAGAGGCTTGGGAGGCTGAGGTAGGAGGATCTTGAAGTCAAAACCAGCCTCAGCAATGGTGAGGCTCTTAGCAACTCAGTGAGATGCTGTCTCTAAATAAAATACAAAACAGGGCTGGGGAGGTGGCTCAGTGGTTTAGTGCCCCTGAGTTCAATCCCTGGTATAAAACAAAACAAAACCCTAGCCATGGGCTGGGGTTGTGGCTCACTGGTGGAGCAGTTGCCTAGCATGTGTGAGGCTCTGGGTTCAATTCTCAGCACCACATATAAATAAATCCATAAATAAATAAAATAGAAACTTTGCCTTTAGAGAACATGGAACATGCACTTCTCTGAATTCATGGACCCTGAATAGATGGGACTGTGGTTTGCATCATAAGCCAGAGATTCAGCATGTTCTGTGTGTCGGAATGTGGAGGTTTCATCAGGGCCAGCAAGGAAGCCACGTGGTTCCTGCCATTGCTCTGGGTGGATTGTCCACTCTCATCTTGACAGAGGGCAAGTGGCCTTGCCTCTGTCATTCTCCAGACTAAAACCAACTTCTAAGAGCCATCACCCAGACCTTCAAACTCCTTTCAGGAGCTCTCATAACCAAGCCTTGAACTCATACGTCATGCAGTTTATCACAGTGATTCATATTGTGCATCGAGGGTCTTGATACTCGCTTAGTATCAAGGGTTACCAAGATGTGGTTAGAAGCGTCTGCCTGTGAACCCAGGCAATGAGGAGAGATAACATCTCAAGAACTGCCTGTAGTTCTCTCTCGGGACAATGAGCTGGGCACCATTACACTATGAAGTCAGAGAATACCGGGTCATTTCCTCCATGTTTTTCTAAGGCAAAGCTGCAGTGATTAGGGAGGCTACATCTCCCCATGTTAGATTTATATTTTTATGAAGTTCTAAGAAATAAAAAGAAGCCATCCATCCAAATCCAACAGCATCTATGCTTCATGGTTTCCGATGCTGTCACTCTTACTCCTCCAGCCCTCTCAGCCCACCCAGAGTGTGACACCAGGGCCATGAGCGAAGTCTCAGGCAGAGCTGCCCAGACTTAGTTGCTGGTGAACAGTCGCTCACCATGCCTATTCCTGAGCCTCATCTGGGTCCCACCTCCTTGAGAGCCCTCTTCGTAGCTTAAGTCCTATAGGGCACATGGGGCATACTCTTCTGGAACATGTGGTCTTCGTGATTTGCTTTCCGGTCCCATGCAGCCTGTGGCTCTGTGATTTCATTTACAATGAAATAAATATCCTGAAGGACAGGGCCTTGCTCTAGGCACTGAGGGGCAAAGTGCCGCTCTTCCGCAGCTGAGAACATGAAGTCAGGCACCCTGGAGCTCTCTCCAGAGGCCCCACTGGCCCTCTGTGACTCCTTGGCAGGCCTGGCCCAGATGAACTGAATGCCTCCAAAAAACCTTCTTACCAGTAGCTCACGCTGGAGAACAGCAAGGTGGCCATGATGCTGAAGGGAAGGACATGCAGCACATAGGCCAGTAGCATCTGCCATTTCTGGTATAGGCCGTCTTGGCTCTCCTGGTCACTGACGGTTCGCAGCACGGGAACTGGCATGCAAGGCAGGGTCCAGAACAGTCAGTCACACAGAGCTGAGGGAGGGAGGGCTAGCCCAGGCCCAGCTTGAGATCTGTCAAGGCTGGATGGTGAGGACCAGCTGGGCACATTCCCCAGTCAAGGAAGGAAGGGACCTGCCACCCACAGAACAATAAATACTCCCCACCCCAAAAGTCCACACTCAACCTAAACTGCGATATGGTTGCATAAGAAAACATAATTATTTTTCTTTAAAGCAGAGGGTTGTCACCAATTCAGAAAAGCATATGTAAAAGGGGCATGAATGAGTGATTTGAGGCACATTGTCCTTTTCTTGTGTAGCATCCTACATCCTACATTAACTCTCAGAGGACCAGAAAACCCTGGTAAATGCAGAAACTTCTCATTGCCCCTCATGCCCATCTCTAGGACCCACTCTGCAAAAGCAATATCCTTCCCTCTTATTCTCTGAACATAGAGTTATATTCTGGAACTCCCTCTAACATCCATTTTCCTGCATAAACTATAACATCAGACAGCTAGAAGTTGCTTCTGGATTCCCACTGAGCTTGAAAATTAGGTGAAGGCTATTCCAAATTAGGACCCCAAAAGCTACCAGGCCAATTTTGGCCTGGTAGCTAAAATGGGCTGTGCATCCTAAAGGCCAAGATGAGATACCGGGAATGATCCCAAACTCTACACTACCAACACCTCATAACTTCATGTTTCCCCGGATCCTTAGAAACTCATAGAGATCAACCTGGTGAGTTAATACACACTGAGGTGTTAGTAACTCAATAGTGATCTTTCCTCAGAGAGAAATCCTGGAAAGAGCCAGGTTTAGCTCAAAGAAGTCCCCTTATAATAGTGAACTTGGGCAAGGTGACTGATGGAGCAGGGAGACGTTTAGATATTTAAACTTTACCTCCTGGTCACTAGCACTTACACAGAGTCACAGCATTGAGCATGCCCGTGTATGGGGTGGCACCCAGAAACTGGTAAAGAAGACCCACGCGGTCCTGGACAGCACCTTTTAGCACTTCATTCTGAACCCGCAGAAGGAAGAAAATGAGGAACAATCCCATGATCAGATTCTGAACGAGACGCATAATCACGGCTTGCTTATTTCTCAGTAAGTTTCTCGTCACTCTCCTGAAAACCAAACAACCCCATTTTAATACCTTTTCTTTCATTATTGGTGAATGTCCAAACACCTAAAATGGGTCTTGCTTACATTCCCAAAATTCCTTACCTCAAGAGAACCCACAGTTTAGAGAGAGCTCCAGGAGGATCTTTGGTTTTGAAAGGAATCATTGGTAAAGTTTTCAGGTGTTTTGTTCTTTCAATATTGTCCAAAGTTTTGCGATAGATGTCTGATTCTTTGTAGGCAGATTCAAGCATCTGGACTCTCTTGTAGGTTTCTATTTCCCGTTCTTTGCTTTGGGTATCCACTGATGTCAGGTCCACTACATTTTTCCCCCAAAGATATAACTCATGTCTTTTTAAATGCATATACAATGGATAATAATAATATCTCCTCATTGATTTGGATATTATTCATTCCATCAGAATCAAACCTGTCATTAATGACCACTTATAAAATCAGAATATTTTAAAGCTCATAAAAATCCCACTGAGACTTCCTAGGAGAATTCAGAAGAATAGAGATTCATTTTTCTCTTGTCAAAGTAGGAGTATAGCAACTTATTTGGGAAAGATTTCCCCATCTCATTCTGATAGGTCAATGATGATTAATGGACCTCTGAATTAATTCCTTGAAAAGTAAAAAGCACCAACAAAAAAGCAAAACCAAACCCCTCTAGAGCTTGTGTCATCCTGGCAGAAATCTGAGATGAGAAAGTCCAAAAAATAATTCACTATGGGGAATGTGAAAGAAAAACTTACTATAGAAGTCAAAAGGGTTAGAATGTTCAGGACAAGGGTAACCACAGCCATTGAAGAAATCAAGCATTTCCGCCGGTGTACCACAGAAAACCAACTCTCCGTAGGTCAGGATGGCGATTTTGTCGAAGTGCTGATCAGACAACAGATGATGTTAGTGTGTGGTCAGGTCCGTGTCCTTATGGGAAATATATTTCCAAGCAGTTAGTGAGTCCTTTGATTACCTTAATCAGTATCCTTAATGAGTCCATTGGAGACACTTGGAGTGCATCCCTAAACTTGCCAGCTGGGTTACCTCTGTGGATCATGCTGTATCCCATCCTGAGCCCCAGCATCACATCTGGGGTAGAGAAGAGCTACCAGGCCTGGGTTTAAGTTCCAGCCATGCCACTGAGAGTGACCTTGGGCAACCTGGGATGTTTTATTTGTTTGTTGTTTGTGTTTGAAATATCGGATCCTCATCTATACAAAGCAAATAATAGCTAACTAAATCGATACTGGGAGGATCGAGTGAGACTTTTCTTTAAAGGAAATCTATGTGATTCAATGGAAAAACACAGCCTTTGAAACCGTCTCAACCATGAACGCCAATCCCAGCATTTTACAGTGTGATATTGCTCAATTTTGAGTCATTGCAAAGTTTTGTTCTTTTCTTCTGTAGGTGGATGGATATCCTGATGCGGACCTCAGAGGATTCTTTTACTAAATAAACAAGCTAGTGTGCAGAAAGTATTTGGAATGTGGCAGATGCCAAAAGAAGCAAGTTCCCATCTGTTGCTCTTCCCAAATCAGGACTTGGCTCCAGTTGCTCATCAATACCTGCCCCTCCGTTCCCAACTCAACACACCATGCACCCACCCTTGAGTTGAGAGAACAAGAGACATGACCCTTTACCTGGAAGAGCTCAGAGCGGGGCTGGTGGATGGTGACAATCACGATGCGGTCCCTGCGAGCCAGCTCTGCTAGGAGGATGACAATCTGATTTGCAGTCAGGCAGTCCAGGCCTGTGGTTGGCTCATCAAACATCATGACCTCTGCCGGCAAAGAAGGTCAGACATCTGAGCCTCTGCCTAGGCCAGGTTCTGGGCTTAAAACTCAGAATTTGGACCAGTCCTTTACTGAAACGTTGTACCCCATCTAAACAGTGCCCGCTGAGAAGTGGCTGCATGCAAACTGGCTTTCAGCCCAAGCCCAAGAAAAAGACCTGACCTAGGAGGGCCCAATTCCCAGCTCTGGAGCATATTTGGGGTTAAGAGAACCACATCAGGCTTCTTACTTGGTGCCATGTTCTCTTTGGGCTCCATCCAGGGGACTCTGACAAGAAACAAGGCTGGCAGGCAAGTGTCAAGATGTTTTGAAAAAGTTGAGAGGAGATTGGCCAAAAAGACACAATCCCACTTCATGTCTGAAGCTTCTTCCAGCACTAACAGGGTCTTTGCACAGCAAAGAAATCTGACTTATGGAACAAGGTCTGAGGTGGGCCAGATATTTGGTTTCTGAAGAGAGTTTAACCATAGGTTATTTCTGCCCCCAAAGTGACAAGGACTCTTAAGAGCATCTCTCTTCTTTGCCTTCTAGTGACCAAAAACCACCAGAAGAACAGGCAGACTTGATCTACCCCAGTGTAAATAAAGTACCTAGATGCCATATGTCTACTTGCAGGTACACATGAGTGGGAAGGTTTGCCCAAGTTGGGAAAGTGACCAAACCAGACAGGTGGAGGCACTTCCTTGTGGCATGCACAGTTTTCAGCACATCACTTAAATTCCTACTTTGGTTCCTGACATTTCATAAACACCACTTCTCATACCAGAACTCACTGGCCTTCCCCAGTAGACACTGTGTTAGAAATAAGGATGGACCAGGAGGGCTCCTACTCATGGAAGGTACTAACAGAACACTAAAACGTACATGCAATGCTTCTGAGTCTAAGAGATGTTTTGTTCAGATGCTCCTCGATTTATGATGGGTTACATTCCAAAACCCTTGGTAAAGTGAAAATATCATAAGTCAAAAGTGCATCGAATACACCTAACCTACAGAACAAAACAGCACACTTAGGGCCACTGTAGAGTGTCAGTCATTTCTTCTTGTGACCGCGTGGCTGAATGGGAGTCATGGCTCACTGCCTCAGTCCAGCATCATGAGAGAAAATGGTACCATGTATCACAAGCCCAGGAAAAAATCAAGATTCAAAAACTGAAGTGTGATTTCCACTGAGTGTGTATTGCTTCCACACCATCCTAAAGTTGAAAAATCATAAATTAAACCTTCATAAGTTGGGAACTGTCTATAGTTGGATGGTGGAATAGCATCTGGAAATGAACTACATATAGTACTTCCAAAAATGTTTGGAAACTGTCAGTGATTTCAGTTCTACACAAACCCCTGCCTAAATGAGGAATGTGAAGAAAGGGTCTCATGTGTCTGCAGACACATGGGGAGGCCCAGGCACTGCTGGTCCACACTGCACTTACTGGGGTCCTGGAGAAGCTGGGCTGCGATGGAGACCCGACGCCGCTCGCCACTGGAAATGCCCCCAAAATTATAGTTGCCGATCAGTCGGTCTGCGACATGACTCAGGCTCAACTCTGCCATGACTGCCTCCACCTGCAGGAGACACAAAGCCCAGGGTGACTGACTGGCTGTTGACTGTGGCTTCGACTTCAGTTTGTGGGCTAGAAAAGGCTCAAGAGAGGCAACACCCCTCTAGATTACATGGGCTACTTTCAAATTCACCACTGGGGAAATCAAACCTATTATAGTAAAATCCAATTAGGCTTAAATCATAATATTATACATGTGTCAGATTTAAATAAATAATCTGAATATACTTTTAAAGTCCCTAAAGCAATGAAAAATGTTTATATTGCTTTAGGGAAATTCACCATGAAACAACAGATATTTCACCAAACTCCTCTTCAAATGTCAGTCAGTTTAGCCCATTCAGAAAAATCTCTCCACGGTATAGTTAAAATATAGTTTGTTTTTGTGTTTGAATTTTGAAACTTTATCATAATAAATGTTTTATATATTTTAAACAATCCAATTTGATTTGAACTGAACCCAGTTTCCCCTGTGTAACCCAAATAAATCCTAGAGTCTCGAGTGGTCCAATCTCAGTGTGATTTTGCATCAAAAGAATATAATCTAGCTACCAAAAGTAATTAAAAATAATTCCAATCTTTACTTGAATCTCTTTAAGGACTTTAAAGGGGAACCAATTTATAATCTACAGCCATACTTCTTAAAAACTCCCTCTCTTCAGTCTACTTAAACTCAGCAGCTCCCTGAACCCCCTCGCCTTTCTCCACATTCTCAACTCCCCCACAACAATAACTATGAAACCCAATTCCTTACTGACTTTGGAATCAAAAAGCCTGGCCTCTTCCCTTCCTCTCCCTCTTTCTTTCCTCAGCTTATCCTGTTCCAGAGACCTGTTGGAAAATTGCTACTTCTATTCCTCCCTTTACTGATTGCCCCCTTTTGCATGAGGCCCTGAGAAACCATATAAGAGGCTGAGAATATGTATATGTTTATGAGTTTGTTGTCTTTGGTCCCTAATGCGATTGTGTCATTTATATGATGCAAAAAGAAACAAACACATGGAGTTGAAAAACAACCAAAATATACTAGATTGGAGTGAAAAGATGATTTATGGAATAAAATTCCAGAGGAATCTGCACCAGACCTACATGGGCTAAATTTGGTGTCATCTTCTGAGACCACAAAGGGACTCAGGGAACATGCTGGAGCTAGAGGGCCTGGGTTCCAGTCCCAAATCTGCCATCCCCTGTTGTCTGATCTTAACTTGTTGGTGTCACTTTGTGGTTCTGCAGGAGGGAGATAATGCCTCCCACAGAGGTTGATATCAGAAGGAAAAGAGATATTGTATGTGAACATACAAGCCCTGCTGAATGACTGCCAGAAACAAGAGTCAATTATAATCTGGTAAAACAGCAAGAGCCTTGCAATGCTTCAGAGCACACTAAGGCAAAGGCAACCTAAAGTCCAGGCAAGAAACAGGGTCAGGCATTGCTCTGTGAGGTCCTTCTTGCAGGCCAAGCCCCTCTCTAACGCACCTCTAGAGTGAAAGCTATGCCCCAGAGTTCTCTAGGAGTTTCAAATGGAAGTATGCTGTTTACTCACCAAAGGCCTGGTAACAAAAAGTCCATTTCCAGGGAGCTGTGCCTCTTTGAAGGTGGCACATCAACCTGTCATTGTTCCCTGCATTCTCCCAGGCCTTACAGTCCAGACAGAACTCAACAATGCTTCCAGGTAAGGTCCTGGTGGACTTACCTGCAGCTACTTCCAAAATGGGTGCCTTTAAGAACCAGATTGGAATCTAAAAGAGTTAGCAATTCAATAGTTTCATTCTTCATTAACTTAATCCAGTTTGGATGAAGCCCATTCAAGCAAGGTCCCTTAAAAAGCAAGTTGAAAAATCTTGGTGGGGAAATAACACATCCATTCAAACACAGACCTAGCAGAACAGCATGGTCCAACAGAAAAGCTAAAGCAAACCACATACAGAGTGGGAATATTTTAAAAGCCAAATTAAAAAAAAAAATCACCAGGTGAAATTAATTTTAATAATAATATTCTTTACAGCCAAAACAGTAATTCACTCTCTCATAATTATTTCTTAAAATTCTGAATGAGAGCATTCACATTCTGTTTTTTCAGACCGGGGGTCTGAAATCCAGCGGTTTATTTTACACTTAGAGCAGGTCTAGGTTTGGATTGATCACATTTCAGGTGTTCAAAAGGTACACGTGCCTGTCACCTTGGTGGCGCAGGTGGGGCACAGAACTCAGGGGCGAAAGCAAAGGGAAGGAAGGGACAAGCAAAGAGGCGGAGGGAAGAAGGTTGCCCAGCCCCGGGGGGCCTGATGGTCTTTAGGGAGTGTGGCCCCGGGAGCAGCTGTAGCCAGCGCCACAAGGCTCCACGCACCTTCCTGTGGAAGAAGTCTCCTGAGCCGCTCCGGATGGCCAGCATCGCCGTGTAGTGCAGCGTCTCTCGCACAGTGAGGCTGCTCAGAAAAGTGTCGCTCTGCAGGAGAGAGGGACGTCAGCGATGCCCGAGCCCGGGGCACCGGGCGGGGTTGGGGCGCGCCCACCTGCTGCACGTAGGAGAAGCAGTCCTGGAACTGGTCCTGACGCAGCGAGCGGCCGTTCACACACACGTCCCCAAGGAGGGTCCCCGTGAGCCGCAGCCTCCCGGATATGGCATCCAGCAGTGTGGTTTTCCCCGAGCCTGGAGGCGACAAGAGAAGACCCTCCGTGACGGTAACCGCAAGAGAGGAACTTCCTGAGACCCCCCAGTGGAGGTGTGGCCTCTCACTGGGTCACACTCTCACCGTCCAGATGAGTCTGGGTTTTCCCCCAGGGGACTCTCACCCTGTTCAGATCTGGAGGGGCTTTGTCTACAAATTTGCTTTTCAAGCTGTTTTGGTTGAAAAGGAAAACACAGGAAATGTTTGGCTCCTAGGACATCTGGATTTCTTTTTGTGGTCCCCTGGGATCTTCTGGTTACACCTGAGTGTAGATGGCATTGCCTAGAGCCTTGCTGACAAAGTGTGGTCTGAGGACCAGCATCGTGCACATCCCCTGGGAGATTGATAGAAAGGCAGAACATCAGGCCCCACCCTAGACTTGCTGAACTTAATTCTGCTTTGTAACAAGATCCCTGGATGATTCCCATGCGAATTAGAGTTTGAGAAACACCAGGTTAGCAAGTGCTTTGGTGAAACCAAGTTGACCTCAGGCTGCACCCAAAGCCTTGAGTGTAGCTAACTGTTGCCAGTAAGAACATTCTTGCGGAGTTGTTAGGAACTAACTGCCTGGGTTAGAGGCACCTGAAGGAGGACGTTTATCCTGGTTGGTTGGTTGGTTTTTTCTAGGTTGCAGATTTGAGGACACCTTAGGATAAGAAACCTATAAGAAACCTGCTGGCCCCTCGCAGTCATACTAGACACTAGCTTAGCCTGCGCACACAGACTTCCTAGAGACAGAACAGGTTTCACCAGGCCTTGCCTACCCACGGCTGCAAAGAAGTTAAATTTAATTATGGAGCACATAGGCAGGAGGTTCTGAACTGTGAGAAGACAAAAGAGAATCCTCCTGAGGATGTTCAAAGCTCAACAAGCTCCTGCAGAGCCGTCTTCTTTCCTAACCCATGACTGACAAGGCTCAGAATCAGCCCCATGAACGATGCTGGTCCTCAGACCACACCTTGTCAGCAAGGCTCTAGGCAATGCCACCTACATTCAGGTATAACCAGAAGATCCCAGGGGACCACAAAAAAGAAATCCAGATGTCCTAGGAGCCAAACATTGCCTGTATTTTCCTTTCCAGCCCAAAAAAGTTTGAGAAGCAAATTTGCAGCCCCAGCTTAGGAGTAGAGCCCCTGCATTGCCTGGCCTGATCCTTGACCTCTTCTAACCAAAACCTCCATGGCCTTACATGACCTAATCTCAGCTCTCACAGAACCACTCTATTAAGACTGGCCTCCCCCAGGACAGGAGTGCTACTTTCTTATTGCTGAATCCTATGGATACTTCCCTCAGTGTGTTATTTGGCATTTGCTACTGTTGCTTGCCTTCCTTTCATGACCTGCCCCATAACCTCTTCCATCCCACCAGCCACATCAGTGTTTATAGCAGACAATTCACAATAGCTGAACTGTGGAATCAACCTAGATGCCCTTCAGTAGATGAATGGATAAAGAAACTGTGGCATATATACACAATGGAATATTACTCAGCATTAAAAGAGAATAAAATCATGGTGTTTGCAGGTCTGTGGATGGAGCTGGAGAATATCATGGTCAGTGAAGTTAGCCATTCCCCCAAAACCAAATGCTGAATGTTTCCTCTGATATAAGGAGGCTGACTCATAATGGGGATTTGGGGGAGCATGGGAGGAATAGATGAACTCTAGATAGGGCAAAGGGGAGGGGAGAGCAAGGGAGGGGGAATGAGGGTAGAAAAGGCAGTGGAATGAGATGGACATCATTACTCTAAGTACATGTATGAAGATAAGAATGGTGTGGCTCTATGTTGTATACAACCAGAGATATGAAAAATTGTGCTATATAGAGTATTATGAATTGAAATGCATTGTGCTGTCATATATAACAAATTAGAATAAATTTTTAAAATTTTAAAATAGAATAAATAGATAAACAAAGATTTGATAGTATTGCTTAGGATAAGATAGCGATGAAATCATGTCATTTTATTAAACACTATAAGTAATTTATAGACTTAATTTATATATTTATTAAGCCCCTATTATGTGACTGACCCTGTTCCAGGCCTTAAGAACACAGCAGGAAAAAGACACAAAGTCCTTGCATTAGTGGAATTTGCATTCTACTTTGCATTCATGTTCACGATTAGGGATAGGTAGTCATAAAACCGTGATTAGATACAACATCAGAAATCAGTTCACATCACCTATCAAGAGCCCCATCCCTTGTCCTGCTGAGATGTGTCCAGAGCTTGACACTGGCCTGTGGGACATGCTTCTGAGAAGGGCACTATGTACCGCTCTTCATAATTCCACACAAGGAATACAACAAGTCACAAATTATTATAAAGATAACTCATTTTTTTTTCTTTTTAAAGGAGCACTTTACATTTATCAAAAGGAATTTTAGAATGAGCTTGGGTGTTATGGTACATGTGCGTAGTTAGAAATGGTTTAAGAAATGGAAATTAGAATTGATAGGAAATCTCAGAGAAACATAATAGCTTTAGTTAGGGCTATGGTCTAATTGTTTCAAGTGTTGAAGTCTTTACCCCCAAAGTAATGGTATTATGAAGTGAGTTGTATTAGGAGGTGGTATTGAGAGATTAGGTTGGGAGAAGAAGTCCTAATGATTGGGATTCATGCCCTTACAAAAAGAGGCTCAGGACAGAACCCTCCCTCCTTCTACCTTGAGAGGTTAGGATGAGAAGATGGTTGGTTTCAGCCCTCATTAGGTACCACATCAGTCAGCCCTTTGATCTTAGATTTGCCAGCATTTAGGACTGTGAAAAAATAAAATCCTGTTGCTTATAAGCCACCCAGTATATGGTATTTTGTTACAGTAGCCCAAATGAACTAAGTCAGTGAATTCTTTTTCATTTTGTCTTAACATACTACTACTATTGCCATTCAGCTGAACACCTGCTGTGGCCGTGAATGGTCATGGATTAACTCCCTGGGTGTAAAGCTATCTAAGTCCATTTTCTGTTGCTATAGCAAAATGCCTAAGGCTGAATAGTTGGTAAAGAAAAGAAGTTTATTTAGCACATAGTTTTGTTGACTTAAACTTCAAAATTGGGTGACTCCCTGCTTGGCTCTGGTGATAGACTTCTGGCTACATCACAACATGATAAATGGCATCATAGCAGGATAACATATAAGAGGGAGAGATTGCATGGTGAGACAGGAAGCCAGAGGAATTCAGGGACCAAGCTTGCTCTTTTTATAACAACTTGTTCTGACAGGAACTGGCGAAGTCTTACAAGAACTATATTCTTCGATTCTGAGGGCCATGCCTCCTGTGGGTAACCATCTTCTACTAGGCCCCCCTGCTTAGGGGTTCCGGCACCTCCCAGCCGTATGAACCTTCAGGAGGACACACTCAAACCAAAATCAACAGTACTATGCCTGGTTTTCACCATAGACTTACATTTCCTCTCTCTATTATAGCGTGTGATACAAAAGGAGAAGTATAATAAATGGCAATGATTTGCAAGCAGTTGCTTCTGTGAAGTCAATTTGTCAGATCTTTAACCTTAAGATATGTGACAAGCACGGGGTGCAGTGGCACATGCCTGTAATCCAGTTGTTCTGGAGGCTGAGGCAGGAGGATCAGGAGTTCAAAGCCAGTGAGACCCTATCTCTAAATAAAATACACAATAGGGCTGGGGATGTGGCTTAGTGGTTGAGTGCCCCTGAGTTCAATCCCTATTACCCCCCACCAAAAAAAAAAAAAAAAAGATAGGTAACAGCCCAGCCCAGCCCAGGGGACACTGTGCTGTCTATTGGACCAATGCTTCCATCCCCCAGCTGTGGGAAGATGACCCTGAAGATTCACAGCTGTGACCCTCATAGGGAATCGCCTAAGCCACAAGGAGCTGCCTATCAAAGGTTATACCCTCCCAGGACAGTCACTGCAGGACTCAAAAGCAAACCTAGAATTCAGGCTCCAGTGTAGTTGCCCCATGGGGAATGGGCATACAGACCGCCTCAGTGCAATCTGTCATGTTTAATTCCTTAAAAAAGATCAGAAGCAAATATATATAATGGTAAGATTTAATGATGCCTGGTTTCAATTCCTGAACATTTTTATTCTTCTTTATTCCTGACTGCATGTCTAAAGTACATCATAATGAAATAGGACTTGTGAGATCGAGGATGGAGGTTAAATGGGCATTTTTGTGCCTATTTAATTCCTTTTCCTATCTCCAGGCAGGATCTAGAAAGAGGAGATTGTGTTTGCTGAGCATCCCTATATACCAGCTACTGTGATGGGGACTTTGTATACTTGGAAATATGAATTCACTTAAAGGGCTAGGGATGTGAATCAGTGGTAGAGCACTTGCCTGGCTGGCATGAGGTCCTGGGTTTGCTCCCTAGCCCTGCCCTGGCCCCCCAAAAAAATGAAAGGGAAGAAAAAAACAGGATTCAGATTCACTTACATGTTAGGCAGGACTTTATAACTCTTTCAAGAGTTTTTTCAAAATTTGACATTGGTACATTCCATTCACAGTGAGACATGTCATTAGGTTTCATTCTGATAGCAAACTTGTGACCTTTTTGCTGTAACTTACTCATTTCTTCAGTGTGGTACTTAAATCAAACCAAAGCCTTGGCAGAGTCCCCCTTGAGAATCAGGACACTCTTTCCCATGCTTACCTGAGGCCCCTAGGATGCACATGATCTGCCCACTCTCAATGTACAAGGAGACATCTTTGAGGATCTGCCTGTTCCACTGCTGCCAGCCAGATGTGAAGTTCCACCAGGGCCCCACTCGATTGCTTTAAAGAAAACCCCACAGGGGCAAAGGCAGCATGGGTCCTAGAAGGAGCCAGACCAGATCCCCGGGCACTGATCCCAGCTCTGCCCCACCCCACTTGTCTCTGAGCAGGCTCCTGTTTTATCCTCTGGGTCCTCCTCTGTGAACCCTGGCGGGATCGTGACTGCAAGCTGGCTACCACCCTGGAAAGCACCCGCCCAGCAGTTGCTCTGAGTGACAGTTCTGTCTGGCTGCTTGCGAGGTGGTGAACAGGACAGTGTTCATTCCTTAAGCTGACCCAATCTTCCTTCTCCAGGCTTCATTCCGCCTGGTCCTCCAGGCACCCCGACTCCTCACACCCTCTCTGTCCACACAGGGCAGGCGGTAGCCAGGCTGGGGAAGGGGTGTGGGCAATGGGAATGGGTAAAGGGCAGTGGCAAGAGACAAAGCACTTTTTTTTTTATGTCCAGGCCTTGCCCTGGACAGGAGAAGGGACCATTCACTTTTGTTCCTCATCTTCCAGTGGCACTGCCACCGGCTCTCTTCCAACCCGATCTACTGAAGAGGCAGCCCATAGCCCCCAGGTACACCCCCAACCTATTAGTCAGGACAGGCAACAGAGCAGGTGAAAGACCAGGCCACCTGCCTGCAGGTGCCGCCTTACCTGATGCTATAGGAGACGTGGAGGACGCCCAGGGTGTTCCGAGGCTCCGAGGCAGCAGCAGCACCCTCCTCAAGGGAGCCCTGGAAACCTCTGTTTACTTGGGGTCCTGAGTCCCCTTCTGGGGTCAGAAAGGGGAACTCACTCATGGCCAACTGGCAGCAAAAACAGTTGAATTTTCTGGTGGCGTGACCCTTCCTGAAGTGGCTTCAGCTGAGGAGCCAGTGGCAGAGTGCCCTGCCTGCTCTTTGCCCGGTCCTAGAGTCCCTCATGAAGCAGCAGGACAGGAACTTGGCGATGGATGCCATTATCTGATGTACCTTTAGCCACAGCGTTCTTATCTTGACAGTGGGCAGAACACACCGTGTTTGTGGGAGGGTTTTCCAGAGGAACGCTGGGAGAGAGACTGGCCCAGAGGAGGACGGAGGTGGCCCTGCTCTAGGAAACAAAGACAGAAAGCTCTGGCCCAGCAGGCAGCGGCCAAGACCCAAAGGAGTTGCACTGAAGGGGCACAGACCTCGCGGGCCCCATGGCTGAGAAGGCCACAGAGGAGACAGGGCTGTGGAAAGAGGCCTCTCCCCAGGATGCCTCGGTGAGTGACCGGCACCACCTCTGTCGGTGGGAGGGGAGGAACTGGACCTTTCTTTGTTCCTTCAGGAGCTTGGAACAAGCAGAATGAGAATGTAGAGCAGGACTCTATTTCTGGGATGTCAGAGGGTGGTGGGGAGCAGATCTGTAGGCCTGGAGGCCTCTGAGATCACTTTTGGCCCTAAGGCATGCTCCTAGAGGAAAATGAGGTTCTTATGTGAGACTTGGGCTGATTTTGCCTTTTCCAAAATCAAGACTCCACTGCAGAAATGTGCTCATACATACCAGGAACTCTCCGGGTGTCTCCTTTGTTCACGCAGCTGTCAGGTCAAGAATCTCAATGGCAGTAAAGTGACAGATGACAGGTGACTTTTGTGGGAACATCAGGTTTTATGCTCAAATAATGCAGGCAAATGTAAGATCTGGGAATGAACTGGAAGGAACAGACATCGGCCAAGGGACCTTCCTCTCTCATTTTAACAGAGAAATGTTTACTTGGTAAATGGCCTTTGAGTGGAGAGAGTGGGCGGGATTTGTAGCAAGAGGCTACATTGGAAGAAAGAAGGGATGCTAGTCCCACCTCTGCTTGACCCTGCCCCACATTTCTGTCAGTCCGGGTGCCCAGAGGAGGACTGAGGTGGCCCCGCTCTCAGAAACAGAAAGCTCTGGCCCAGCACCCAGCAGCTAAGACCCAAAGGAGTTGCACTGAAGGGGCAGGAAGCCACGGGCACCTGGACTGCCTGGCCAGGCTGACGGAGCCCACTTTTCCTACCAGTTCTTCAACCACAGCAATGACCAGCTTTGCTCTCTGAGTTCCTGTGGGGCCAGCCCCTGTGGGGAAATGACCCCTACCAGCCAGGGCAGCAATGGTTACCTCCTGAACAGGACATAAAGTCAGGGGTGGCTTTAAGGACATCTTCTACCCTAAAGGTCACCACCACAGAGTGAGAGGCAGAACTCCACATGCAAAACAATGCATGCAGGCCCTTCCGCTGACAATTTCCTTTTCTTCAATTCTGTTACTCTAGGTACCATGCCACGGTCTGCCCCGCCCACCCCTCCTTTTTTTTTTTTTGTGCAGGGGATAGTATCCAGGGGCTCCAGCATGCCGGTAAAATGCTGTATCACTGAGCTATAACCCCAACCCCTACCTCTAACATTTGTGGGGCCTGGAACAAAAGGATGGGGACCACATACTCTATGTCTAGGAAAAGCTATCAGTCAAGCCGGGCACAGAGTTGCACACCTGTTATCCCAGCAGCTTTGGAGGCTGAGGCGGGAGAATGGCAAACTCAAGGCTAGCCTCAGCAATTTAGAGAGGCCCTAAGCAACTTAGCAAGACCCTGTGTCAAAATAAAATATAAAAAGGGCTGGGGGGGGAGCTGGGATTGTGGCTCAGCGGTAGAGCGCTCACCTAGCACGGACGGTGCCTGGGTTCGATCCTCAGCACCACATAAAAAATAAAGGTATTGTGTTGTGTCCATCTACACCTAAAAAAAAGAAAAATATTTAAAAAATACTTAAAAAAGAAAGGGCTGGGGATGTGGCTTAGTTGTTAAGCATCCCTGATTTAAAAAAAAAAAAAGCTATCCATCAAGCTAAGTACTATTAAATAAAATAGTTTGTATCCTCTTACTTTGATATACCTTCCTTACAACCTGAAAGGTCAGGGTATTACCAAAAGTTTGGTGCTTGTCTCCAGTGCCAATCCAATAACAAGGACACATTTTGACAAAAAGGAAAGAAAGAAGGTTTATTGCTAGCAAAGGAGAAACACAGGGGACTCCTGTCGCAGAGGCTGTGATTCTGCCCATCAGCAGAAAGTCATTTCTGAGATCTTCTGGTGCCATCCCCAAAGTCTGGATTACTTCCTTTCTATGGGGTGTGTACTCAGGGAAAGATAACTCTGCTTAAGTGGGGAAGAAAGATAATCCTGTTTCCCCTGAGATTAGGGAGGAGCAGGGAGAGAGGAAGAGAAAGAAACATGTCCATTTTAAAGATCAGATGCAGTGGCTACGTTCAAAAGGGCTACATTCAAAGCACAGAGTGGGCCACTGTTACAAGGGTTTCTCAGAGGAGCAGCTAGGATGTGGTGGCATAGGGAGCTGGCTTTTAGCCCAAGCCACGATCTGTCTTCTTCTCTGCCCACCCCTAGCTCCATCCCACTCTATCACCAACTCCTCCAGCCAGCCCTGTGGTCACCCCAGCCTCACATTCCATCCATGTCCCCCACAGACAGATGTCCCTCTGGCTTGGGGGATCACTTGAGTGCTACTGTCAGTGTCCCTGAAGAAGAACCTCGGAACCAGTGAATGCAGGCCCTGGGGATGGGACTGAGGCAGGTTGCACAGGGACATCTGGCGTCAAGTACCTGGAATGACAGGTGCCCATGGCACACCCAGTCCCCACATCAGGAGCAAGAGCGGGGCCAGGGAAGGACAAGAGAGGCCTGGGCTCCAGGCAGAGCTGTGTGAGATCTGGTCTTAATGTTTCAGTAAAGGCCCAGGAGTGTCCCCACAGCCAGGAACAAACCCTGCATGTCCCCATCAGCCACAAGTAAGCCCTCACTCAGCGTGTCACCCCTGCAGACGCCACTCCTGAACCAGAACTGTGCTCCGCGCTGAGCTTCCTTCCTGTCTCTGCTTCTGACTCAGGAATTTGATCAGAATTTAATACAAGGAGAAATTACAATGTAGCCCAGCAGGCGCTGAGCTGGTTACCTACAAATAAACCTGCTTTTGCTTTTTTGGGTGTCACCTGTCAGAAATTCAAGTGATGTTCTGACAGTCGTACTGATTAAGATGTCAGCTGAATAGATATTTAAGTATTTGAAAAATACAGAGAGTTTGTCAAAACCTCAGGAAGAGTCTAACAAATCCTTCCTGGGAGCCAAGGAAAATATTTTAAAAGAGAACAGAAGACATCTTCAACCCAGGCGCCAATTTTCTTCCAAAAGCAGAGCTGCCTACGTGGCTCTGGGCAGGCACAGTCCCTCCATGGTCTCAGGGCTGGGGGCCACTGGCACCTTTTAACTTCATCTGTCCTCCCTCTTGCTGCCTCTTCCCCTGGACCCCAGGGCTCTCTCCTCAAATCATAGCATGCTGGACTTGAGGTCACCTCCCACACATTGCTCCAGACTCCAAATGTCCGGCTTTGTGTCATCAGCAGCTCCTCTGTCCCTAAACCCAACCTGGGGAGCTTTGGGCCTGCAGTAGCAATTTCTGAGTTAATTCATATCTGATGCCAATTAACTAATAACCCTCCTGTTTGAAAAACAAGATAATAGGGTGCACGTTAGCCCAGATGAGTCCTTCAGCAGTTGATGCATGTTCTGATAGTTAACACAAAAAACTGGAGAAACTGGGCAGGGTGGTGATGGTGGGAGTGGCCAGAGGAGGCAAGCACAGGGTCAACTGGCCAGGAGTCCAGCTGTTTCCTGAACCTCCTTTCTTCTTTCCTCCCACTCCCCTCACCCCTACACATGTGTGTGTGTATTTTGGGGGGGGGGCCCTGGGGATTGAACCCAGGTGTACTTTACCACTGAGCTATATCCCCAGAACTTTTCATTTTTTATTTTGAGACAGTATCTTCCTTAATTTGCTGAGGATCTCACTAAATTGCTGAGGCTGGCCTTCAACTTGTGATCCTCCTGTCTCAGCCCCCAGAGGAGCTGGGATCATAGGCTTATGCCACAGCACTCACCCTCCCTCCTGCTTTGAAGCATGGGCTGCACGGGGGAGAAGGTGGGAGTTCTACTCCTGGCCTTGGTCTCTCCATTTGAAAACATATTGTGAAATATTTAAACATTCATTTACTCAGGGAACTCCTACTCACCCACCGCTGATTTCCAAGCTAAACCCCACTCCATTACCCTTCTCCCCTTTATCTGTCCTGGTTCCTCAAATATAACCCCTCTCCTGAGTGAGGTGTCTTATCTTTCCCATGTTTTTACTGGGTAATTTTTTTTTGGGGGGGGTACCAGGGATTGAACTCAGGGCACTCAACTACTGAGCCACATCCCCAGCCCTATTTTGTATTTTAGTTAGAGACAGGGTCTCACTGAGTTGTTTAGCACCTCAATTTTGCTGAGGCTGGCTTTGAACTTGCCCTTTCCTGCTTCAACCTTCTGAGTTGCTGGGATCACAGGCACGTGCCACTGTGCCCAGCTTTGCTGGGTGACTTTTTAAAAATATTTTTTAGTTGTCAATGGATCTTTTATTTGTTTATTTGTTTGTTTATATGCGGTGTTGGAGGAGGAATCCAGGGCCTCACACATGCCCAAGCAAGTGCTCTACCGCTGAGCCACAACTCCAGCCCTTTACAGGGTAATTTTGATCATAGTTCAACCCTTAAGCCATGTGAGTAGCTTTGGTCTGCTGTTTTAATACTCTTCTGGGACTCTGGGGTCTGCTCATAGGACACCTGCCACTTGTACTAATCCCCCTACTTCCATTGGTCTGGAGTGTCCTTTTCCAGGACCTCCTACTTCCACTATTGCAGGGGTAATTTGACAAAGTCATTGTCATATTTTTTTGGCCTGAGGCACGTGTGGATGCTGTGTTCGAGGTGAAGACGCACCTAGACCAGAAACTTGAGGTCAGCCTGCCTCTAGGTCTGACCGTCTTTCTCCATCCTAACACTTGACTTACTAAGCTTACTAAAATCTTAGCTTCTCAGAGATGCCCTTTTTCACTGTCACTTCCCAAGTTCCAAGCCTAAAGTGGATTGGGGATTCCCAGGTGAGGATTTGTCGTGTGCTTCGTTGAAGGAACGTGTCAGTGAGAGAAGGGCAGCTCTGAGGGCCAAAGCTCGCGGGAGCTTGTTAATGAGTCCATACTTAATCCTGCTCTAGTGAACCAGAAGGAGAGTGCAGGGCACTAGGAGATACCCCGCCAGACCCAGGGTTCCCCAGCTCCCAGCTCAGGTCGTGCCACTCGGCTGTCTCCAGTTGGGTCATTCATCATGGTCATCATCACTCAAATCCATCTGAGCGTCATTCATCAGGCGCTGCATGGATTTGAGCCCACATAGGCCTGAAGTTGAGGTTCTTTGGCGGTAAAGGCCATCCTGGGAGAACCCCAAGCTCCTCCTGAAGGAGGGAGATGTGCAAGACTCCTGTTCTCTGCTGCTGTCACCTCTCAGGTCACCTTCTGTCTTCTCCTACATCCTCTGCAGTCTCTGCAGGAATCCCTCCCCTTCATGTCTCCCAGCAGGGCCTCCAGGACATCTTGTTCTCCTCTGAAAGTGACAATAGCCTGTACTTTACCTACAGTGGCCAGTCCAACACCCTGGAAGTCAGAGACCTCACCTACCAGGTATGGGCACAGTGTGCCTGGGTTGAAGGGAAGAGGAGTGACAGGGAAGCCACAGAATTCCCCAAGTGGAAGGGAAGGGTGAGCCGGTCCTGCAGGCTTTCTTCTCCCAAGGACAGAGTCCAATCTATGCTGATGCCTCACTTGTGGGGTGTGAGCACCAGGGAGATTTCTCTCATTCATCACCTACACATGGAACTGGAAATGAGGGGCATGAAGAAGGTTGGAGCTGGTTGTGAAAAAAAAAATATGCATGGGGGGCGGGGGGAGAGCTGGAGTCAAGGCTCAGTGGTAGAGCACTTGCCTAGCATGTGTGAGGCCCTGAGTTTGATCCTTAGCACCACATAAAATAAATAAAAATGAAGGCATTGTGTCCATCCTTAGAATATATTTTAAAAAAATGCATCTGGGGCACTGTACCACTGGGCCGCACTCCAGCCCTTCTTATTATTTACTTAGAGACAGAGTCTCAATAAGTTACCCAGATTGGCTTCAAACTTACAATCCTTCTGCCTCAGCCTCCTGAGTAGCTGGGATTATAGGCATGCACCACCATGCCTGGCTCTGGATGGCTCCCTCTCTCTCTACCTCTCTCTCTCATTAAATCGTGAGTGTGTGTGTTTGTGTGTGTGTGTATCTCACTTTACCACAGAGCTACATCCTCAGTCCTTTTTATTTTTTAATTTTTTATATTTTGAGATAGGGTTTCACTAAGTTGCTGAGGGTATTGCTAATTTGTGATCCTCTTGTCTCCGCTTCCTGAATTGCTGGGATTATAGGCATAAGCCACCATATCTGGCTGCAAGTCTTTTTTAACTTTAGATTTTGAAATAAATTTAGACTTTTGAAAAAGTTACAAAAATAATTTGGCATTCCCATGTTCCTTTTGTCCAGCTTCTCTAATGTTAAACTCTTGCATATGTCAGTGTAATTATCAAAACTAAGAAATTCAGCTGGGTGCAGTGGCACATGCCTGTAATCCTGTGACTCAGGAAGCGGAGGCAGGAGGATCACAAGTTCCAGGCAAGCCTTGGCAAATTAGGGAGGCAAGATGCTGTCTCAAAAAATAAAAAAGTTTGGGGATGTAGTTCAGTGATAGAGTTCAATCCCCATTACCAGAAAATTAAAAATTTAAAAACAAGAAATTCACAATGTGCAATGCTATTTAGTAAATTATATATTTATTCAGATTTCATCTATCTATCTATCTATCTATCATCCCTATATATCTATTTATGTATACTTTTTGGTAAAATATACGGTCCCAAGAGCTAATAAAATAACCAGAATAACCAGAATGCAAAGAGGTTCTAAGGAATGTCTTGGTCAGAATCAAGGGCCCCTATTCCCCCACTTCCCCAGGACAGACCACATGTTTCCCAGATGGAACATGGTGAATCTCAGAGATGGGAGTCTGGCTTCTTGTGAGCATGAATTGAGACAAGCTAATGAGCCACACCATAACCTTTCTCTGCTCTGCCACTTATTAAAACTGTGTTACCTTGAGCAAGTTACTTAACTGCTCCGAGACTCATCTGTAAAACAGAGATTATTACAGAACATATGCTATAGGTTTGCAATGAAGATTGAAATAAATCATGGATATAAAATGATTAACAAATGTCCTGAACAGTATCATTTTTTTGTTGTTGTTGTTGTTCTGTTCTGCTATTGCACACGCTTTCCTGTCTCCTTATCCTTGGACTTGGAAGTAGCTGTTCGGGTTCTCAGTATGGTGGGTTCTGCCTCTATTTTTGGCAGACCCTGGGTCAGGGGGTGCCTCAGGTCTGTTGTGTATCAGCAGGGGGGAGGGGGGTGCCCTGGGAACAGGGGCAAAAGAAGGGACAGGGGAGCTGAACAGAGTCTGCTGAAGCCCTCTAAGCTGTTTGGCTTTTTGAGGAACCTCTGATGTCTCCCACAGGTGGATACGGCCTCCCAGGTGCCTTGGTTCGAGCAGTTGGCTCAGTTCAAAATACCTTGGTTGTCTCACGGCAGCCAAGACTCCCGTGAGCTGGGCATCAGGAACCTGAGCTTCAAAGTCAGAAGTGGGCAGATGCTGGCCATCATAGGGAGCTCAGGTACCACGGAAAGCAAACTGTTGGGCAGTGGTTTCTCTCTCCTGGGACGCAGAATGGACCTTCAGACAGAGAGATGCTTCTCATAAAACCCTTTGCTAGTAACTCCTCTTATTAGCTCTTATTAGATGGTTGCTACTACTATGAATGACGAATGTGCCTCTGGTCTACCTGGAGCTTCAGCCATAGCGTCAGTCTTTAGTTAGCACCTGCATTGAAAGAGGATGATCAGGAAGCTTCAGAACATCAAGTTCTCTTCAGAGACTCCTCCAGCCACAGGGCACTCGCTCGGGTCATTACCCCCATAGTCCGACTCAGGTCATGGTCAGACCGTGACCAGGCAGAGTTCTGCCAAACTCTCCCCCTCCAAAGTCATAGCCAACCCGCAACCTTCTGCAGAGAACTGGACTCTTGGATTGCTTCAAATAGACACTTCTCAAGGCTAAATTAGTAAATTATATATTTTATATTATAGAGTATCAGAGCGGCAAGGGGACTTGGATTTCAAAGTTCAAGCTGGGACTCTCCTCCTTACCAGCTTTGAAGCATTTTTACAGAAAGATTTTCAAATTATCTAGTATTCAATACTTCTAGGGTACTTTTTTCTCTCTCTCTCTCTCACGCACACACACCCATTTCCCTTAATTTGATTGATGTGGACACTAAATCCAAAGGACACACAAACTAGAACTTAAACTTGGTCCCCTGATTCTCAGATCCAGGTGTTTCTTCCAGGGACACCTTACACAGTATAGAGAGAACACTTTATATCTTTTAATTAATCATTTCCAGAGGTAAAGATTACTCAACGTTTTGAACATCTACCCCAAACTTTTACACTCCTCTGATAGAGAAGTTCTGTTTATTGTCTAACCAAAGATCAAATGAGTTACTATGTGCAAATGTACTTTGTAACTAAAACAACATGCACAATCATTAAGCCCCTCCCCCTCTGGCTCTGTCCCTATAATTCGGACCTAACCAAGAAAAAAAGCATTATTTTGATTTTTAACTTCCGATAGTTTTTCTTGTTGTTATCTGCTTTTTCGTCCTAAACTGAGCATGTGGGGGGCTCTCAGGCCCTTCTGTGGAATCATTCTGGTGAATACATGGCACATCCGACTCTAGCTCAGAGTCTACCTGATTTGTGATTGAGGAAAGGGGAGTTCAGAGAGGCGGAGCAGGAATTACATTGAGTAATCTCTAGGTCTTTTGACTGCAGGTTCAACATTGTTTGGCTTCAGGTTTACTTGGCGGAAATTATTAAAATGATTTCTTAGAAAGGTTTATCCATTGTACTATCTGTGACTTTTAAGATACACGCACACACACAAATGCTGGCCATATTGTTTTTAAAAAATTATATATCAGCTCCAGGCATTTAGCTTCTATAGAATCAGCAATGCCAAAAGTCTTCCGATTAATAAATTTGCTGGTGGGGAGATGCCAGCCTTTTTACAAGGGTCTTGAGGGCCCATGAATGTTTTCTCTGGGTTCAGAGAGGGCCTCCCCAATGTACCAGGCACCCTCCTTTGAAAAAACTGCCTACGCCTCCAACAAAGTTCTGCATAGGAAATGTGGTTCCCTTGCTCTCTTACTGGGAATCCATGGTCCCTGTCCTCACTGGCAAAGTCCCCTGCTCTCCCAGAGTCAGCAGCTGATGTCTGAGGCTACACAGGAGCAGGACTGAGGCCCCTCTCTTTGCTTCCTCCTCTGGCTATTTTGCTCCACCCAAATTCTCAGGGATCCTGAATGAGGTGCACACAGGGGGTAGGGTGCAGGTCCCTTCCACTCAAAGTGCCTGGACAGTAAGCAGGAAGATGACATGGGGAAGCCTCCTAGTTTTTTAATTTTTCGTTGAGTGCCTTGGAGCTGCCTGCAGACCACCCATGGCATATGGCAAGGAAAACTTGTCACATGTTGTCTATTGCTACTTTCCTTGTTTGAAAACAACTTGGAAAACTTGCTCTCCAAGAGGGATGTACTTAAGGAAACCAAAACCCACCTGGGGCAGACTGGACAGAGCTTTCTCCCAGCTGGGGCTAAACAGCATTCAGTTTAAACATCTGTTAAAGAAAGAGCCACATCAAATGCTTTTGGAAATTAGATCTAACCTGATGCTCACTTCCCTAAATCAATGGTAGTCTTCTTTTCTTTCTTTTTAGTTGTAGATGGACACAATACCTTTATTTTATTTGTATGTGGTACTGAGAATGGAACTCAGGGCCTCACACGTGCCAGGCGAGCGCTCTACCAGTGAGCCACAACCCCAGCCCCCAATAGTAGTTTTTTGTCATTCATATGTGGATGGTGTTAACTTGAGCTTAGGGATCTTTTTTTTTTCTTTTTTTCTTTTTAAGAGTAAAATACACCACTGATAGAAATAAGAGAGAAGGGTATAGATACATTCAGAAGGGTATAGATACACTATGCTTTAAAATTATTTCCACCTCTATTACTTTTCCACTTTCTTCCTTATGTTTCAAAATAAGTTCTGGTTTTGCATTTTTAAAAGACACCCTATGAATATTCCAAGTTAGTTCTTCCCACAAAGCCAGCCTCTGAGCTAAACGACAATGAATGGTGAAATCTTGCTGGCATGTTTGTCAGCCAGGAGTGGTTCCGCTTCACAGTGCAATTAACCCCAGCCTTGCTTGGGTTGGAAGAGCATTGGTTGGCAGTGGAAAGTGACAAACATTCCAGGCATGAGCAGGACTCCAGCCTTCTCCTGTCATGCAGCCCCTGGCTGACCTGGCCAAACCCCTGGGATAAATGTGTCTTGACCTCAAGGGTACCCCAAGTTGACTGCAGAAAACAGGTCCAACCCAGGTCTAGGAGCATGCCACCTTCCCTGGAATTTGGCCACTTCTGTGAGGACAAAGCTGTCCACTGGCCCCTGTAGGAGCTCTGTCCTCAGGGATGTCTGGTTGCTTTGCAGGCTGTGGAAGAGTCTCATTGCTGGATGTGATTACCGGCCGTCACCACGGTGGCAAGATGAAGTCAGGCAGTATCTGGATCAACAGGCAGCCCAGCACCCCTCAGGTCGTGAGGAAGTGCGTGGCCCACGTGCGCCAGCATGACCAGCTGCTGCCCAACCTGACGGTCCGAGAGACTCTGGCCTTCGTTGCCCAGATGCGCCTGCCTAGAAGCTTCTCGAAGGCTCAGCGTGACAAAAGGGTAACTAACTAACTGACCCCAGTAGTGACCTCTGGGATCAGAAAAGACACATATTCTTCCCCTTCCCCACCGTCCCTGGCCTGCCTCGGGACCCAACCCAGGTGGAGTTTGAGCAATACAGCTCACCTTCCACCTGCAGGAAAGAGGCCATATGGTCACTCCCCCGCCCCCATCATTCAGTAGTTCTTTAGGACCTCCAGAAGCCATCTCAGCCCCAGTGGGTCCCCTTCATATTCATCCAACGTATGATTTGTGTATGTTTTCTGGTCCTGTGTGGGCAGTCAGCCCAACTGTCAGTCCCTATGTTCCCAACACACGGCGATGCTCCCTCTTGGTGAACCTCCCAGGACAGGGGACAGGACGGGGGCAGGAGCACAGCAACAGAGAAATGAAGAGCTGCAAATGAAGGGCTCCCTCACTTTAACACCTGGGCGGAGGAGCAAGTGTCTCTACACTTTGGGTCCTAACGTGTGCAGCCCTTGGGGGGGCTCAGGCTGCACTCCGCCTGCAGGTGGAGGACGTGATAGCCGAGCTGCGGCTGCGCCAGTGCGCCAACACCCGCGTGGGCAACGCGTATGTGCGCGGGGTGTCTGGGGGCGAGCGGAGGCGAGTCAGCATCGGGGTGCAGCTGCTGTGGAACCCAGGTAAGGGCCGGGCACGGGGGGCGCTGAGTCGGCTGCTCTGCCTGGCTGGGGCCAGCGCGGTCACCAGGCTCCTTGCTCTGTCGTTGGGAAGGAATCCTCATCCTGGACGAACCCACCTCCGGGCTCGACAGCTTCACTGCCCACAACCTGGTGAAAACCTTGTCCCGTCTGGCCAAGGGCAACAGGCTGGTGCTCATCTCCCTCCACCAGCCTCGCTCGGACATCTTCAAGCTGTTTGACCTGGTCCTCCTGATGACGTCGGGCACCACCATCTACCTTGGAGCCGCCCAGCACATGGTCCAGTATTTCACGGCCATCGGCTACCCCTGTCCCCGCTACAGCAACCCTGCCGACTTCTATGGTGAGGTAGCAAGGCCAGTGAACCGTGACCTGGTGCACAGGACCCTCCCCACCCACTCTTCATCTCTTGCTGAAAAGATGCAGGAAAAAATTCTCAAACATCAGGAAAGGAGGAAGGAGTGGGTGGTGGGCAGAGCCAGGTGGAAGATTTTGATCAGTTTGCCAAGGATCAGATGCTAGAAAGAGGACGTGAAAAAAGGTATCATCTCACAAATAGCCACCCTTCTGTGCAGGACAGATTGGGATGTACAGAGGGGATAGAATCCAAAGGGTTTAGATGATTTCTACAGTTGTGGTCTTTATTCAGACTCGGTTAAGGAAACAGGCTATTTAAGATCCACAAGCCACCAGGGAATCTTAAGAGTGTGCCCTGATGTCCCCACAGAGGCAGGGAGCCTGCAGGTTCAGTGGGGTGAAGGGGTCCAGGGAAGAGCTAGCTCAGGGCCTCACGGTTGGCCTTGGCCACTGAACCTCTAGTTATGAAAATGGCTCTTTCACCCTCAGACAGCTGTTCTCCGGGGTCCTGAGCACACAATATTACACATTTGTCAAATATGTGATGAGTTTATGTATTCCTGAGGACCAGAGGCCTTTTCAGGTGCCTGACCTGAAAGCACCCCTCAAGAGCACTGAGAACTGGCATGGCTGCTGGACAGGTGGCATAGTTATGCCAGGGTCAGGGGATGCAGCAGCTGTGGCTGGTCTCCGAGGTCGCCTGGAGCTTCAGGTTCTTCCCGGGATGGCAAAGTGTAGAAAGGAGTTCACCAATAAGTCTGACCACCGGACGGACCATATCTTCAAAGGCATACACAAAAGGGCCCAGATTGCCAAGCTCCAGAGGGTCTCCTGTTTGGCCTTCACATCCCTGCCAGGCCAAGGTCATCTCCATGTTTGCAGATGGGAACACTGGAGCAGAAAGAGCTCAGCCCCTTTTCTGCTAGGGCACAGCTGTAAGGTCCAGAACACTGATGCGCCCAGTCCCAGGCCTGGACTCTAGTCCTGCTACCCAGGTTCTCCTCCCAGCATCCTGGCTACCTTCCATCCCTCCCCCAGGAGAACAGGCCACTCTTCCTGGCCCCTACTCCTTGCCTCTGCACTTGTGGCCTTGATGACCTCACACAGAGGTCACCCTCCCTTCCAGTGCTCAGGTGCCATTCTGACTTCCTGCCAGTGTATCATTCTCTGGCCAGCCATCCTCAGATAAGAGGGCAGAGGGCACCTGCCAACCTGGTCACTGGGGGTAATTTGATGTAACCTTGGTCACAGGTTACCGGAAGTTAAATGCCCATAGCAGATTGGAAAACTCTTTTGTATCATGATTTGGGAGAAGTAGGAGTGGGGACCCTCACCAGTATGGAGTATGGGAGCCACGTAGGGTGGGAGGGTGCCCAGTGTTTTGAGCTATCGTTCCTGAGGGAACAAACAGATGGTGTTTATAAGGCCCCTCTTAGACGTGGTCCTGTCTCAGATGTGTAATGTACACAGGAGGAGGGAAAAGAGAGAAGTGACGGAGACTTCCAGCCACACAAATGCTCTGAAGACAGAATGGTAGAGGAACAAGGGTGTGCTTGGGTCTGGAACCAGGAGGGTGTTGAAGGCCCTGCTAAGACTGGTGGGGTTTCCTTTCCTGGCATTGCAGGGGCTCTGGAGGTTAAGGCAGAGCACTGTGAGAGGAGGGCCGTGGCATGGGACTGCCAGGCCTGGTTCAGGGCAGCAACCCTTGGGACCTAGAGGTGGCTGTCCTCTTAGCCTCTCTCCAGCTGGTGGGCGGACTCCTTTCCCTGGGGTCAAAGGAGATGACCAAGGGCAGTGCTCTCTGTAGCAAGGGCTGGTCCCTTGCACCCTCCAAGCAAACACGTTCCTCCCTTGGGCAACCTGCTTGGGAAGCCAAATGATTGATTAACAGGGAGAGAGTGACCTTCCAGGAGCCTGAGTCCCCAGCTAGTCCATGACCAGCTCTCCTTCTCCCAGTGGGCTCAGGCATACCTGCAAGGCTGAGCCCTCATTACCAGCTTCCTGGACAGCTGGATTGGGAGCCAGGGCATAACTGTGGTGCAGACTTTGGCTCCTGGGATGTCCCCATAATGAGCCTGGGTGGTGGGACTGGGGCCAATGCCGCTGTTGTTCACCACTTCCTGGTCCATGTGTTTCTCCTGAGGCCTTTGCAAATGTGGTTAGGCCTTGCAGGAGGAGAGACCAGCCATGGGGATCTTTCTGACTCCCTCTGCTCTGACCATCACTTCGTGGTTCCCACTCAGATAGTGGGGAGCTTGTCTTGGAGCCTCTATCCATGGCCCTGTGTCCTCTGCTTACAGTGGACTTGACCAGCATCAACAGATGCAGCAGAGAGCAGGAAATGGCCACCCGGGAGAAGGCTCAGTCACTTGCAGCCCTGTTTCTAGAAAAAGTGCGTGGCTTTGATGACTTCCTGTGGAAAGCAGAGACGAAGGAGCTGGATGTGGGCACCTGTGCAGCCAGGTACAGTGGGCCAGCATCTTGGAGTGGTAAGTACCCTGTGGCGGGTCCCAGTCCCTGACCCAGCCACATACTTACTGTCTCCCAACAGCCAGACCCTCCTGCAAGACTCCGGCCACCTCTCAATTCCCACTGAGCAGCCTGGGGCAGTGCAGCAGTTTGCTACCCTGATCCGGTAACTCTCTTTCATTTGTCGCCAGGTCTTTTCTATCTAATGTGAATTTGGGGCTGCGGGTGGAGCGCAATGGTAGAGCACTTGCCTAGCACGTACAGAGTCCTGGATTTGATCCCGTTCCCGCCCAAGAAAGGGAATTTGAAGGAGGAAGCAAGAGGTAGAACTTTTTGAAAAACAGCATCTTCAGGCCCAGAACCAGCCCTCGGGACATGAGAGACATCTGTTAAAATTCCTTCAAAAAAATTAAAATTTGTTAAACAAAATTAAAATAGTCTTACTGGCCTAGTAATACTAGAGATAGCATAGTGGTCATTTGGGGAAAATTCAGACACTACTGGAGAATCTGTCTTGGAAACAGAAGAGTCCCTGTCACATCAGCCCAGGCTCACGTGCTCTGCATGTGTCATGCTAATCATTTCCATATACATAAACATTTCAATACACAAGTCAGATCTGCATATTGTTCCATGGTCAGCTATTTTTCTCACTTAGCACCTCTGACCCTCACCTTCGTAGCCTCTCTACCACGTTCAACGTAGCCATTCTTCATTTATTTGTCCAGTCCCTACTGATGATCAGATTTTTTTTTTACGCTTTTGCAATTACAATTAATGTTATGGCAGACTTGCCAACTAATACTTGCCCATCCATCTTTATGGGCCTAATTGATTTTCCCCTCCACAAATTATTTGTAAGTAAAATTGTCAGACTGCTAATAAAAGCCACAATCATTTATTTAGTACTTACTATGGGGACATATACTCTCATCATTTTTCTGATTTAGTCCTCATAGGAACTCTGTAAGGTGGGTGTCACTATCCCCATTTTACAGATGACAAAAATGAGGCTTCCAGAGGTTATAGGACATTCCCAAGGTCACCCCACAACTATGTTTTCCCCTTGATACCGTTTTCTTTTGTTTTCTTAAGTCGTCAGATTTCCAATGACTTCCAAGACCTGCCGACCCTCTTCATTCATGGGGTGGAGGCCTGTCTGATGTCCCTAATTATAGGGTTCCTCTACTATGGCCATGGGGACATCAAGCTCTCCTTTATGGACATGGCAGCCCTCTTGTTCATGATCGGAGCACTCATCCCTTTCAACGTCATTCTGGATGTCATCTCTAAAGGTGAGTGTCACCTGCTGTCCTGAGCAGACCAGGAAGCAGGCAGACATGGACATCAGCCACTCTCTGAACTAGTCCAAGACTGAACTCTGTGCTCTTCCGAGCTCCTGGGGACAATGGGCTTTGCAGAATAATCGCATCATGATTGTGGAATAAAAGAGAATTGTTTTAAAAGTATGCAAATTAATATGAGTGTGCAAACGGAAGCAAATTACCAGTGTCTTAGCCGTGGTGATCCTAACAGGATTTATACTTGAGAGTGGCTTGCAAGCCACAGAACCACAACCCCTAAAGAGCCTCCCCAAACTCCTGAATCAGGGTGGCTTTACTGTGTCTGTTTTTTAAAAACAAACAAACAGAAAAGGTAGGAGCTACAACTACTTTTAGTGGTATTAACAGAGATGCAAAATCACAAACACTGTCGGTTACTTTCACCATTTCAATCTTTTCTTCCCTGCCCCTCTTTAGGTCACTCAGAGAGGGCAATGCTGTACCATGAACTGGACGACGGACTGTACACAGCTGGTCCATATTTCTTTGCCAAGGTGACTGCAGGGGGAAGGAGCAGCGTGCACTGTGCAGTCATTGCTGGGAGGTTTTGCTGAGCCCAGGAGGGTGTGTTGTCTATGATGGCAGATACCACATCCACCATGTGAATTTCAGAGCCATGCATATGTGTGTGTGTGTGTGTGTGTGTGTGTGTGTATTTGGTAGTACTGGGAATAGAACTCAGGGACACTCTTGAACTTGTGATCCTCCTGCCTCAGCCTCCTGAGCTGCTGGGATTACAGGCATGAACCTCTAAGCCCCATGACTTGATAATTTTTAAATATTCACTAGAAGGTCAGGATCAGGAATAAGACTTTTCTGGTCAGCAGGAACCCCAAAAGGGAAAAAGTGGGAAACACCTAGCACGTTTTAGCTCTCCAGAACCCCAGATCAGGTCACGGAAGTGTTTCCAGGAAGAGGAGGTTCAGAAAGATTATGTGACTCTACCAAGGCCACACAGCTACTAGATCTGGGAAGGACGGCTGGGGACTTGAAACCAGGTCTTAGGAGAACAGAGGCGTTGTCCCCATGTCCTTGCAAGGGCTGTCCTTTGCAGGTTCTGGGGGAGCTACCAGAGCACTGTGCCTATGTCATCATCTACGGTATGCCCATCTACTGGCTGGCCAACCTGCGGCCCGGCCTGGAGCGCTTCCTGCTGTACTTCCTGCTGGTGTGGCTGGTGGTCTTCTGCTGCAGGGCCATGGCCCTGGCCGCTGCTGCCATGCTGCCTACTTTTCACATGTCCTCCTTCTTCTGCAACGCTCTCTACAACTCCTTCTACCTCACCGGGGGCTTCATGATCAACCTGGACAACCTGTGGATAGGTGAGGCCTGCTCCCCGTGCCTGGTCAAGCACCCGCGGGCCTCGCGTGGCCTGCCTTCATGTGGAGATGGAAAACCATCGCGTAGGTCCCACTCGAGGCTGGCCCTCTGGAAGCAGATGCCTTTGCCAGCGGCCTGCAGGCCATGAGAATGATTAGAGGACACAGGTGACACTTCCTCATAGCCCTCAGCAGACATACAGAAGTCACCCCAGTCCCCTCCCTCTCCACATTTGCAGTGAGCCAGCTCACATCCACCCTCCTAAATCTTTCTGAAATGTCCCCTTGGCTCTATCCCCAGCTCTAACCCCCATCATTGGACCCTGGGTCACTGCAACAGTCTGGTCTCTGTGACGTTGGTCCTTCTCAGTGCTCACCCATGTAGAGGGCTTTCTAGGGGACACATTCATGACCCTACTTTCCTTAAAGCCTCTCAGGCTACTGGCTCCCAGCTTCCTCCCCAGCTCTTGACAGCACACGCACCCTCCCACCTCTGAACCTGTCCTGCCCCTGAGTGGGGGCCATCCCCGCCTTCCGTGGTCTCCTGAAGCCCAGTAGGGATCAGTGTCCTTCCTCCCATAGCGTGACACTCCATAGGGTCAGAGCCACGCAGCCATCTCTACTGTAGAGGTGCCAAGTGCTCTGTGAACTGAGTATGTACAGGACACCTCGTTAAATGACTCTCTAGAATTGTTATGAACCCAACACATGGGTGACCCTGCAGCCTCTCAGGACCCTCAGCCCCCATTCAGGTTCCCCACTGCCTCCTGCCCCTTGGCCTTCATGTCCTCTCTCACCTCCTTGCTCCTCAGAGTGCTTACTTCCCCTGGGCCAGACCCGGCCCAGCCCTGCCTTAGACAGGAACACGGTGCAGAGAGCAGGTGGCACCTGGGATAGGGGGCTGAGACCATGTGAATAACCTGGCTCTTGCTGTCCTCAGCACCCTCGTGGATCGCCAAGGTGTCCTTCCTCCGGTGGTGTTTTGCAGGGCTGATGCAGGTTCAGTTTAATGGATTCCTTTATACAGCACAGATAGGCAACGTCACCTTCTCGGTCCCAGGAGAGACGGTAAGTGATAAAGGCCGTGGATTCTAAATGAACGGACAACCAACTAGACATCTTCTTAATGAGCTTCCTGAATGTCTGTGTCTCCAGATCGTCAGTGCCATGGACCTGAACTCACACCCGCTCTACACCATCTACCTCATCCTCGTCGGCATCAGCGGGGGCTTCCTGTTCCTGTACTATCTTTCCTTAAGGTTCATCAAACAGAAGTCAAGCCAAGACTGGTGATTCATAGCGGAGCACAGAGTGCACACCTGTAGTCCCAGTGACAAGGGAGTCTGTGGCAGGAGATCAAAACTTTGAGGCCAGCCTTAACAATTTAGCAAGATGCTCAGCAACAGAGTAAGACCCTGGCTCAAAATAAAAAAAAAAAAAAAAAAAAAG
>NW_025999977.1:25857518-25957714 GCF_001458135.2 Marmota marmota marmota | reverse complement strand
CCGAGTTCAATTCCCAGTACCAACCCCCACCCTGAAAAAATTGGTAATTCATACCTAGATGCCTGCCTGCTGATGGGAAATCTTTGACAACACTCTCTTCCTCCAAAGGAGCCCCTTTCCCAGCTAATAATGATGGACATGCTCAGCTACATCCAGCCCATGGCTGCAGTGGCACAGGTTAGCCACAGGATGGCAGTAGAATAAAGACAGTTGAAAGGAATTTCTGATCACTGGCCAGAGTTTGTGATAGTTGGGAGCGAGAAAACCAGGACTTGGTGGCACCCACAATGTTGCTAATTTATTTCTTTTGGATAAGTCTTTACATAGACAACTCACTTTGGATTGAGAGCAAATTAGGCAAGAATTGGGTAGCTGGGCTATGCAGGAATTGCTAGAACCCAAAGGGTACAGTAACATAATATTTTGCAAAATGTCTTGGTGCATCTTCCAGTGTCTCCATAGCTCTATGTTCAGTAACTCTCAATATGGAAAGTGAGCTAGAACTTGCCATAGAAATGCCATTTCTTTCTGTGTGGAGTCATGGACTCCAAAGCCAAAATGAACAATTGAAGATTTATTGAGCATCTACTCTGTAGCAGGTATGGTACAAAATGCTTTATGTTGATGTCATCATTCACTCTCAGAACAACTCTCTGAGGTAAGTGGTATCCCATTTTATAGGTGAGGACACTGAGATACAGACACACTCAGTTTGCCAGGGTTATATAACTTTAATGCAGCAGAGGCCTGTGGGAGTCAGAAAAGCCTTTGAGGCTTTTAAGGGTTAGCAGAAGGTGAGGCCGGAGCCACTGTAAGGCTTGGAAGCCCAGGAAACCTCCAGAAGAGGTTAACAGAGATTGTGTCGGCTCAGCGGTGCCTCAGACTTGCATCTCGCCGGCCCTGGCTCATCTCAGGAGCAACCTTGAACCTTTCACAATGTCCAGGCCCAGGTCATATGTTGCATGCCTGAGTACTGAGGACTGTCCGGTCCAAAACAGGTACACAGGAGCAATTGTTCCCGATGGAAAAGTGATTGTCTGGAACCAAAATAAGCAGTAAGGTGAGTGTTTGGGAGGCAAAGAGCAAATGTCCACAGATGCCCTAGGCCCTTGCTACTTCAAGTGTGGTCCATGGCACCTCCTGGGAGCTGGTTGGGCAGGCAGAACCTCAGGCCCCCCAGACACCCTGCGACAGATGCTACATTTTCAGAAAATTGCCCTGGAGATTCAAATGCATATTCAAGTTTGAGAAGCAGCACCTTAACACTGTCATTTTAGAATCTGCCCCTCACGCTCAGGGAATTTACACAGTTAACACTGCTACCAGCCAACCCCACTCAAGAATCACTAAGTGTTGACAGTGTCCTTGCTTCATGGCAAACGGTGTCCTTCATCCAGATCAAGTTTGAATCCAGAGGTCATGTCTCTTTTGCTCCCTTCAGATGCAGAACAGTCCCTCAACTTGCCTGACCTTGACACTCAATGATTTTAGAGGATCTCTCTCAACTTGGGTTCACCTGATGTGTTTTCATGACTAAATCCAGGCTCTACATTTTTGGCAGGAATGTCACAGAAAGTGGCACGTGGTTTCCATTTGTCCCACCTTGATAGTGCTCACTTGGATCACTTGATTGAAGGGGTGTTTGCCAGGTTTCTCCACAGTCAAGTGTCTATTTTCTCTCCTTTTAGAATTAGTAACCATTTTGTAGGGAGACACTAGAAAGCTGTGTAAATTGCCTGTTCTGCAACAACTTTCCATTTATTTAATTATATTGCTACTCATGTAGACTTGTGGTTTTCTATTTTATTCAATGAATTGTGACACTTTACCATCACTAATTTTTCTTTTTCTTTTCTTTTTTTTTTTTTTTTTTTGGTACTGGGGATTGAACCCAGAGGCACTTAACTGCTGACCCACATCCCTAGCCCTTTTTTGTATTTTATTTTGAAACAGGGTTTCACTAAGTTGCTTAGGGCCTTCCTAAGTTGCTGAGGCTGGTTTAGAACTTGCGATCCTCCTGCCTCAGCCTCCTAAGCCCCTGGAATTACAGTGTGTACCACTGCGCCCAGCTACCATCACTAATTTGGATGCTCTAATTGTCCCTGATTTGGCTAGTAAAAGCCCCTTCAAGTTGGCTTCAGCATCCTTCTGACATGTCCCCATCATTCTCTGACAACTTTGTGACACCAGAGAGTATTTCAGGCTCATCTTGTGTTTCCCATCCAAGCCCTGAAATAGGATATTTCCTAAAGAATCTTGATCCTTTTACTGGACAATGGTAGTTAGAAACCAAGATCTGAGAAGTCTGCTCACTGCTCTTGGGTATCGCTGCTCCCAAGCCTCTCGATGGACATTTAGGGAATCAGTGTGTGCATGCTCACCTGTACACACAGACTCACTGTGTATATGACTTTATGTCAATCACATCCGGTTCCAGCCCAGCACCAGCCGGTTCCAGTTTCCTCCCTTTTCCTGTTGGTAACACTCTCCTCCAGTTGTGAGGAGGCTGGCTTCCTTCTCATGACTCCATCACTTACTTATCCCCTGTATGTCACCAATCTCCCGTCAACACCTTCCGTTGTGTGGATGTCCTCCTTACCCTGCTGAGGGTGACAGGCTGTCCCTGAATCTGCACAGCTGCCCTCTTTCGCCTGCTCTGGCCTACCGAGGCTCCCCTGCCTCTCATTGTGGTCACCTCAGGAGGAAGAGGACATCAGTAGCTTTTTAATTCCCTGGTGATTCTAGCATGCAGTGAGGGTTGGCAGCTGCTGAGGTATACCATGTTGAATTGCCACTCAGCTTGCAAATGGCTTTAACCACTTGGTGGGCTTTGCTCTGCTGGGATACAGGGGATAACAGCAAAGGTGCAAAGGCAGGAGAAATGCCCCAAACAGTGCCATTTCTTTGGGTTTCTTCTAGAGTTTCTTCCACCGTGGCTGCCCAGGCTGAGGCTTTAACAAAGTCCAGCATCGACTACATCCACCCTGTTCTGATTCCTCGGGTCTGTTTCCTTTGAAACTCACAAGGGCATGTGAGGCCCAGGAAAAGGAAAACCAGGGTTCATTCAGTGAACCCCTTCCTGCTTTGCAAGGGGTAGTATTGACTTATCTGTTATTCTCAAAAGCCTGGGTCCCAGGCTTCCCTGACAAGAGTCAGATGATAAATATTTTAGGCTTTGAGGGTCAGATAGCCTGTGTCATGATTGTATTATTCTGCTGTTACGGTTAGAAAGCAGCCCCAGACAATAGTAAATATGGCTGGTGTGGCTGTGTTCCAATAAAATACTACTTATAAAGACAGGCAGCTTGCTGGATTTGGCCTGAGGCTGTGGTCTGCAGACCCTTGATCAAAAGGTAAAGGTTTTGAAATTTGCATTTTAAGCTCTCCAATTTTAAGTTATGCTATTGACAGGGGAATTTTAATTAAACCAAAAATAATTACCTGTATTGACTCAAATATTTCTTGATGTGATTTTTAAAGAGCTGCTCTTGTTCCTGTAAAGATTATTTAAGGCATAATCTTGCCCAGGGTTAAGCCAGTGATAAATCTTGCATTTGCTTTTTTTTTCCCCCCTCTCCTATTTTTCAACTCTTTTTTTTGATCTCAGATTAAACAGCTCACAGCAATGTCGTCGAAATCTATGTCAAACCCAAGTGTACCAAGACTCAAATTGATCACTTAACAAAGGAGCTTGGCACAGCCTCAGGTGCCATTTTCCTCTGGGCAGACTTGCCATGAGGCCCAGAGCATCCGAGGGACTCTGAAGAAGTGAGGGAGGTGCCAGGAAAGAGATGGAGCTTTTCCCCGCTGACCTGTGCTTATTTGGAAAGTACATCCAGTGCTTAATGCCCTCATATTGCAAGTAGGCTCAACTAGATAATTCGAATCTTAAGTCACCAGTCATTTATATTTGATTGGCTCTTCAATTAAAGTGGTCTGGATAGAGGCTGAGGGCAGCTTAGAATGTGTAGGCCTATCCCTGGCACCGCGGGGTGAGCCTGGGTGTGGAGCAGTAGCCTGTGTCTGTGTCACCTGGTCCCTGCATGAGGCAGTTCAAACAGGGGAGGCAGGCAGGTAGATGGAGCACAGCCCGTTTTCTGTTGGGAGCTGGAAACAGCAGCAGTGTGGTGTTAGCAGCTAATAATTAAAACAATAATGTTAGCAGCAGGTTGAGATTTTTAAACACTAACTCAATAACACTTCTCTGCTTGCTAGGTAACGGTGCTCACATTTATCTTTGTCTTTCTGTAAAAAAGTATTCTTGCTTTCCCAAGCTGCTAAAAAAGCTTTACTGCTCCTTGCTAACAGGAAGACTCTATTTCTGTTAATTCCAGCATTGCACAGAATCCTTGCATTGTGCTTGGGCTCAGAATGAGGTGCTTTGACTTTGGTCACACAGTTGAGAGGCCCCCTCCTCTCAAAAGGAGGGGGGCCAAGATGATTAATCAACTTATAAAAGGTTTATTTTGGTTGTTTCACATCATGATTATTTGGCCCTGTTGAAAATGTCAACATGTAGTCGAGGAAAGCTAAGATCTGAGTCCTTTGCGGGGACAGGCATGAGGGAGGAAGCCTTATGATACACACAAACCACGTCTCCAGAAGCATGTGACTTGGCAAAGAGAAACACGTGGCTTTGGGCACACTGATGTATTCATCGGTGCCAGGCTTTGTGGAAACAGGTAGATCTGCAGAGCTCATGTTCTGGGAGAGAAAAATAGAACGAAGAGAATTTCAGCAAGTGCATGCCCAGAGGCCAGGTCAGGGAAGAAACTCCTGCAGAGAACTAAGGATGGATCCATCCCAGCAGTCAGCCATTGTCCAAACACAACAAACGTGTGGGAGTAGTAGGAAGTCTGGAGTTGGTTAAACGCTTTCACTTTATGTGGATCTGATATTTCTTTTCTTTATGCAAAAAAGGAAAAGATAAGTGCCTATTTTGGATTTGCTAATGCAGCCATTTCCTTTATTTGTACTAAGGCTGCATAATGTGGGCTTTGTAAAGTCTTTGGGACTGAAAGCAGGATACATTTCTAATGGAAACACTCCTGTGCGTGATTGTACAACAGCAAAGCAATAAATTACCGTGATTTTGTACCCCCTGCTGCTATTAGGTCCACCAGACTTGAGGAATGTGGCTTTCCCTCACAGAAATTCTGCAAATATTGTTTTTTTTCAGAAAGACAAATATTAAAACTGTGCTCAAAGACATGAGAAAAAGTGTGCAGGGTACACTCATTCAGACAAGAAATAAATGGAACCAGAAAGAATAATTTGCAATATAAAAAAGCATAATAATTGACTGGAATCGTAAAGTTGACAATTATGCCAGGCACTGAGTATTGGGTTAAATGGAAGAAAACATCCTTACAGTGCAAGATATCCAGAAACTGGGCACACTTGTATTTATGCAATAGACGTTTTTTTATGGAATATTCTTATACTTTAGATTCTAATTTGACTGTTAACTGGATTTTTAACTGAATTTAAATGGCAAGCCTTCAGTTTCTCATAGAAAGTAAATAATTTTTTAATTTTCACACTGTGCCCAGGCTGGTCTCAAACTTGTGGGCTCATGTGATCTTTCCACCTCTGCCTCTGGAGTAGCAGGGACCATAGGCTTGTGTCACCATGCCTGGCTAGTAAATGTAAAAAGTACCTAGCCATGAAATTTACTGCTGAGAGTCTGCAAATTCACTTCTTTAAGCCCATTTTCTCACCATGAAAATCAGGCAAGAGGGGGCTAGGTGCTCAGTGTCATCCACATAGAGGTCACAAGTCAGTCTGTGCAAAGTCTGAGCATACACAGAGCATGGGTTGAAGAACCAGTTCTCAGAGAGTTCACAATCTAGAAGGGGACCTGTGTGATACATGTTCTGCTCAAATGCCATCAGAGCCCCAGAGAGGGAACAGTTAAAATGCTAGCTAAGGACAAGGGGCTGGAGAAGACAGCAGAGGTGATCTTGCTAGAGACCCCAGTGGGCATTCCTGAAAAGGCTGAAGGTGCTGAAGACCCTCGGTGTGGAGTGGATCTCCACCATCTATGAAAATGTGAGATGCTCTACACTTCGCAGAAGACTATCTCCTAAGTCTTGCCATTTTTGTTTCTCAGAGATCTCAAATGTCTGCATGCCCTTAAAAGAGACAGGCAGTGACTTTGCTGATTCTGCACAGAGCAACTACAAGCCACTCATCTAGGAAATTCTGGCCATAACAAGTCACCATACAACTTTTAATTTCAAATTTTAAGGCTGAAGTCCTCTGAAATGGTTAAACAGTTATGCAGCTATTGATAACAAAAATAAAGCGGTTCACAGATAATTGGAGTACCCTTTATTCAAAGAAATTCACATTTAAATTATATTAGTTTCCAATAGTTGAACATATAATTATATACAAAATACTATACTTCCTAAAAGTTTACAATGACATGTTTACTTTTCAGAATTAGCTGTTTTCTTATAATTTGAGAGAAAATTGTGCTGCTATAATTGGCCTATTTATTTCAGTGTAGCTATTAGATATTCAGAAAGCACTCATAAGACCACGAGGACATATAATTACTACACTTACATCATATCTGAATTTTACTCACTTCATACAAATGAGATTATAGTTCACATCCCCAAAGACAACTCTGAAGTCCCAAGGTTATGTCTTACTTGGAGACACAGTTTAATGCATATCAGTAACACTTAGCTCAAATACTTTGGGGGTAGCATGACTGCAAAAAAGTAACATCTGTTTTAGTGGAGTCATCCTAGGGACAAGTGCTCAGAGTGAGGCTCTGGCCAAATCAAACAACTCCATGTGCAGAGGAAGCCCCAGGCGGGAACTAGCACTGACCAAGACTTCTGCTTAGGTCTCACTTATGTTAGTACTGCTAAACTTTCTTGATTGCCTATCTTAAGTGTTTTTTTTAAGTAACTACTCACAATGTAGTTCTCATGTCCTCACAAGGAAGAGACCTGACATGGGGATAAATTTGATTAGACCAAGATTTTACTGTTTCACATTATTTACAGCATATGAGCTAAATAATGAGCCTGGTGAAGGGTTCAGTTTGTACTGACAAAGTCCTGAAACCAAAACAAAAACAAATGCATAGCTCTACTTCATGAAAAGTCATGTGCAAGACCCAATATTAGGGGCTTCTATGAATAGAAGCTCACAGAAATCACTGTGGGAGATGGCAAGAAAGTATGACAAGTAGCCACCAGGCACTGGCAGACAGAATCCTGACCAAGAACAATCGAGGGTCTCTGCTTCTCACTGAGCAATGGCAAATTCAAGATTTGATGACTCGACTTAACATATAAATAAGCTATTGTTATATACTAGAATTTTAAGCATTAAGAGGCTCACTGAGCATCATTTTATTCAAATCTTTCAGATAAATACTAATAAACAAGACTTCAATAAAAGAATAATATTTTTATGAAAGTAATAAATTTAATAGAGAGGAGTAACTGGAGTCAAATGAGAAAAGATCCCTGAAAAATTATGACTTCATACCAAAGAAGCCTTAAAAGAAAATAGATTTATATTGTACACTGAAAATTAAAAAGGACTAGCAACAAAGTGTACTCAGTTATTGTCAATAAGGTGCTGACCATCATACATTACAATAAAAGATACATAAACAAAGTAATTTTTCATTTATTTATTTTTTCCTGTCAAGTACATCTTAAAAATACATTTAGACACAGGATCACAAATACACACAAAACAAAGCAGTGACTGTTCATTTCATGAAGGGGTTTCCTTTGATTCCTTTAGCTGCTTTATATAAAATTCAAAGCTTTCCTGTTATGGAGAAAAAAAGGGAGAAGAATTACTGACAAAGTCAACAGCAAGAACTGATGGTACTGAACTTGAGAGTCACAAGCACTGCCTTTGTGGTGGCCAAGACTGCCCAGCCCATGGCCATCAGGCCTATGGCCAACTGGTCTCTGAAGCTTTGGTGCATCTTCCTGTTTATAAAATGATAAGTTCAGAGTTAAAGTCAGCACCAGGAGCCTCTTCATGCACAGGCCTATGTCTGCAGGTATTCATTTATACCTGGGCAGGGAGGGTTAAAGTGTTTAAAATGAATATAGTGTGGTGACTTTCAGTTCAATGATCTCACAAAATGGAATTCTGTATATGTAGTAATAGAGAAAACCAAATTTACTAAATAAAAAAATAAAAACTTAAAAGAAACTTATAACAGTGGCAATAACAGGCCTGGCTAATGAAATACTAGCCATTAAATTCTACTTTAAGTACAAATGATGAGAGAACTGCCCAGGAACATATGATAAGCTCAGGCCACAGGGAAGGTCTGGGCAGATCTCTACCTAAACCTCAGAGCCAGAGGGCTTTGCACCAACCCCCACCCCAGCCAAAGCCATTGCTCATTCCCTGGAGCCCTCCCTCAGGGGTTCTTCACAGAGAACTAATCCTCATGTAATTAAGTATTCAACTTTTTTTTTTTTTTAACACATTCTTATGAGGCATACATAAATCTGTAGAGGTATTTTCTCCCCTTAATTAAGAAATACTCACAGGGGGCTCAGTGAAAGGGACAGGTTCTCCAGCATGCTTCAGCAAAACTGCATAACGTTTTAGAAACAGATCATTCAACTTTATGTTCTTTGCAGTCAAACGTTCATAGAGTGCTTTAGCTGATGCAACATCTTTGTCCAAGACTAACCAAGTTAAAGGAAAAAAAAGTTATTAGTCATAGGTAAAAAGTGTTCCCTTTGCACCAGAACACTCTGCCACTGGGGATTCTGGGATCCCTCTATCAAATGAACACCTTCAGCAAGTTGCCACCTGCTATTCCCACCAACTCTGAGCTTCCTCACTGCTCTTCCCTACTCTGCCAGCAATGCTCACTGTGAAGAAGGAAAAGGACAAACGTGGACCTATTTAAAGGCCTTTAGAATAACATTAATGGTATCAGGTGCTTTGGTTATTACACTATTCTGAAGACCTGAGATAATTAAAATGGCCACAGATTGTAAGTTCTCAATTATAAATAGGATGTGAAAAGTGTTTTGATCAATCCATGGCTCTCCCAAAAGAGAATGCGGATAAACGGCTCCCCAGCACTCAATTGGACCAGATCCTCTAAGTTTGGATGAAGTCAATTTCCTCCATGTAAATCTCTCCTGTGTAAATCCCCTGTTTCCTCTCCAAAGGCCCATGTCCTTTCCCTACTGCTGACAGAGCTCTAGCTCCTCTCTAGGAAGCTGCTTAAAGAAAACTAGTGTTTTCCTTTCCTTTGCCTGTTTAGATGTGTCCATCTACAACTAAAAAATATATATATATTAATTTAGTAGTAACAAATAAAAGTGTTTCATACATTTGACACTATTTCATGTTAATTTCTGGAAATTCAAGGTTTGTGATTATAGCTCTATTTTGAAACATAGCATGTTCCCTCATAAGGATGGAAAAACAAGAGAACTCAGTTTACTAATCCAGCTTGTTGGGTCGGTTGCCCTGACAAAAAGAAAGTCAACAAAGCAATTCTTTCTTTATTCCAAGTCTCCAATGAACAAACCAGTAGGTGGCAGATGGAAAGGTAATCATGATTTAGAAATGCTAACATTTATATTCATTAGCGAGGGTACCTTAGACTGGTTTCCGTTCACATGCTTATCTGGCAACAAGGGAACAATCTGGTTAAAAGACTGAAATTTCAACCAGGACTTCAGGTAAACCTTGGGCTGCTGTTTAGCTAAGGGGTCTGTTACTTCAAAAGAACAGGTAGGCAGGTGGAGGGGTACTGAAGGAGCAAGAAGACAATGCAAGAGACGGTCTCAAATTTAGACCTCCTTCATACTCCCTTTCCAGGTGTAGGGATCAGGGGAGACTGACCTGTTTCTAATATGTAAGTACAAGTGAATTTCCAGGTCTCTCCAGGAACCTGTGATCTAACTCAATGTATGTGGGCTGCTCTGAACATGCTGATACTCTGTTAAAGTTATATGAATAGTTTCATATTCTTACAGTTTAAAAACATAGGGGCTGGGTTGTGGCTCAGTGGTAGAGCACATGCCTATCATGTGCGAGGTGCTGGATTCAATCCTCAGCACCACATAAAAATAAATAAAAATGAAGGTATAGTGTCCATCTACAACTAAAAAATATATATATTAAAAAAAATTCCAGAGCTAGCAAATGACTTATATCATCAGTAATTACCTGATTTCTAGGAGTACTGCCTTTTAGCTGAAGACTTATTTACTATGCTACAAATATTAAAATTATATGATTAGATTTTATTACCATAGCTTTTCATGGTAGAAGAGTATGCTTCCTCCTTTTCACTTAATTCAGGAATCAATTCTAATAAAGACGTCAGAACTGGTGCCTATGAAATTAAATACAGGTAACATTATCACAAATTCAAAAGAACAGTGTAATCAGTAGGACCATTGATATATCAATACTGTATCAGAAAATCTATACAATAATTACAACAAAACTTCTGACTCAATTTAATGGACTATTTCCCCTTCTATCTCAACATTTGATGTTGATTTGATAATTTACAGCCAAAACAAACCATCATTTTTCAAAAGTTAATGGAATTCCATTTACACTTTTATATTTTCTAAAATATCTAAATATAATATTATCTATCTGAATGTAATATTTTTAACATCTGAAGATTGTTTATTAACCATATCAAAAAGTTATAAGATCTCAAGTGTGGAAGAGATAACAGCTGTATTTTTAGGTACAAATATTTTTGATGAAATGTGAAGAATTCTGTCAAATCTTCTGAAGTTTTCTCCACTGCTACATGAAGAAAACACTACTGGGGTCTCACTGGAATTTTTATTTGATCCGATGGAGGAGGATGTAGCCTCAACTAGATATTATTTATTTCCTGTAGAAAATCCAGACCTGCCCCACCCCAAAGAAAAGCCAACTACTAGCACTTCTAGATGACTCCAATGCTGCTGACTGTCCCAGTGAGGAACTTTACATAAGTTTATGCCCTGTTTCCACCTTACCAGAGGTTAAATTGGCTTAACCATTCTACTTCAAACAGACGGACAGTGTAACTGGTTGGCATTTAGATTTTCTGATACAGTATTCCTTTTGGCATGTTTTTTCAGTCATTCCACACCTAGACCTGCATTTCTTCTGGACTTCTTAATTTGGCCCAGTCCCACATGTGGACTAACAAGTGCTTTTTAGATTCTTACACTTTTTCTTATTGCTGTTTTGTAGTGCTGGGGATTAAACCCAGGGCCTTGTGTGCGCCAAGTATGTGCTCTACTACTGAGCCACACCCTCAGCCCAGATTTTTATACTTTTTTAATAACAAATTTTAAAAGTTTGAAAGGAATTTCTTTAAAAGGAAAAGGGGCATAACTAAATATTTTCTATAATTTGTTTATGGTATATAAATACATGAGCCAGAGTTAAAAAGTGAAATTAAATGAAGTTTTTAAAAAGTGTGTGTACTTGGGGAAAGTGTGTAGAAAAGAAGGAAAACTAGGGGGCTGGGGCTGTAGCTCAGGGGCAGAGCACTTGCCTAGCATGTGAGAGGCACTGGGTTCGATCCTCAGCACCAAATAAGAATGAAACAAATAAAATAAAGGCATGCTGTCCATCTACAAAATAAATAAATAAATAAATAATAAAAAAAAAAAGAAGGAAAACTAGACCTCCTCGTCTAGCTTTGAAACGCCAAACAAATACCAAAATAAACTAAGAATGGGGCTCGTGGTACTCAACATATTAAATTAGATGCAAATTTTTAAAACTAGATTTTTATTTTTCCTTTAACATTAAAAATATAATTGAGGGGCTGGGGTTGTGGCTCAGTAGTAGAGCATTTGCCTAGCACATGTGAGGCACTAGGTTCTATCCTCAGCATCACATAAAAATAAATTAAAATAAAGGTATTGTGTCCATTTTTTTTTTTAAAATAAATTTTGAGGGCTGAAGTTGTGGCTCAGTGGTAGAGCATTTGCCTAGCATGTGTGAGGCCCCGGGTTCAATCCTCAGCACCACATAAAAATAAATAAAGGCATTGTGGCCAAATACATACATACATACATACATAAACAAATAAATAAATAAATTTTGAGCCAGGTGTGGTGGTGATCACCTCTAATCCCAGGCGCTCAGAGGCTGAGGTTTGTGTTAAGCACCCCTGGGTTCAATCCCTGGTACCCTCCCTGCCCCCGCAAAAAAGTATTTTGATTCTGTAACACTTACACACACCCCTTTCACAGTTTAAATAACTACCAAAGGGAACATTAATTTTGGAGACCACATCAGTTTTAAAGCCAATGGCGCATGGACCTGGTAGTTTATACCTGATAAATGGTCAGGAGAGCCACCTGATACAGGCACTGCTGACGTCGGCCTCGCTTGGCAGTGCTTCTGCATTATTAAATGTACCAAGGAGACCTAAGCAATACAATTTTTATCTTCCATTCCTAACAGTCCTTTCTTGAGCTCTCCATGCACAACTACAAGAACAAAGAATTCACTGCATGAACTTGTTTTTCATTTCCAGCACAACTAAGGAGTCAGGACCAACTCTGTATCGACATCCTAAAGAATTAGCAAATACAGGCAGGGAAAGTCTTCAGTCTCGAAGATATTTTTAGGTAAGATCCTGAACCAACAAGCTTTTATGTTAAACCATGAGGAAGTCTGTCTTACAGCATCACTGATTTGTTAACAAGTAAATCACAGTACCGTTCCTGGTTTCTGAGAACTCCTGATACAGAATAGTGACAAAATTGAGGTTTGTTCAGCAATTGCTCCACATCTCTGAAAATTAAAACATTATTCAGTAAGTGCAGGTTTTTGATAAACAAGCAGATCAAGGTGAATATTTCCAATTAAGAAAGTTCACAATAATACAGTAGTATATCATTACCACCAGGAAGGCCTCATAGTCGACCATTTTTTTTTTAAAGGTGAGAAAAAAGAAAACAAGTGCAAGTTATGCCAAGCTTTGGCAAAAGCTGTCCTTGGCACTGGAAGTATAAAGTTTGTTTAAAAAGAAAAGGGAAAAATTAAACTAATGCTTCAACAACCACAGAACAAGGTTTAGGACTGCAAAGAAAGAGGAAAAAAAGAAACACTATTCCTCTCCAATTATACTGCCAAGCATTCACAAGTGAGCTAGGGATCATAAGGTTAATTATACATTTAATAAGGTGTCAGGGAGATAACTGCTCGTTTCTTTATAAAAATTAAAATGTACAAAGCAAGTTCTCTTTAAAGTATAATTACCTACACTTACGCATACAAAAGGACTGATTTCAATCTCTCTATTTTATAAAAGGCTTTCATTGCAATAGACAGCCAGTGCTTGAGAAAGAGACAAAAGTTAAACTCAAAAAAAAAAGTTTATATGACAGACCAGATAAATCAAGTGTCTATCCAATCTTAGATGCTATAGTCAAATCAAATATGGCAAGACAATATTTTAGTTTACACTCATCATAGATGTCATTCTTTTAAGTTTCTCAAAGCACATTGCTCTTCCAAAGCTTTAAAACACTGTCAATATTAAAACGAATAGTATAAAAAGAACTTTTGGGGACACATGGAACATTTACATTATAAACCGATGTTTTCGACATCTGTGAATAAAGTGTTCTTTGCTAAAGTAAGAATACTCTTTTATTGTTTGACAAGCAGGTAAAGGATGGGTAAGGGCTTATCATCTGGAACCTCAGTCTACTGAGGGGATGCCAATGAAGACGCTGCTGCCACATCAACACTCAGCCATTTCAGGAGCCCCTGCCAGGTGAGGCTGCCGAGGGTAAAGGGAACTCTGAGGGCAGCAGGCCACAGCCTGGCTGTCATGAAGGTTATAGCTCAGAACAAGATGGCAGAGGAGGTACCAAGTGCCATTTTCTAACACAATCACAAGAATGTGTTAAGTTGAAGGAATACCATCACTTTGATTAGATATTTATGAAGTAGGTGTTTAGATACATAAACATGAAGACAAAGCATAGAGTATATTCCTTTCAAGATAGACCTTTAAACACTAATTGCAGCACGCTAAAATAATGAGAAGATTCTTTATAAAATCCCTACCTATCATAAATTGCCTTTTCAAAAAAAAGGGGGGCGAGGGGTGGGGGGGAGAGTAAAAGAGCCAAACCAAGCTAATCAGAATTCCTCTCTGTTCAGAAACAAAAGCAAAAGCCCTAGAAGCAGCACCAATTTCATTTTTTTATTCAACTGTTAAACTGGAGAAAAATTTTTGCAGGCATTTCTTTTCAAAATGGCTTGGCTGTACTGTCAGGCTAGATGAACTTTAAAGATCAAAACTGGAGCTTCAAGCAAATGGGTACAGTTTTTACCTTCTCTATCTCCGACTTAAGATATCTTGCAGCTGGTAACAATGTAAGTGAATATAATACTATTTATTATCAGAAATTGGTTCCAGGCCTCAATCTGACACAGGGAGTCTACACAAACACAGCCGCTGGCGGGATCACGGTGGCTGTTTGACTGCCACCTGCTGGGAAGGGCTCCCCAGCGGTGCCTGTTTGTGTACACTGCCAGTGGCAGCTCTGATCACCCACAGTTCTGTCGCACTTGGCGCAGCTTTATATTTAGTGCAGTTAAAGTGGCATGAATGCAGTTGTCTCCTTCCCTGAAGATTGCTAATTTAACTGAGAGTGCGGGCCACAGAGACCTGCATTTGTCATTTAATGTGTCTGTGACACACAAGTGAATAGAAAGCAAATTCAACTCTTAATAAACCTTGAATAAGGCACTGAGAATGTTTGAGTATTCAAGTGAGAAGCTGTACTTGAAAAGCAAACATTTCCTACTTTTTGTTTGCAAACTGTGTTGCCATGGTGATACACAGTATTTAGAGCATTAGAGAAATTAAAATGAGAGATCAAAGGAATGGACGTTTTGCATCACCTATCTGCACAGAAACATTTGTCTTTAAATAATTTCAGCAAAACCCATCTTTCCCATCCCAAACCTTCTTTTAATTATATGGATATTCCTAGTTTTCAAAACCAGCAACCTACAACCTACGATCCACCTCCTTGTCATGCAACCTTGATTCACAATGAATTCAAATGTTCTAGCAGCACCACAGTTTGTTTCTAGTATTCCTCCATACACACATCTAGTGACTTCAGTTCACTTCTCACAAGCTGCAAGCCTCACCAGCTCCATGAGTCATTACCTGTAGGAGAGCTCTGGCGTCATTCACCTTGCCCGAACCCACGAGCTGAAGGAAAAGATCGGTGACAGGTTTATAAACTGCAAACTGATTGGCCAATCTCTCTGCCATGATGCTTACTGGAAAACAGGTAAGAAAAATCTTGTTAAAACAGGGGTATGACTCATCCAAAGATATTTGGTCCAGTTTTACTGGAGAAAAAGTGCTTCTGTATTCGTTCACAAAAACAACCAACTTACATTTTTCAACTGCTGGTTCTATCTGCTCCTCTATTACCTTTCTGAATAAATATGCCAAGCCAAAGTACTGAGGTTCTATGGTTTGATTCCCTGAAGTAAGCATATTTTCAATGTTTTCTATGGCAACATCTATGTTATTGCTGTAAAAGGAAGCAAAACAAATTGAAAAGAAATATTTGCTTTTGTATTAATATTGCAGTCAGTATCAGCACAAGCACTTTCTTTTAGATTAGCTCATGCAAACACTTTAGGAAACAAAAGGAAATACATTTATAATTAAACAGATTTCATAAACCACATGCAAGTTAAATCTACTCATGATTTGATACCAAAGGCAATCACCGAGAGGTTCATGCTATAGTAGTTACATATTTTACTTCACAGTAGTTAAAAAATAGTTGCTTATTTTAAAATTCTGCTCTAGGGACAAGATCAAACAACTATAGAAGAATTAATTAGGATAACTTTCTTAAATATTTGATTTTATAGCTCTTTGGCTGTATAATGAAAATTTAAGTTTAACTGCTCTAATTTTCACTTTATAACCCACAATTGGTCACTACTATATGAGGTAAAGACAATATATGGCATCTCAAGATTTTTAAAGATGCTGACCATGTCTTCAAAAGGTATATTTTCATAATCTATAAATTTCCTTTTCTTGGGCACTATACATTTGGAAAATACTAAAATTCTCAGAAAAAAAATAAGAAAAAAAATTAACTATATGGTCTTATTAAGCAAATTATGAGAAAATATACGCTATTTTTGTGGTTAAGGTGGTCTACATTTGATAATGTTATGATAAGGCACTTCAAATAATCTTATGTTGAAATTAATACTTTAAAAAATAGAACTTGGGGGCTGGGGTTGTAGCTCAGTGGCAGAGCATTTGCCTCGCATGTGTGAGGCACTGGGTTTGATCCTAAGCACCATATAAAAATAAACAAATAAAGACATTCTGTTCTCCTACAACTACAAAAATTAAAAATATATATATATATAACTCGGGTTGGGGTATAGCTCAGTTGGTAGGGTGCTTGCCTTGCGTGCACAAGGACCCAGCACCACAAACAAACAAAAAAACACCTCACTGACTAAAAACAAATATCCTGTTATAATATATTTGTCTCACAGGTTCCAGTTAATAGTGTCTAAAAATATAATCTCTGTATTTTATAAAACTGTTTATATGGTAACTTTAAAAAATTCATCCAACTGTTCCTTGAATAATTTCCTTGATCTTCTAACTTAATAAAATACAACTGTTTTTGCTCAAAGAAATGGGGAAGGAAAAACTCCAGCAAAAACATATATTTTAACATCACATGTTATGAAATGTACATAAGGTTAACTACTAAAGAACATTTCCCCCAAAAGGCAGTAAGAATGTCAATTCCATATTTATCCCTATGAATCTTTAATTTGAACAAAGTACTTTGCTAGTTAGGTCAATTTAAAAAAAGTCCTTACATAACTCTATAGTGGTGATTCTCATCAAGGACTCTCGAGATGGTGGTAAGAGAATCATATCTAAGTACTTCCCCTTCTTGTGGGTGTGTGTCTTGAAGGGGTGGATGGGTGAAGAGTATGGAAATGATTTTTTTTTTCTCTTTTTAGTGTTGGAGATGGAACCCAAGGCCTTGTGCACACTAAGCGCCTAGTCCACCCCTGAGGTGCACCTCCAGCTCTAGAAATATATATTTCTAACAAGCTTGCTGGGTCTTGTTTCACAATATGCTAGCAGAGCATCACTCTCAAGCATTGTTGACAAATGAATGAAGTCATTTTCACTTGTGTAAAGAAGTGTTTTGACAACAAGAGGCCTGGCATGAACATCTATATAAAATTAGAAAAGTTAGCAGCTGTAGAGTAAATTTTATGAATCTGATAACTGTTGTTTATTCTTTGTTTTAATTTAAAGATAAAATACTTTTTTCAACATATGATTATTTATAATAGGAAATAATCAGCAACAATAATCAGCACTGAAATTTCCAACATGGTTTCCAAAGGTCTAAAAAAGTTCTTAAAGGCAGTAGAGATAATTCAAGAAAGTTTGAAAGTACTTACTTCTTTATTTGTGCCAGAGCAATGTTATTGATGAAAACCATGTTGGAGAGTCCAATTGAGTCAAGTCCATTTACCATCTTCTGAATTGCTTCTATGCTTTGTATGTCACCCTTCAAGGCAAATGCCTGGATAAGGCGGGTCACTGACAATCTAGAAGGAATCTGCTTCAAATCCAAGGCTGTTTTCAGAGTTGTTAGAGCAGCTAAAATATAAGGGCAGAGGATGCAAATTTTCTTATATGATCCATATTGACTTAAATGTACTTTGAAAATATGAGCACCAAATGGCTATATACAAAAAGCTATGAATAATTTATTCTAGATTACAGAAAGTATTAATACTTCATGAGAAATCTTAAATAAAAAAAAAACTAATTTGACTATCCGTAAAGTATTAGAGACCAGAGAAATTTCTTCTTTATGTCACAGAACACAATTATTATTGACAATGTGAATTTTATCCATTCAGGGATAAAATTTTGCATCTCATTCCAAGGAAATTGACAAGTTCAGAAAAGTACAAATAAGGAAAAATTTTAAAAATTAAAGAGTTTCCAAAAATATGTAACTTCTACCTAAATTCATATATTTTCAGATTTTATTAACTCAAAGATTACATTATTATCAAAAACATTTAATATCTCAAAGATGCTTCCTTGAAAATGAGTTTTTCTGTTTCAAACAAGATCAGCCTCACAGGAACAGTCAAACTTTCACATTAACAGATTTCTTTTATATGATTAGACACCTGTGGGTATTTTCTTACATTCAGTTTTCAAATAAAACAAAGCTCATTCAAGTCTTATGGCTACAACCAATGGTTTTTTTTTTTTTTTAAATGCAGAGAATCACAATTACAAGTACTCGATGATGAATAAATATGAAATATCCTTCTAATTTACTGACTCATGTGCAAGTGTTGTGAAGTTCAGGTATTAAATAAAGTGATAACTGAAAGGAGATGCAATAGCAGCATAACAACCACCCTACCAAAGAAAACTTCATGGCTTTATAGCAATTACAGCAATGCAACCTAGACAAAACCAAGCTCTCAAAGCAGCTCTCTGAATAAGAACAGCTTATCTTTCACAGAGGAATGGGAAAGGGTAATAATTAAACAGTCTATTAAAAAAATACAGTAAAAGACATGATGAGTTTAGTATTTATTACTGAATATACTATTATACCAAATCTATAAATAATTTTAATCAGTGACTCTGAAATAGGGAAAGGGGAAAATATGTAATTTAAAAATCATATGCAATATAGGAAACAAAAATGTTTTTATATTATTAAAAATAAAAATTACAGAAAATAAGCTTAAGGTTACCTTGTTAACTGGTGGTCTACAGATAATCAAGTTCAAGTATTCTTTTTTTTAAAAAAAAAATATTTATTTATTTCTTGTAGTTGTACACAATCACTTTATTTTATTTATTTATTTTTACGTGGTGGCTGAGGATCAAACCAGGGACTGAACCCGGGACCTTGCATGTGCAGGGCAAGCGCTCTACCACTGAGCCACATCCCCAGCCCCTCTTTTTTTCCCTTCAGTACTGGAGATTGAACCCAGGACCTCATGCATTCTAGGCAAGCACTCTTACCACTGAGCGACATTTCCAGCCCAAGTATTCTTAGTACCTAAGTATATTGTAAGTTAGGGAGGTTCTTAACACCAGTGGATCAAAATAAAAACAAAAATAAGATTAATGATAGTGACTATGGTAACTCAAAATTATTGAGTATTTATTATGATAGCTGAGCATTTACTGCATACTAGGCACAATACTAAGAAACTACACTCACAACTACCCTTATGAGGCAAGTACCAACTTTACATATGAGCTGCTGAAGCAGAAAATTGAAACATTTTCCCAAGGTCAAAGTGATATCACTTTAGATACCAACTTGAGTCTAACCACCCCAGATGCTGCACCTATGGATACATGAGTAGAGAGGTGAGCAGAATAGATCATTTTGTGTTTATTCAAAGGGAGCATGAGACCTCATGACCTAAATCTCATTCTCACATAGAACTGTAGAGCAAATGACTTAAAAAAGACACCAAAAATGATATCCACCCACATTCCTACCCCCAAGACTTTTCTCACTATTATTCAATTCCATCATTTACTCACTCACTAGTAATACTCAATATATTGTAAAGATGCCATGATATCAGTTTTTAATATTCTACAAGCATTATTAGCTTATAAAATTATAGTAGGATTTGTCTTTATTATTATTATTTTTTTATTACTGCCTTAGATTGGGTTTATTTAAAAAAAACCTGAAAGAGAAAAAGGCAGAAGAACAGAAGGGGTCTTTAAAACTTGGGGGCTTTCACTGACAATGGAGCAAAATGTAGAGATAGAAACAAGGCCAACATGATTCCCCATCCTTGCCAATGATCACTTTACTCCAACAAGTGGTTAGTGTATGGTCAGGCTGGGAGTCAGGGCTGGGGGTGGGGGTTGCATTGGGTGGAGGATGTTCTCTTCTCAGATATCCTCCATTTGAGTTGAATAGCTGGGAAGAATAGATGAGAAATTATACCATGCACTTTCTATAGTTTTCATGGGGCACCTAACATATTAATAAAGGATAGCAGTCAAGTTAGGGGCTGTCATGGTGGATCAGTGGTAGAGCGCTTGCCTTGCATGTTCGAGACCCTGGGTTCGATCCTCAGCACCACATAAGAATAAATAAGTGAAATAAAGGTATTGTTTCCAACTACAACTAAAAAATAAATATTTAAAACAACAACAACAACAACAAAAGGATAGCAGTCAAGTTAAACTTGGGTCAGATTCAACCCACAAATGAATCTCTGAAATTAAAATTAATAGATGGTTTGTTTAAGGTTTGGGATGCAGCTCAGTTATAGAGCGCTTGCCTACAATACTACGTGTGAGACCCTGTGTTTAATCCTTAGTACTATAATATAAACACACAAAAAAAGTTTTATCCTTCATTCCTATAGAAAAGTAGCTATTTACAACAATGAGCTTATTTATATGGGGAACAATTTTCATTTTTCAATGTATTTAAGTTGTTAATCCAAAATTTTAATAAGCCCTACTCTACTCAATTACAATTTAAGGCTGTCCAAAAAGACTATGTTGATGGGGGCCCTGCCTGTGGAATGCTAGGGTGGAAATTTTGGAAAGGGAGAAATCACCACTTACATATTCAGTGCTAATCAACTAGGGAAATGGCTAAAGACCAGCATGTTTGTGTATTACAAGCAATGCCAACTTTCAGAGATGCAAAATATTTTATAAACATGCAAGCCAGGAAGAACACTGCTATTACAGACTAGGGAAGAAACCTGTAACATTTAATAAGAACTTTTTACCCCAATCTTAAAAGATCTCTTATGTGAGTTTTGTTCTATTAGTAAAATTGTAATATTACTGTATTGACTAAAATTCAAATGTGAAACTTAATGTGAAAAGCTACTTACCTAAATTTAAGAGAGTCATCACTGTCCCACTTGGAAGCTCATTCATAAGCCCTCCACATCCAAATCCAGCTCAATGCAAACCATCTACCAAACCACCAGCCCCCAAGCCAACCCTCCCCAAAATCATCTCCACGTCTCTTGTGTTACCCTTTTAATATTCATTTATAAATTCTAAACTTCAAATACCATATTTTATTGCTGTTGATATTATGAACTATTAAAAAAGTGTTAGATTAAGTTTTAAAAATCAATATTATAATCATTTAGTGCACAATCCCACAAATTTAACACTCAATTTAACTCATTTGCTATCTCACACACAACCAACACAATACGCAAGAAACAACTGCTGGGAATTGTTTCAGACACCCGAAAGTATGTTAATTTCCAAAGCAAAATGACTTGTGCTGTGAATTTTAACGCACTTGAAAGCCTGTACTTTCTCTCGTTCTGGAACACAAATTTTGCATGTCTGAAGAGCTGTGATTCATCTTAAGAAAACCCATCTTGTGTTAAATGGAATGGAAACTGGACTAAGTGGTCAAATGACAAGTACATTCATATTCAAGCTGTATTATAAATGCATGTACAGTAATTTACGTCTCTCAGCTACCACAAAAGGCTCTTGATAAGCAGGTAATTTGCTAAATGGACTCCTTTATCCAAGTATTCGAAGGGCGTTACAAGAAAAATCTGCAGAGGCATTAATGTGACGTAAAGGTCAAGCATTGTGACATACCTTTCAAATAATCCCGCCTAACTTGCGTTATGATGAGGAGGCTGTTGGCAGCATCGTTCAGTGCGAAGCCCTTGATGTGGGTCTCAGCGCTAAAAGAAGCAGACATTTAGAAAGGAATTACTGACATGCTTCTGATACGATAATAAATGGTTGAGCACCAAGGTGAAATTATAAAAACTACTGTTCGTATGTTAAAAATATTGCTGCAAAATATCGACCTGGAGACAGCTTTTGTGTTATCCTGTCAATGGTTATAGAAGGATAATTTTTTTTTGCATTCTGACAGATGACAAAGTTGGAAATGAGCAACAAAAGAAACAAAGTACAAGATTTTTTTTAAACAATCGGTTCAGATTCTTGAATGCTGACATATTAGATGACTAAAATAACTGCATGCCCTGCATTGTTCCGCTGTATTCTAAGCTGGATACTTTTTCCTACATTCACCATAATTATAAAATGTAAAACTATTCTTCCTGCAACAAAAATTAACATTTATTTTCAGCACTGTATATTTTAAACATAAACTACAGCATATTACTAACCAACACCATATCATTTGGTTGATTAATTTTCAAATTTCTGTCATCTAGATACATAGAGTTCTTAAAGCTTTTAAACATACTGCAGAACCAAAACCATTTAAATTTAAATTAAAATTTTCACACAACAACCCTATCCCAGTTTTAGACTTTAAGCAGAACCCTAACTTTTTAAAACTCAAGAGTTAAAAACTCAATGAAACAAACATACAAGATTAAAAAAACAAAAAGACAAACCCCCCCAAAAACAGAAATGACATCTATCTCTGGGTGTCTTTAATGCCTGGGGTTCATCACAGAATTAGGAAATCACCACAGGTCAAGGGGGCAAAAGCAATTGCTGCCATTTGCCTTACACCAATCTCAGTGGTCACCTCGCTCCCAGCCCTGCACAGAAGCCTCGAGCTGAGCAGATTGTGAGGAAAGCGGGGTCACTGCTAAATTATTCTCACCAATCTTAATAAAATCCTCCCCAAACACCAAAATACACCCATCCCCTCAGTCCCCTGTAGCCTCTGAGGTTCACCCCTGTGGTCCCTGGATGCAGGATTTTCTTATCCCCCAACCAATCCTCTTAAATCCCGCCAAAGCACCCATTGCTCAGTTTGACTTTTTCCCTTTGTCCCATCTGTCAAAGCTCCTAAATCAACAACTCATGCATGAGACTATAAATTATGTGAAATAAAGGATTTACTTCCTCAATCTGTGGCATGATTAAATAAAAATTAACTCACTCCTTATGCCAATATTATTACATTTATTATACCATATTTCCTTAAGAATATTCCCTAAGGTTCTAAAACCATGAGGTAACAAAACTTCTTTTAACTGATTGATGTGAAATACACTTTGAGGGTGTGAAAACCTCAAAACATGTAACATTCTTTTTTAATAATCTCTTCCTATCTTGGGAAGCTGCCTTTTCATTATAAATATGAAAGTAGAGCTAAGGATTAGAAAGAAAAATTCCCATGAGAGGAACTGACCAATTTCAACCAAAATATGTTCCAAACTGGTAAAAGGAGAAAAACTACAAAAAGTTACTGATAGAGATCTCTGCACTGCACTCATCCATACAATAAAAGAAATTTGATCATAATTCTGATTTTTTCCCCTAGAAACCAAATTTTCTGTGATGATGGGAAATATTCCTTATCTGTGCTACACAATACAGTTCGCCACTCACATGTGGCTGTACAGGACACTATGACAGAGGAACAGAAATAATAAAACCTAATTAACTTTAAATAACTTAAATTTAAACATGACTCTATATGGCTAGTGGCTACTGAACTGGACTGCACAGAATCCCGGACTTTTTTTTTTTTTTAAAGAACTACCACAGAGGCTGGGGATGTGGCTCAAGTGGTAGCGCGCTCGCCTGGCATGCGTGTGGCCCGGGTTCGATCCTCAGCACCACATACAAACAAAGATGTTGTGTCTGCTGAAAAACTAAAAAATAAATATTAAAAAAATTTTAAAAAAAAGAACTACCACAATAAAGAGGGAGAAATTGTAGCGGGAAGGGTATCAATCTTTAAAGTTATAATCAACTGCAAAAATTAATCTATCACAGAAAGTATTTCACATTAGATATTTCAAAGCAATGAAAATGGATTGTGCTTATATACAGGACATTACTCAGTGATTGTAATTTATATTACTCTGGATAACGAAAACTGGTTAATCCAGTAAAAATCATCAGTGATAGAATAGCATTATTTCCAGAAAGAATGAAATAGGAAGCTAGCAGCAACAAGAGAAAATTAAGAGCAATTCTCAAAAGATAAAGCAGGGCTGTTGTTACATGATTCTCAAATTCCCTAAGATTACCATTTAGTATTATCAGAGATTTAAAATAATTTATATCCCTTACTGCTCTCTGAATAAGCAGTTTTCCTTCCTTCCTTGAAACAATTCACTCTCATAAAATTTTTGAAACATGAGAAACTAAATAGAAGAAAGCTGGTTTTTAAAAAAATTTTCAAGGCAGCTATTACTGTTACTTTTGAGATGTTCCATTACTTGTTGGGAAGGTTAAATGACCTTGCCAATAAAACTGAAGAAATCTCATTAGAAGTCAAGTGCATCTGTAACACATTAAGAGTCAGCGAAGGAATTATCAAAACAAAGATGGCAGGAAAACTATTGCTCTTGAGATTGAACAAGTAGCATTATGTAGATAATTATCATGGATTGCTGTTCAGGGATTGAGAGCAAGACTGGCAGAATAATACTAGGGGGCACTGCCCCTTGCTACAGTAGCTCATATTGTTGCCAATATTACAATATAGTTGCCTATAAAAAAACAATTCCTTTTTACTCTGACCATTGATACTGAGCTGGAAGGGAAAGAGATGGTCCTAGTCTAGCATTGGCAATGAACTAGGACATGACTCCAGAGATGTTATATGACAGACTCTAGTAACATAATTAGTTGGAACTTGAACTTTTGCTTCTGAATCCCCAGTTCAAGGTTATTTTCAAAAGTTCCAAATGTATTTAAATGAAGTTATAATTCAACATCAATATAACACTTTATTGGTTTAAGGTCCAAGTTGATCTGAAGCTTTAGATCTTGGACTCAGAGCTACACGGAGAAGGAAGCTATAAATAATGGTGGTGTGAAGACAGCTAAAATAAAAGTGTTTTCAATTGTACAGAAAGTCTCACTTCTATGTGGAATCTAAATAGTCAAACTCAAGAGCAAAGAATAGAATGGCAGTTGGTAGGGGCTGGAAGGAGCGGAAATGGAGAGAGGATGGTTAAAGGGTGCAAAGCTTGTCAGGTGAGGTAAGTTCTGGAACTCTACACACATTGCTTACAGCTAACAATACTGTATGATAAACTTTAAATTGTTAACAGGGTAGATCATCAGTATTCTTATACACAAAAAACCCCCAATAACAATAACAACAAAGGAGGGAGGAGATGAATATACTTATGGCCTTCATGGTGATGAAGGTTTTATGAGAATATACTTATTCCCAAACACACTCAGGTATATACATTAAACATATACATCTTTTTATATGTCAATTATATTCTAATATCTTTATGAAAACCTAGAAAGAGAAGGAAAGAAGATAAGCCTGTATTTTACAGACTGTGAATATAAGGGTTATACATAACTATCTTATGAAAGTCAGTGTCTTTCAAACTTATTATGTCAAGATTCATAGGACTATAGAAAGAAATGATGTTTTATACTACATCGCAGTACACTGCTATACAGAATGCTATATACATGCTATATAGCTATATACATGCCCATAAAACTGAAATCAACATTTCACAAAATGCTATCTTCACTAAATGAAGTGCTTTGATATTTTCCAGTCTATTTCATTTCAAAAAGAAAAATGCTGATTCTGTCCCACTAGATTTCATGAGCCACTAACTGATTGCAATTGCAGTCTGGAAAATATTCTAGGATTCTGAATGAGCACCCACCCTAAGAGGCAAGAATATGTTTAAATCTCTGTTTTCCAATCTCATCTCATGAATGTTTTAAGTATATTCTATAATATACTTACATGTGATACGTTACTACAAGTATTAAGGGTGTGTAACCAAAATGTTAGAGACACATGATTCCTAAATCACCCAGGGAGCTTAGTAAAATGCACATTCCTGTGCCTTGACACCCTAGCAGTTGCCCACCTTTGTGGTGGGATGTGGGGAATCTTTTTATGCTGCCAGAGTAAGGGCCACTGTTCCAGAACAAACCCAAAAAGAACGGAAAAAAAAAAATTTTTTTTTAGTTGTATTTTTAGGACCATTCTCAGCACTAAACGGTTTTGTTTTATCTCCTCACTTTAATACCTAATTCTCAACATAAAAAGCTCCTTTCTTTTTTCTGTCTTTCCAAATCACCACTGTTTCAGAACACCTTTGATTATGGGATAGTTTTATAGTAATTTTTTGAGAAAAGTAACTTTAAAAGATAGTCCTCCCAACCCCTTGCCTTCAGTGGTTATAGATGACAGGATACATTTTTCGAAATGTACCAAAACACAAACCCTAGGAATAGACCTACCAAGCATAACTTTAACAACACTGAAATTAACACTAGGTTTCCTAGTGACTTGAAAGAATGGCAAGCATCAATTTTCTATTCAGAATTCTATATTCCAAAAGTGATATGACTTAAAAAATTTTGTAGGTAAAAATTGGTTGAGAGTTTACTTCAGAATCTCTAAATGGTATATTAGGGAAAAGTTCTCTTTTCCATTGAAAATAAACTACTGACCCATCAACATGCTTATGTTTCAAGGCAGGTGATTTTCAATTCCTCCCTTCTAGACTGTTTTTTTATTTATTAATCAAAGTTTTCAAGATAGTAACTTGGGGATAAGATAACATCAGTTAGTTACCAGATACACCAGTATGAAACCTTTCTTCTTATTTTGATTAGCAAAGTATTTTCATCTAGGGGATTAGCCCAAGAGACAAAACCACTGCTAGCACCAAAGAGATTTTTCTTTCAAAAATCCAAAACCAAACCAAAAAATCCATTACTGGTAATGGTATAGAAAATGTTTTGAGAACCTATATTTTCCTTCAGTTTCTCTAAGTTATTTAATGTAAAACTTATTGTCTGGAAGAAAAACCAAGGCTCAGAGATGGCTCAAAGTTTCCCCCAAATCAAGGTGCTTTCAAGTAACATTCAAACCCTCATCTTTCAAGCCCTTTGTATCTTCATTACAACAGGCTGCTCTTATTACAAAAAAAAAAAAAAAATCTATGGAATTAGTTGCTGAACAAGAAAAAAAATTACTTTTATGTACATGGATGTCTAAAATGAGCTGCGGGCATACAAAGAAAATAAAATGTACTATGTGTGGGTAATAATGGTTACATTTTTTATGGGATAAAAAAACATACAATGGAGTTAGCATTTCTTACGATCTTTATGGGTAACTAAGGCTAAATAAGCAATTGCTACTAAACCATGTAAAAACAATCTTAATTGTAGTCAATATTTTTTAAAGCAAAAGTTTAACAGAGTGATACTTACAAATCTTTAACTTGCATTGCCTGTGGAAAACTATCCTTTGACAACAGTAATTGTATTAGTTTGTTGTAAGTTTCACTGCTAAATACAATGTTTTGCCTTTGTGCTTTCAGGAAGATATTATATGCATCTATGAGAGAAAAAAAAATAAGATGACATTATTCTGAATTGGCCAAAAGGAAGGGGAAAACGAAAGTCCTAAGCCCATATATTTCTTTTTAAATACTTATCTACCATTATAATTCTATAGAGATACATGCTGATGGCACAAGCAGATATCATCATTCTTCAAATCTTTTAAAGCCAAATTTCAGTTGTGGAAACACATATTGGTTTTCTTTTAAAACTATTTTTTCATACTAGCTTTCTTCAGTCAATAAATTATGTTCTTGCCAATAAAAATGATAAATAGCTCTCCTGAATTTGCCAAAAGATGATACGAGTTTCAAAATAAACTGCAAAATGTGTGTTAAAGTCCAAATAAACCAGAAGTATAATTTAGATTGAGGGGAGCAAAAGATTCATTTTAAAGCAATCTTTAATCTATAAGTGGGTGGTTACAATGGTTAACATTTCAGCACAATAGCATTAAAGTGAATATAGCCTATAATTCTAAAATTAGGAGATCAAATTATTTGGCTACGACAGGACTTATACAAAAACATACAATTTTCAAATATACAGATATCTAACAAGTAAACTAGGCAACATTTGTTTGACTGATTAACAGTTTTATTTCACTTGTTCACAATAACTGTCAGTGAATGAAAAGATGTTACCAAAAGAGAAGTAACTACACTTTTCAGTCACTTACTTTTCTGAAATAAAATTGCCTGGCTATAAACAGCCAACTGAAACTACAATCCATTCCCTTGTGTATATAAACACATCAAAATCGAGGGAGAGCATAACTCAACTATCAGGTACGGCCTTCTATGCACATAAGGCTCAACATAAAGACACAGAGAACATGGAATCGAGGAATGGATAAGATGCTCATGCTCAGAAGAACATTCTATGCTATCTAAGGTTTCTAAACAGGCAAAAACTATAATGCTTTTATGTACAAGCCGGGAGTGTGTGCATTATTTCCTTAACTAAACTGAAGTGGCAGTGTCAAAAACTTACTTCTCTCTTCATGTTAAACTGGAAGGAAAAAAAGGGAAACCAGGGATGACATATTTCTATGTGCATCTTTAACTAAGGAGAACAATTTGGGTGAGTGAAAGTAACTGTGGTACAAGTTAATAAAATTTTAAGCAAGCCTTCCAAAGAATAACCCTTGTTGCCATTCAATTACCAACTGCTTTATACTTGTATGTGCTAGGGCACTGGCAAAAGTAGAAAGCAAAAACGCACAGATAAGCAAGAAGGAATTCTACTATTATCACAACTTTGCTACTGGTATGACAATCACAATATACCCTTAAGAACTTTCAGAAAAATACTAATATGAACATTCCACTTTCAAAGCATTTATATCTTGCTAAGCATTCAAACCCTGATACTTTAAAAAAAGTATTTAGAACCTCTGAATTAACAGAATAAAATTAGTTGATGAATAACTGCATTACGATAACTAGTTTTATGTATTCACTTAAAAACATTTTTTAAAGGCTATATATGAATGTTTCAGACTCTAATTTTAGTCAGATCAAAATTTCACCAGAATATTTACATAGTATTGACTGACAATTTTATATTTAGCTTTAATAGACACATGGTAAAAGAGTCAAGGATGATAGACTGAGTAAGAAGCAAAGGAAAAAAATTCAAGGAATAAAAATGTTTTACTTTGGATAACAGATATTCTCTAGATGATTAGTTTATTCTTACTTCAGAAAGATTATGCCAGTGTCACCAAATTTCTAGTTAAGGAAACTAAGTAGGGCTATGAATTTCTAAATTGAGTGTTTTCTACTGAATAGAGTCCCAAGCTGTCAATACTAAAATGAAACAAACAAACCCCAAATCTGCTATATTTATTTTTTTAATAGAGTATCACAAAACATACTTGAAATCCACCCCAAAATTGAAGAAATTAAAACATTCCATGGGAAGAAATTAACAAAAATAAGAGTAATATATAATTTGGAAAGGATATAAAGAAGTCTAAATGAATAGAGATGTCTTCAGGAAAGTTTACTAATAGAAAAAGGGGGGAAATAACAAGTAAAAGGACTTTAACCTTCAGAGATTGCTTGATCACTTCAACACATGCTAATATGGTAGTTAAGGCTCTAGTTATGTTTTCGTTTTCACATAAAAATCATATTTGTCCTCCCAAATTGTGACCATGTTATTTTCAAAGTGTAGTCAGGTACCACATGACAACATTTTTGTCGACAACACTGCACAGCCTAGGAACACTGATGACATCTTTAGTTTGTGTGAGTACACTCATGATGTCTGCACAACCAAGACCACATTTCTCAGAACATGTCCATGTTAAGGGACACATGATTATAATCATTGATAAAAATGTACATTGACAACAGTTTTTATTAAGAAAAAGTCAAACCTATAGAAAAGTATAAAGAACGGAATCATGAACTGCATTACCTACATTTAATAATTATTAATATTTGGCCAGATTTGCTTTCTTTGTTCTTTAAGGCTTAAAAACGATTACAGAAATCTTTGTTGTTTTTTTTAAATCCCTCAATACTTCATGTGAATCTCAAGAACACTGCCTAAAAAGTATAATAACATTATCATATCTAATAAAAATAAGAGCAATTCCTGAGTATTACCCACTACTCAATCAATACTTAAATTCTCCTAGGGCTGGGGTGTGGCTCAGTGACAGAGCTCCTGCTTACCTTGAGCAAGACCCTGGATTTGACCCTCAGCAATGCAAAAAAAAAAAAATACTCCATAAAAAAACAAAAACCAAAAAAAAAAAAAAACAATAACAACAACAAACCTTAAGTTCTCCCAATTGTGTCCAAATGAGAAAAATAATATATAAAAGTTCTATCCCTGACCTAGACTACCTCTAGCTCACTGGGCTTAGACGTCATGCTGTTAGTAGAAACAAGATTGCAGTGGTTATGTTTACCTCTGTTCCTCTTCAATCGGCAGGAGTTCAACAAATCTTTCTCTATATTAGTTTCCACAGGTGAGGGTGATGAAGAATTAGTCAGGGAATGTTTATCATCTTCATACCACATCTTTAAAACAAAATTATTCGGTAAAACAAAAACTGTAACTACAGTTATCTTTTTGGTATAAAAGCTGATGCTAAAAGCAAATTACCTCAGGAACATCAAATGGAACTTCCTGGTTACTGTTTTTAAGGATTTCTGCTAATAATCTTAATGTCTTCTCACGAGGAATAACATTTTCTTCTTGCATTTTATTCCAGGCAGCATCAGCTCTTTGCCAGTCACCATTTGCTTCTGCAGAATTTGATTAAACAGAAAATAATAAAGATCTTAAACAGAATTCATGAAAATCTTCAGAACTTGTTCTGAATTTATTCCAAATACTGCCTTTACGGAGACGAACCAAAAGTGATTGTGGACCAAAAGCAAGGACTTTTTTCTGTATACATTTCTGAACCTTTTGAATTACAAATCACTAAAACAATCTTACCTGTTAAGATCCCTTGTTTTTATTAAAGACTGAAAATTATGTTGATAAAAAGTTTGTTTTTAAAGTAATTGAGGAATTGACCATTGCCAAAATCCATATCAGAAACAAGTAATAATTCAACCATGCCCTTTGGTGTTTGTAAATATGGTAAACACATGTTCAATATCTAGTTCACAATTGTGGATCTGAAATGACTGAAAGCATTCAAATGAATGACTTTGCTTTACAAATGACAAATCTATAAACCCTTTTTACTTAGCTGAGACAAACTGTCTCCTCTTCTGTTGCCATGAAGAATCTCTGATAGCGTGTGATATGTTTTCTTAGATATCTTATCTCAATAGGTAATGCAATCAAGACTATATTTTTTTTAATTTTATAATTTTGTTTTATTTATTTATTTTTATGTGGTGCTGAGGATCGAACCCAGGGCCTCACACGTGCTAGGCGAGCGCTCTACCACTAAGCCACAACCCCAGCCCCAAGACAAGACAAGAAGTCTGTTGGAAAGGACATACACAAATTCTTTCACACTGAAAAACATGGTTCCTCTTAGGTGGTGACCCAGTTTTCACAAACAGCAAAATCAAAGGAAATACACTGTTTTAGATGTCTTTTTAAAAAGCTTTTCTGACAGGGACCAGCTTTATGAAGGGGTTTGCTCTGGAACACAAACACTTCAGAAAACATGAATATATGTGATCCATAGTCTATTAGAGGAATTATTAAAAAATACCAAAACAAATAAAAATTTCCTAGGACCCCCCCACCCTCGGGATAAAAAAACAGAAAAACCCTAAGCTTTTTGATAACTAATGACTCCTAGAAATAAAAAATTCTGAGAAAAAGCAAAATATACTTAGATTCCATTAGAAATTCCATTAGAAATCAGCAATAAAGAAAAAGGTAAAAATATGAGTAGGAAAATTTCCCTGGGTCATACGTAAACTGCAAACTACATTTTTCTAAGTATCATTCCCCATAAAATAAAGATTCCAGGTCTGGAGATGGGAATTATGAAACAAAAGCCTGGACAGTGAAAGAACTATCAAAGACTAATGCGGTATGCATCAGACAACATAGGAACCAGTGGAAGGGGTTCCCACTGTCCAAAAATGACATAATTTGAAGACTAAAAAGAATAATGACTATACTGGGTGTGATGGAGCACACTTTAATTCTAGTAACTCTGGAGGTTAAGACAGGAAGATCACAAGTTTAAGGCTAGTCTGGGCAACTTAGGGTTGAGTGCCCCTAGGATCATTCCCCAGTACATGGGAGGCGAGAGGGAGGTAATAACGAAAACACAGATGTATATATTTTAAAAATCCATGAATTCATTAAAAAAAAAAATCACTTGTCAACTTTGGTTGTTTCAAGGACATCTGTACATAAGTTAGTAATTAATAGAAGAATAAGCAAGTATTTGTCCATTCTTATGAATTTATTTCATATCATTAAGTAAAAGAAGTCTGTTGGATATAAAAAATGTAAAGTGCAAAACAATCTCAATGTAAAATAATTAACATAATAGATGCATATGTAAGTAAATTTATGAATATAAATTAAATGTAGAGAGAGGGAACTGGAAGGATGGACAATTGACAAAAGTTACCTCCGAGGCAGGGAGTTTGGAGCTGCAAGTGAACACAACGGCATTTTCACTGTTAGCTATTAGCATTCAATCTTTAATACTTACGAACATATTCATTTTACTAGTGTAATAATAGAGGGGGAAAAAGACTGCCCAGTGTGAAAATAAATGTCAATGGCTATACATATTTGATGAAATAACATAAAAATAACTCTGAGGTAGAATAAATGCTGAGGTCATACATTTTCAAAAAATAGATTTAAAGACATTTTGGGGGGTGGTAGGGGAGTGTGGTACCAGGGATTGAACTCAGGACACTCAACCCAGCCCCATTTTGTATTTTATTTAGAGATAGGGTCTCACTGAGTTGCTTAGCACCTCACAATTGCTGAGGCTGGCTTTGAACTTGTAATCTTCTTGCCTCAGCCTCCAGAAACAGTGGAATTACAGGTATGCACCAATGCACCCAGCAGATTTAAAGAATTCTTAAAGCAAAGTGTTAAGGCAGCTGTATTTTTGAATGGAGTACTTTATGTATACAAAGAATAACTCATCTTTATTTTGTATATGCAAAGAATAAATTAAAGAACTTAGATCATAAGAAAATGTTAAAGACTGACATAGTTTCGTGAGTTGTTGGCTGTGTAAATGACTGAGCTCTATCTTTGTTTTGTGCATGTTTCTGTAATAGGTATTAGTTCACAACAAAATCGAGTGTGTATACAAAAATAGTACAAAAGGCACTATTTAAAATAGTACATGGCTGGGGATATAGCTTAGTTGGTAGAGTGCTTGCCTCACATGCATAAGGCCCTGGGTTCAATCCCCAGCACCCCCTGCAAAAAAAAAAAAAGGTACAAAAGGCACTATTTTAAAATAAAGGAAAGTTGCTTTTCAACAAATACTCCCAAGTCCCAAGGACAGGGGAAAAAACTCAGTAAACAGTGCTTGCCTAGTATGCATGAGGCCCTGGATTTGATCTTCAATATCAGAAAAGAAAAAGAAAAACAAATACTTCAAGTAACTGACACAACCCCTTTCAGAGGCTAAAATCATAACATGAAAAAGAACAGCTCATAAAAAATTTTCGTAGGTCAAACAAATTATTTTTTCAGGAAAATATTAATTTTTCAAGTATAATAATACATTTTATATATTATTCCATACCATGTATAGCTTTTCTAATATACTGTGTCCATGTAACAATATTTAGGTTGTAATCCAAGTCAGAGGGCAAAACAAATAAGGGGCTACAAAAGAGGAGTTTGCTTTTTCTTCAGAAAGAAAAGGATAAGGGCTATTACAACCAGATAATCTACTTATGGCAATACAGAAGGTGGGAAGCATAAAAATAGGGTTGAAAAGTATACTTCCCAGTAAGGTTTCCTAAAACAGATTCCCGATGAGCTCCTTTGACCACTGGCTCCTATTCAGAGCAAGAAAAAACTGGAGGCACGTATCTAACAGAACAGATAGGAGGAATCAAGGAGAAGAAAATGATTTGATAACTCAGAGACTGCCTATTCCTCGAGGGAATTTTCTTTTTTCTTTGTTTTGTTTGTTTTAGCAACAATAAAAACTCAACTGAGTAAAAATTTGTATGTGTGGTCTGCTGCCCCTGGGCCTGCCCAGGACTCTTGCCTCACCTCACATTCTAACACCCCACTTGCCCAGGGGGGCACTAACTTTATATCTTCAGGGTTGTTACATCTGAATATAAAAATCAGTATATTGGATTTTTTAAAAAAGTTTGCATAAATTACAAATTTAACCATAAGATAATTCTTTAAAATGAAACAGAAATGGGTGGAAAAGTGAATTAGCATCCTAAGAGTCTAAAACAAGCTTTTTATTTTACACATTCACCTATGTTACATTATATCACCATTGTAATTCTTAAAACTTTGGCTTCAATGTAAAGTGTGTGCTTCGAATCAACCAAAAATTGTAATGTTCATTTTAAAGTAAGTCATATTTTATTTAAATCATCAAGAAGTAAGATAAAGCTTCCAATGATAAAAAGGGACGGTAAAACTCCCAAATGTGTATAGTGGTATAAATATATGAGGGCAATATTTGGTAAAAGAAGTCAAAATTTTCAGAAATCACATTCACTTCTTACCCTTAAGTATATATACTAAGAATTTAGCCATACAGAAACAATTAAGGGTATAAACAACGATATAAACACATAGATGAGTAATATGCTATTGTTTTATAACATGGAAAACTGAAATTTATTCACATGCCAAGCAAAAGGGGACTGATTGACTAAGTTCTAGCATATCTATTCAGTATATTAGTCGTTTGTAGATGATTAATAAAAATGCTTATAAAATATAACTGAGTAAAAAATATCATTTTAGGGGCTGGAGATATGGCTCAAGTAGTAGCACGCTCACCTGGCATGCGTGAGGCACTAGGTTCGATCCTCAGCACCACATAAGAATAAAATATTGTGTCCATCTAAAAAGCTAAAAAATTAATATTTAAAAAAACATAATTTTAAAGAAACCATTTTGGCAGCTGGGCATGGTGATGCATGCTTGTAATCTCAGTGGCTCAGGAGGCTGAGACAGGAAGATCGTGAGTTCAAAGCCAGCCTCAGTAAAAGCAGGGCGCTATGCAACTCAGTATCTGTAAAATACGCCTGGGGATGTGGCTCAGGGGCCAAGTGCCCCTGAATTCAATCCCTGGTATCCTCCCTGCCGCAAAAAAAAAAAAAAAAAAAATTACACATTAAGTGTGTAAATAGATATGCATCTTTCTGCAAAAGGATCTATACACATGAATATGTTGATGAGTACTAAAGTGAGTGACTGATACATCTACTTCAGGATTTAAATGAAAAGAAGGATTAGTTTCACCTCAAAATGTCCCATTAAGCCAGGTATGGTGGTATACACTTGTAACCCCAGGGATTCAGAAGGCCGAGGCCAGAGAATTGCAAGCTTGAGACCAGCCTCAGCAACTTGGCAAGATACTGTCTCAAAATAAAAAAATTAATATAAAAAGGGCTGGGAATTATAGCTCAGTGGTAAAGCACCCTGGGGTTAATTCCTGGTACCAAAAAACAAAATTCTATGGTTCTGATGAAGATTTTATTTTCTCTTCTATTTCAATTTAAAGATCTTACTTGGCTTTTATCTCCCATGATAAAACCGGGCAAACCCTCATCGTATAAAATAGAATAAGTATTCCAATAGGCTGAGCAGAGGAGTTTAACTTTATAGGCAAAAGAGGGCTGAAGGAAAAAATAAAAAGTAGAATGGTTGTTTCAAAAGTTCTTTTCTTGTAAATTTGAAGTAGAGGGGACCTTCTTGTCAGCTAAAACTGGCCTGTTTGGGGATTTGGCTATCATCTTTTTCTCAGGTCTCCTGAGTTCTGGAAAGGTTGGATTTGGTTGTGTAGACCTTCAGCACGAGTAACTACATTTTGATTTGGTCTGTTGGGCCTGGTGCAAAAGGAGCTCAGTCCAAACCAATGGTCTCCTATAAATTCTATTTAAAAGGTGAAAAACACTAAAAAAGAAGTAGTATCAGTTTAAAAATCAACATTGAAGGTACCTTTTAACCCTGATCACACATTCCTAGTGGTATCTTGGCTACATCATGTTTCTTGGTTCCTTTTTGTGAGGACACTTTCATTTTAAAGAATGAAAAAATACCAAAAGAAGCCCTCTTCTTTTTTATACCTTAACTTTAGTCTCCCATTACATAAAGAGAGAAGGTTGGGTGGGAAGGGAATTAGGCCAGTTTGGCATGGGTGAGTTTGGTAAGTCCTTAACAGCATGGAACATGAGTCACCCACAGTTCTGGGCTCTAGGAACACAAGAAGAGAACAATTGAGGATGAAGATTTTACCTTTTCATTAGTCCAGTATCAATGTCAGAAATTATAAAGATTACACAATATCCAATAATACAATGTAACATACTGTGAAAAAGTTCAACCTAGCCTCTGTTGAAAACTCCATATTTGTCAATCCCTGGAGTTTCCTCAAAGCTTGATACTCCCCCTTCCTGCCAATGCCTTCAATATACTAAATAACTGAAAACACGAGAAACAGTGAAATCACTTACTGTACAGTTTGAGCAGATTGAAGTACATCTGGTCTCTATCGCACTCAAATAGCTTTTGTGTCAGCTCCACTAATTTTTCCAGAGCTTCAACCTTAAAAATAAGATTAACAGGTAGATTTATATTGGGTAAAAGATGTATTTTACAGTTGACAGAGAGCAGTTGAATAATCCAAATTAGCTTTATGCATGGGGCAGATTAACTTCACTTAAAAAACTAAAGGGTTGAGTACAACCATATGAATGTACTTAATGTCACTGAATTGTACAGTTAAAAATGGTTAAAACAATGTTGTTATATTTATATTTTACCACAATTAAAAATGTTTTTTTCTTTAAAGTTAAAGGGCTATTGGACCCTCTGGAGTCAAGAACACAAAATAAGAGAATTTTCATCAAGGTACATTTTGGAGAATTAAAGATGTCTGGGGCAGAGAACAGGGTATAGAGAATTCAAGCATACTGTGAGTTAATGAAAATATTCCTCTATCCACACATTACACTCCTGTGGCTTTTACTTGGTACAATGTGAACAGATACTTGCACTGCGGGGTAAGGAAAGCAGAAATCCCACTGGGTTCTGTTAGGTAACTTCTCCATTCACTAAGGACTAAAGCAGGTTAAATTGCCAGGTAAAGTCAGCCTGCTCAAAGCAACTGAGACAAAGCAAGTTAAAATCTTCAGGGCCCAGGTTAACTGCAGAAACAAATGAGCTATCACTTATTTGAAGAATAACCAAGTTAATACCACTTCCACAACGCTCTATTGCTGGAAATGCCCAAACAGTCATATGACATGTAATACATATGCTTTCTTCTCAGTTTTAAGTAATTCAGATATCAGAAATTAAAGACAAACCTGATTACTAGTAATACATCTATCACAAAACCACTGAAGTCTTGTAGGTCGAGCTCTAATGCCTGGTGTCTGAAAAATAAAATAATCATATCACACAGGTAAGCTTTAGTTAAAAATTATATTTTTCCTCAAAGAGAGTATACTAAAATAAACCTATAAATGTAATTCCACAGTTATCAAAGACCTACAATAAGGATTAAAACAGAGCATAAAATGTGACCTATATTTAACTTGTATCTAAGAGATTCAGGTTATTTGAAAATGCTGGCTTGCTGGTCAATATTCATTCCATAAATCTTTAATAAAGAAAATGGTTATACTTTTCTTTAGTTCAAAAAGAATTGATGGCCAGGTGCAGTGGTGCACGTTTGTAATCCCAGTGGCTCAGGGGGCTGAGACAGGAGAATCCCAAGTTCAAAGCCAGCCTCAGCAAAAGTGAGGTGCTAAGCAACTCAGTGAGACCCTGTCTCTAAATTTGCTTCAAAAATTTAAACATGTGTTATATCCTCAATTACAAATTATTTAGTCAATAACTCTTGGCTTCAGGAATTTATTTCACAATGTTGTATTATGGATAAAAAGAAAAACTATGTCAACATAATTCCCAGGATTTGTCCTTCTGCCTCTAGTATTTTCAGCATCTCTTAGAAGGTTTCACCATTAAACACTGCATTTCCATCACAACGCTATGATAAGACAACCACAAACTCATCAGCATTGGCTGCTCTACTCTAGAGGAGGGACCTTTCTTGCTTTCTCTACTTGGCTTTGTTGCTGTAACCAGGTATCCCTGATCTCTTACTCGTAAGTCTCCATAATTATATTATGATTTTAAAGACAGAGATCTCACCATGTTACCTAGGCTGCCCTTGAACTCCTAAGCTCAAGTAATTCTCCTATCTCAACCTCCTGAGTAGCTGGGACTTCACACATGTGCCAACATGACTGGCTTCCCATTATTTTTTGAATTTTTTTAGTTGTAGATGAACACTATTTATTTACTTACTTGCTTATTTATTTATTTATATGTGGTGCTTATTTATTTATTTATATGTGGTGCTGAGGATTGAACCCAGGGCCTCACATATGCTAGGCAAGCACTCTACCACTGAGCCATAACCCCAACCTGCTTCCCATTATTTTTAATTTTACAAAATAATATTATACAATGTTAAATTAAAAACTGAGGCAGAACTAACATCTTACAGCTTTGGCAGAAAGATGGGAAAATGAATACAGTATAAGTTGGGTTAAGTGTTCTCATTCTATTGGTGCAAATATCCACATTCTGGGATATAAAAAAAATAAATGATAAATTAACCATTGAAATATATTCTTAAATATCATTAATATCATATTCAGACACAATTTCTATTCAAGACTTTCCTCACATCTGTTTTGCTTCACATGCATTACAAAATGAAAATGAAACCAACGTCAATGTATACAAAAAGCCCTTGAAAAACTAGCAAATAATCCTCTTTAGAACACGGCAAAATGCAAGGGCTACATTCACTTACAACTTTCAATATCAGTTCTGATCCAAATGCCAAAGATCTAAATAGCACAACTTGTCAAGGTAAACTTTTCCTGTTTGTGGCTGATTAATCTGCCTGTCACCAGCAGGACAGCTGACTTATACAGCAGATCTTCCTGTGTTTCATTTTGAAATTGAGAACTGTTTTCACATATAAATCTCAATCCTCAAAAGAACATCTAGGTCAGATTAACTAAATCTCCTAGGCTGCTGTAATAGTCAACATTTCTGGCTTATCTCTTAACATCTTATTGAATTTTAAACACTCCAAGTTGAAAGCAGAAATAGAAAATGTAATAAAAACATGGAGAAGAGAAGAACAGAATTCTAATTGGGATGTGAAATATAACATCAAAAGCCAGTTAATGTTAATTAAAACAATGAACTCACTTATATAATTCTTTCTGTATTTTGCTACATAAAATTTATTTAATTCATAAAGAAGATAAATAATTATTATAATAGAAAAACTGGCATGTTTGTTTGTACCTGAGTTACTGTGCTTCAAAACACATCTCTGCGTTTACTGATCAGCACAAAAAAGTAACCTATTATACTAGTTTCATTACATTATTCTGATTTAAATCTGCTGGTATCATAACAAGCTTCTATGTAGATCAGTAAAAACAGATCATCAAACAATTATTACTTTCAAAGTAAAAAGAAATGAAGAATTTTTTTCCCACTGTACTTCAATCTAAAGAAAGATCATCTTAAATGTGACTGAAAATTTTCACATACTTTTGAGTTTTCTTGATCATATAATTTAAGTGAAAAATGGAAAACAATAACGTCAACAAAATTCCCACTCTAGCCTCATGTCCTGCAGAGTAAGAAGAAAAAATCATGCACAGGTTTTCCAAGAGCAAACACAAGAATCCAGCTCAACTATTTGCCATCATAGGTAAGAAAGAGCAAGGAAAGAGAGAGGTATCATAGCACTTACTATGCATTTTAGCAATTATACCTCTCTCGAAAATCTTCAGTGCAGATTTGAATATCATGTCTAATAAGGAGGAAAATATGGCTGATGGAGTCAAGGAAACAGTGCATCATAAACTAAACATGATTCGTTTCCCTGGGTATTACAGAGGAGACAGTAAACTAACTCATGGGATAGGGATTTGAATTTGCATGAGAAGTGACACAACTTGAAATTCTGAAAGTCAGGGTAGGAAAAACTAGCTCCAATCTCTACTCTGTACTCTGTACATATGGGATCCATCCTGGCCTATTAAGGAAGGCAAATTGGGATAAAAGCCCTGAATTTGGTAGAGTGAAGAACAAAGAGGAGAGTAACAAAGATTGGAAAACCACTAGAATACCAACTTTTGGTCTTTTTTTTTTGTTGTTGTTGTCGTTGATTGACCTTTATTTATTTATTTATTTATATGTGGTACTGAGAATCGAACCCACTGCCTCACACATGCTAGGCAAGCACTCTACCAACTGAGCCACAACCTCAGCCCCCAACTTTTGGTCTTAACCCAAAAGCCATGAACAGAGAGTATTTCCTCCACTGAGAAGACTGCAAATTTACTCTGGCTACAGGGTGGAAGCGGGGAGAAAATTAGATGAGACAGAAAGTTTAACTTGAAAAAGAGAAAGGTAAACTGTTTTGATAGTTCAGATAATGAGGTATTGGGAGGTCACGGAGGTAGGGATGAAACAGGAGAAATGACAGAAAATGGGAAATCAGGGCCTGATTTCAAACTCCACAGCACTACTAATAAAGAAGCTCCACATCCCATATTTGGTCCTTAAAGCTTTGCCCTAGTTACTTCTAAAAGTAGTTCTGTGAGGCTAATATAAAGATGTACATTAAAACTATTTGTGAAGCATAAAAGAATTACCATTATTAGTTATACTGTTCACCTGGTAATTTAGGTTTGAGCCCCAGGGGAAGAGTTTGCATTAAGAAAAGCTGGTTACATTTAAAGCAGGATCTTTCTCATCTCTGGACTGCACTGATAACTAGCAGTGCCTGGCATATGACAGGCATTCAGTAAGAGATAAATTAAGTGACATATTTCCTTAAAGATGCCTTTGATACAGTTATTTAACATTTCATACTATTATTTAACTTTGTATCTTATGTACATCATGTATCCCTGGATTTAATGTCCAGTCTTTACATACAAACTGAAATATTCAATAAGTGTCACTTTATCTTAATAGTCAGCAACATTCCCTTCCTGGGAGGTGACTAAAGTACTTTAAAATACAATTAAAGTACTGAAGTTATTTTTGTTTGTTTAGAGAGAAATGTCATTTTATTTTACCAGAGTTTCTAGCAAAAGGAGCGTTTGACTAACAACTCAAATTTTTTCTCCCGTGAACCACAAAGGAGGCCTCACCTCCAAAGACATTAGCACTTCTGTCTTTATCTATCAGGCACTTTGAAAATGGTAGGGGCAGTTGACCCAGTCCTGAGAAATGATCTAAAGTAAATAATCTGAAAACCAAGTATAACTGTAGTTAATAAAGATATGAATCATGATTATTTCTAATTACAATGAAAATTTTCCTCAAAGAAGAAAGGGACAAATAAACATTATTTCATTTATAGTGGATGATGTGACCATTAAAAATAATGATTAGTCAGGTGTGGTGGCGCACGCCTATTAATACCAGCTGCTCGGGAGACTTAGGAAGGAGGATCACGAGTTCAAAGCCAGCCTCAGCAAAAGCGAGGCGCTAAGCAACTCAGTGAGACTCTGTGTCTAAATAAAATACAAAATAGGACTAGGATGTGGCTCAGTGGTTGAGGGTCCGGAGTTCAATCCCCATACCGTCCTCCCACCCCCAAAAAATGAGAGGAGTTACGACATTAGAGGAGTTCACTGGAGGGGAATTGAGAAGCAGTGTTGACAGGTGAAGAAAGTATTAGGTAAGATACATGATTCAACTCATTTCAACTGTATATAAACTGTGGTGCTGGGGATTGAAACTAGGGCCTCCATCATACTAGCCAAGTGAATTATGCATTGAACAAAAGTACAGAAAAACACAAAAAAGACTAAATGAGCAATGGCATTAACAATCAGTCTTTATACTTGACATATTTTAAATAATAAGATGTATAATTCTACTTGTTTCCATGGGGGGGGTGTGTGTAAAAAATGATCATAATTGGAGAGCTATAGAATATATTTAATAAATTGTATCTGATATACTCATATAAGTTTATAAAACTCATTTGTAAACATTTCCTCAACGGCATACATAATGAATTCCAGAATGTGCCATAAGAATGCTGGAAAGAACTAGATAGTTCCCAGAAGATGAGTCTGCAGAAGAGACAAAAGGGTTGACTTCGGGGCTGGGGCCATAGTTCAGTGGCAAAGCACTTGCCTAGCATGTGTGAGGCACTGGGTTCGATCCTCAGCATCACACAAAAATAAACCAACAAAATAAAGGTATTCTGTCCATCTACAACTACAAAAAAAAAAAAAAAAAGGAAACAATGTTATATATGCCATATAGAGATGGGTGTGGTTGTGCATGCCTATAATCCAGGCAACTCAGGAGATTGAGGCAGGAAGATCATGTTTGAGGTCAGACTCAGCAACCTAAGCGGAACTGTAAAAGTAATAATAATAAAATTTAAAAAGAAAAATGAAGGGAATCAAACTTATATTTGTTAAGTGTTTAATAATGTACTAAGTGACATCCCCATCCCTTTTTATTTTTATTCTCAGACAGGATCTAATTAAGTTGCTTAGACTCTTACTAATTTGATGAGGCTGGCCTTGAATCTGAGATCCTCCTGCCTTAGCCTCCCACATTACTAGGATTTAAGGAATGTGCCACTGTACCTAGCCCAATTAATCTTGCAGTTCTCCTTCCAAAGAGTATTACCTTGGAAAAACATAGACTGAAATAGATCTTTTCTACAACATTTTATTTTATAGCAACTATTGCTTTGTGTGTGTGGTACTGGGGATTGAACCTAGGGCCTCAATCATCCTAGCCAAGTGCTCTGCCACTGAGCTCTATTCCTAGCATACAACTACTGCCTTTTGGTCAAAAGGGAGGAGGGTTTACTGGGGATTGAACCCAGGGGTACTTAATCACTGATTAAGTACCAACCCTTTATTAAATAAATATTTTATTTTGAGTCAGGGTCTCCCTAGTTGCTAAATTGCTAAGGCTGGCTTTGAACCCATGATCCTCCTGCCTTAGCCTCGAGACCCACTGAGATTACAGATGTGTGCCACCACACCTGGCACACACTGAATTTTATAATTTATTTTTTAAGGATGGTCTTTTACGTAGCCAATATGACATGATCAATAATTATTTGTTAAAGTAAGGGAGGGCGAAAGAGAGGAATGAACAGAAAGAGGGAAGGAAAAAAAGAGGGAGAGAGGAAATGGTCAAACTGGGAAGCAGCTCAAATGCTAAACTGCCTTATTGTTAAAGAATTGCATTCAGGAAGTTTCAAGTGAAATCTGCCAATGCCTCATCTCAATCTTCATGATAGAAGAGGCTATACTGGATCTGAATCAGAGCTTAGTTTGTCTTATGCCTCTATTAATTCACCCCACCTTCTGTTCACTAAGGTGACTGTACTTCAATTACTACATATCATTTGGGATGACTAAGTAAAGAATTTTAATGAGAAGTTGTACTCCATTTGTGTAAAATATATCAAAATGCATTCCACTGTAAAAAACAAACAAACACACAAGAATCTTAAAACCTTCTACAACCACTGTCCTAACTCAGATCTTTATTAATCTCACTGCCAAAAGCCCCCATTAATCTAGATGATAACGTTCTGATGGTATAAAAAAAATTTAACACTGCTTAGAGTCCATTGTTTTCTGAATTAACTCTAATTTCCTTATTCTAATATTGAAGAGTCTCTAAAATCTTCAAACTATCTATCTTTCCAAGATATTTCTCAACAAATCTTATACCCAGAATGAGTGAACTGGAGATCCCCCTTTTCTACTTCTTCTCTTTAACTCTAACATGCTTCTCATCCCCATTAAAAGCATGAATTTTAAAGAACTAACCATATCCACCAAAACCCATTTCCTCCAGAAGTCTTCCCTACTTCCTACACAGGGAATAAGTTCCTTTCATGAACTCTCAGAACTATTTATACTTCTCAGTCTTACACAGCAGTTATCTTTATATACTAAAGGAGTTTATACAAGGAGTTTCATATTAGCTACTTGAGAGTTGATCTGGGTTTAACCTGATTTGTTTTCTTCTCTTACTCTTTCCTTTTGGAAGACAATAATAATTTTTCTAAATGTAAAGGTAAATATGCTCATTGTGGAAAACTCAGAAAATATAGAATACATATTTTAAAATTAGCTATTTCCACTCTTCTATAATAATCTATGTGTAGAAACAAAATGTTAAATGTATTATCTATAATACATGATATGTAAATATATATATGTGTATATATGTATAGACACACACACACACTAACTCATTCTGAAGACAAAACAGGTCCTATCTATCTAAACACAGAAATCATTTAATGTATGCATTTTCAGGTCTGGCTTATCTCATCACCCATAGTGCTTCAAATACAAAAAAACTTTGGAAAATTCAACTGCACAGAAATCTACCCATTGATAAGACCCTATTACTTTTGGAGGAATGATAAGAATGTTACTCAATACTTACAGAATTCTTTCATATTGCTTCTACAGTCTGAGGTCATTAATTTTCATTACATTTTATATTTTCAATAATCCTTAGACAACTTTATATCTTGAATTTTAATGGCAAAAAAGCAAATTCCCACCTTAATTCATCCTCAATGAATCATTATTTAAAATCCCAGAAAAAACCCTTCAGGATATTCTAATATATTACACATCTTGCTATCTTATCTTTGGTTATTACAGTGGGTCTGTACAGTTATTCTTCATCCTTTAAACAATTTTGTACAATCCACTCTGAAAATTCTGTTGTCAGTAGACAGTTATTCCTAAATGATGCATACTAGCAAAGCTCTAAAGTAATTAAGAGACAGTCTTCTGACAATTTGTGTGAAAGCACGTACTTTAGGCTAAGGAAAATTATGTGGGGAAAAGAAGACAACACAATCCCCACCTTCAAGGGGCAAAGAGAATTAATATTATTGATCACTTACCATAATCCAGGAAACATGCATGCTGCTTTACATACATTATGTGATTGAATCTTAAAGACATATATTCCCTTTTACAGATGAGGAAGCTTAGAAAGGTTTAGTAACTTGTCCATTATCATGCAAGCAAGTAGATGGTAAAAGGAGGACTACTCCAATGCCTGTGGCTTTTTCTATTATATCTTGCTTATTACACAGAGAAAGGAACATACTTTCCTCCTGCAGAAATCTTTCATTGCTATTATCTGAAAATCCAAGCTCCATTTCTACTCTGATCAGTGACCTGCTAATACTAAGACCACGCATACAGTGTGGTAAATCAAGAAGCAGACAACTACTCTCATTTTTAGATTCACTGCATACTTGCAATGGAAGAATTTATGCCATTTTCTAGAAAATACAAATGAACTACTAAAGAAGCACTAAGATACTGACAGGTGGGCAGATCTGAATCATAAGACAGAGAAAGAGAAGTTCTGAATTAATTTTACAGTCTTCTTTTTCCACATTAGACTTTTCTCTTCTTCGAAAAACATTAAGAGAAACATTAAGAGAAAACTGGATTGTAAGCCTATACTCGAGTTTCAGGATAAGGAGTCATTCATATACACAAGGAGGCCAAATACCACCTTTGTGTCCTGCCTACCATTGACATTTCTGGAAAAGGACATGGAGTAAAAGCAAAGTATGATTTCAAAGAAATGTGATTACTTTTGTAGTTGTAAATGAACAGTTTTAATATCATGAAGTTAATTTTTCTTAAAGCAATGGGTCTACCTTCTGTAGAATGCTTTATTTTCTTACTGGACAAAGACTTGTTTAATGGTGAAATTAATCACAATTTGGATGGACTTTATAGTTGCCCTTTGCCTTATCAATTCCAGTAACAAAAATTTCAGTAAAGCCTAGATAAAATATACTAATCCTAAATAGGCCAGGTTTGTCACCTACCATTTCCCATAAGCTGCTTACCATATCGAGGAAAGAAAAAGAAAATTTAAATTAAATGCCAAACAGTTGCAGACAGCACTTGTTTGGCTGATTAACTTGTAGACAAGCATTACAAATAAATCTGAGCATGGTCTGCAGCAAATTAAATTCTACTGCTTTTAAGAACAAAGAATTCTTTGGCAAAGAGGATTAGCAACTTTACACCCAGGAATGCCAGTTTAATTTAATTGTTCCACAATCCAAGATTTAATATGCAAATATCATTTTGATATATAATAGTGAATTTAACAAAGTGAGGAAACAAATTCAATATACAACCAGACTGCCTTTTCTGAACTGTAATTATATACAATAAGGAAGCTGGCCGATTCCCCCCCACCCCATTATTGGCACTGAATTCTATTAACATGAATCAGAACAAGTGTAATTAAAGGTTAAAAATTTTAAATGTATTCTAATTAAGAGTCTAAATAGCTGTACAATTAGAATACTGTAGTTAAAATCACACCTCAATGATCTTCTTGGCCTCTTTGTAATTTCCTGTTTGTAGGAAAGCAAAGAAGAGATCATAGAGCATCGTCATTTCACCTTGTTCTTGGCTCACAAAGTCCATTGCTAGATAGGAGGAAAGAAAAAAATATGTATTAGAAGAAAAAAATTAAAACACAGTATCATATGAAGATCTGGATAAATTTTTAAAAACCTTTATCTTAAAAACAAGTATAAGGGGCTGGGCTGTAGCTCAGTGGAAGACTGCTTGCCTCTCATGTGGAAGGCACTGGGTTCGATCCTCAGCACCACATAAAAATAAAATAAAGGTACTGTGTCCATCTACAACTTAGGAAAAAAAAAAGAATATCAAGAATAACTTCAAGAACATAGCTTTACCAACCAATTTTCTGTCATATTCCTTATCTAAAAGTATTCATATATAACATCAAGTACCTAAGACTAACTTCAAAGAGAAATGGTGAGGATAAGGTTAAAGAAAAATCTTCATAAAGGCAGAGTGCCAAGAAGTCGAACACAATAAATAATAGGGGATAATTTTTCTAAAAGAAACATTTATCGAAAATCAAGGGACATTTACAATATTTAAAATCTACCTGATACATTTCTTTTCAATTCTGAAATGCCACAAAGCATCTCTGAATGTGCTTGTCTTCTGTTAAATTTTCTCTTCACGTTCAAATTAAGCAAGCAAGCAAGAAAAAAAATCCAACTACACTAATATGTTTAGGAAACTTACCTTTCTGGATTAGATCTGTCTCGCCTTTCTCTATGAGTTTACATAAGACATCATGAATCCTTGGTAATATTTTATACTTTTCATAGCAGTCAATGGTAGCTTGAAGAGCAGCATACAAGTCATCCCTTGGGGGGGAAAAATTAAAATAAATAAATAAGGTATATTGAAATTCAGTTTAGCTCTCAATAAGTTTAGAGATGCACAGAGATCAATCAAAATGTAAACTAAACTTCACTATTTTCCTTGCTTTACCTTTTATTATTTTTATTATTTATTTCCTTGCTTTACCTTTTATTATTATGCTTAAAGGTACTTAGGAAGAAAGAAAGGTCAAAATAGACGGAAGGCATTCTCTGATTTTATTTTAAATAAAATAAATATGTAATAAGTTGTCATAAGAATATATTATTTCCAGTTATAAAGTCAAAGTATTTGTTTTACATGGCAATAAATTAAAATAAAGTTATTTTCATTTCAGTCAGTTTCTTAGACAAGAATGTAGAAATATATTTTGTGGGTGCTTAAAAAGTATCGTTTTTCCTTTCAAAGAAAAAAGGCAGCTTCAGAAATATGTGAGACCTTAGACGAGCTATAGATATTATAGAATCCAATTCTACTTGCCACCTTCTTTATTTTTAAAGAAATGAAGAAACTAAGGCATTTAGAGATTGACTTATTTGCCTAAAGCAACTAAGTAAACAGAGGAAAGTATTGGTGGCAGGTCTTTGGACTTCTACTTTCAGTTCAAAGCATCTCATTGCACATGAAAAGCACTGCTGTCTGCATAATCTACTAAGGTGTTACAATCTGGTATAAGAAATTAAAGATTTTTTTAAAAATAGAGTATGTAATAGATTTAAAAAGAAGCATGGTCAGAAAGAGAGAGACAAAGTATAACTAGTGAAATTAACAGTATCTTTGTAGAGAATATAAATTTCTCTTACATTCACATCAGTTTTCACAAAAAAGTCTTTTCAAATTTCCTATTATAGCCTGTCCATTATGCAAATGTTACGTTGCTCTAGATCAGATTACTATTTTATCTAGATTAAGATTTTAAGCTGTACTAAAAAAGTAAAATAGAATGAAGAAGTGTTAATTTCAGTACAATAATACTGACACAGTGAAAATGAGCCAATCCTGATGGAACTATACCTTATCCCCTTCCTGAGCCCTGTTTACAGTGCATCTTCTGGCACCCCACAGAGTCATTTGAATTTTTGTCATTTGGGGTGAAGACTAAATTACAGGTTAATTTCAAAACTGAAAGTAGATGCTGCAGGCTAGATTACTGTCATACAAGAGAAATGCTATAGTAGCTACCACATATGATATAAAGCTTTATATAATCAGTATTTTCCCTTGTTCAGACACAGGTTCAGTTATTGCCTTTCTACAATTCCACTGAGTGGAAAACTACTAAAGCATTTTTAAGAGGACAACTAATACATATTGATGTTTGTTTTGTTTTAAACTGGCAAGATTTGCTTTTTCAGATCAATCCCCAAACTAGAATGGTATTGTCTCACTTTTATTTGCCCTACATTAGGTCAAACCTATCAATAAATGAATGAATAACTGTTCTGTCAATCAAAGCGACATGTTAATGTCTCTAGTCTCCAAATATATCCTTCAGAAGATTATACATGCTCAGAACAATAACAGACAAAAATAGCAAAATGGAAATAATCCATACATTTGTTAGTAATTTTAAGTACCAATGTTACTGCTCTTAGGATTGCCAATAAAATCAATTAGACATCTACAGTGGACACTTCATACAAAGTGTACTGAAGACAGAAATGAAATAAATGACTAATTGGTTCTTTTCTGTCTCCATTAAACTGCATTCTGACTTGTGGGTGGACCAAGCCACTTTAAAAAGATAAAAATATATATTTCTCCCATACTTTGTCATCATTTGCCTTGCCTATAAAAGCTTGAAAACTCGGTGCTGGAAATAAAAAATGTGAAAAAAGCAGGGCTGGGGCTGCAGTTCAGTGGTAAAGCGCTTGCCTCACATGTGTGAGGCACTGGGTTTGATCCTCAGCACTACGTAAAAATAAATAAATATAGATATTATGTCCATTTACAATTAAAAAAATATTTTAAAAAAATGTGAAAAGCATCTAAAATTAGCATCACCATGAACAGAGTTGTATATTCATAGGACTTTGGATGTGGATCTCAACCCATAAGTACTACATATGGCTCAGACTCCTAGAAGTGGTGATAAAAAACAGGTTATCACAGAAATGGCTGGGTTCCCCTCCAAAGGTATGTGGATCTGTGTTGATTAGGATCATCTATCTATTCACATGTTTCACACCAGCAGATAAAATCATGTGAAAATACCACTTTTATAAGACAGAATGAAATCATAAAGAGTTGCAACATAGCAAAAGGAAAAACATAGAAACTGCTTCTTGGCCAAAATGTGGGACAACACATTTCCAATCAATATACTTCTAACTTCTGCAACTCAATGTGATTTATGATTTTCTTTGTACACTTTGTATAACAGAAATGATTTTAAATTCTTCTCAAAAATAACAATAATTCTTGAAAACATCCTGTCGATATATTAATTCTACATTCAAAATTTGATTCTGTGCTTATTTCAATATAAACAATTTCTAAGTTTTATATCCATGTTTTTAAAAGTCCATTCCTGAAAAAAATTTTAGTCACTGGTTTTCACAAACCTCAAAGAATACAAAAAGAAAATCAATTCTATAACATACTGCTATCTCTAAAATAAAAATCTATATCATTTTTAAATACCACCCCCCCCAAATTTCAATGAACTACACAATTTTCATGAATAAAACTATATATGCAAATAAAAAACAATTATTTAGGGGCTGGGGTTGTGGCTCAGCGGTAGAGCGCTTGCCTAGCACGTGTGAGGCCCTGGGCTCGATCCTCAGCACCACATAAAAATAAAGATATTGTGTTCAACTACAACTAAAAAATAAATATTAAAAAAAAATTAAAAACAACAACAAAAAACCCAGTCATTTAAAAAGTTATTCATGTGTATATATATGTATGCATTTGTATTACTAGAGATTAAACCCAGAGCCTTGCACATGTTAGGCAAGCATTCTACCACTAAGCTATGTCTACAGCCCCTTTATCAATTTTATTTTGAGATACAGTCTCGCCAAGTTGTCCAGGCTGGCATCAAATTTATGATCCTCCTGCCATAGCCTTTGTCCACAGGCCTACACCACCACACCTGGCTTTAAAAAAGCAGTATTTTTATTGATGCAAATTAAAAATGTAAGCTTTGTCAAAATTCTGTGAGCCTATAAAATAAAGGCAAACTTGGGGGAAAAGATAATTCTGTAATTCTAAATTTTTAAAAAATACACACATTTATGGGAAAGCGGCAGACCACTAAGTAATTGTTAAACTTAAATGAGAGTTACATTATGGGGCTGAGGTTGTGGCTCAGTGGTAGAGCATTTGCCTAGCATGAGTGATGCCCTGGATTCAAACTTCAGCACCACATAAAAATAAATAAATAAATAAATAAAAATTTAAAAAATATTCTGTTTCTATTAAAAAAAAAAGAGTTACATTTATTATCTTGAATGGGTTTACTTGGACCATATCAAAATTCATTCTAGAACCAATTGTTCATTTAAAAAAAATATGACTGTATATAAAACTACATTTTTACATTATTACATAAAAGAAAATACAAAAGGCAAGTTCAAAGTTTATATGTCAAATCTAATATTACTTCTTGTTTTAGTCTTTAAAATATGCTATAATTATCAACAACAGAAAAGCAAATACAAGGCAGGATGCAGGCATCTAATGGTTATAAAAATAGTTTCTTCAAGATAGTAGAATGAATTTGACATTATTACTGTATGTGTATATATAACGACACAACGAGTGAAATTCTACATCATGTATAACCAAAAAAAAAAAAGAGAAGTTATACTCCATTTATGTATGATGTATCCAAATGCATTCTACAATCATGCTTAACTAATTAGAACAAATAAAAAATAACAAATATTTCCTTCAAGGTACCAAAAAAAAAAAGCCCTCCTAACTCAAATAAATTCTTTGATACAACTGTAAAATCATCCATGTGTTCTATACGATCTGAATTATTAAAAGCAGAATGACCTGTGACAACTGTTTATATTCACCTATCGATAGTTCTCAACCTAGTTTCTTTACTTATACATGGGAAGTAACTTTTCAATCCAGAGCACATATTTAATTTAGACAACAAAAAAAGATGACAAATATTATTTTTAATTGGAACAAAGTGCTCCAACATTACACATAAAGTGTTATTGAAGTGGCAATTTACCTAAAGGCCTTACTGACTGAAAAGCTCTCAAATCTGAAATCAATAGAGAAAAGTGGAGCTGGGGGTGGGAAAGTTTTTAAGAAGAAATGAAAAACAAACTCAACATCCTAAAAACAAACTATTCTATAAATCTTCAGCAGATTTTAATATGGGGAGAAATCAATTCAAGAGAAACCATCATCTTCATAAAAATTATTCTGTTAAGAGAATCTGTCCTTAAAGAGCTAAATGTTTTTTCTGTTCATCATCTATAAATGAGGAATCTTCAAGGAGACTGGTGTTGCAATTACAACTAATCCTCCCCAAAAAATTAACTGTGTTGAAGGCTTTGTAATTTCCCTAGGTACAATTTAGCTGTCACTTACTTTAAAATTTACTCAAACATGCGTTCCGAACAGCACTAACTTCACATGTCAAGTGCTTTCCAGCCAATTGAGTCTAAACTGGAAGTCGGTGTTAAACAACTGAATGATTAGACAAGATAGCTCATTTCCCTGCTCTTTTGTTCAGAATAAAATGCCACATTTACATTATCAGGCTCAACAGGATTTTCTGACAGAGAGAGAAAAAACCCTACTGCACACTGTCCGTACTAAGCACATGAAGCCTGTCATTTACCAATCATCCTTCAAAAAGCAATAGCCATGAATGTAACTTAATTACGACCCAATGATCCTTGACGAAAAATCATCTTATCACTGTCCTGTCCCCCTAGGGCAAATGAAACACTTTTTGTCCTTTGGCACTGATGATGCTAAATTCTTAATTGCAATAATGGAGTTAAAGAGTCAAACCTCCTTAATTTCCTTTCAGCACATAAAGAGTTTTACTCTAGAAGACAAGCATTCCCATAAATAATAAAAGTATCCAGTACAAATGAAGATACTAAAATTGAAGGGGAGTGTGTATGACAGAATAACTAGCATTTTAAAAAGTGCATTTCCCCTTTATGTAACATATCAAAGTGTTACAATGACTTTCGAAACTTATATTGTTACAGGTTCATTTTAGTGAAAATTGTGACATTTATGAAAAACTCAAGATTAATTCGCCAAGAGGTCTGGAAGGATTAGGTATACAAAATCCATGATGCACTTAAATTAAATGCATATGTGCAGATGTAGACTATAGCACAAATCAGCACATACACAAAAAAGTCCTTAATGGAAAGCAGAAATTAAAGCTGCTTTGATCATCTGCGCTAATATAATCCAGTTAAACAGCTTCAGATATTTTTCATATGCAATGAAACCAAAATGGATCAGCTATAAAACAAGTGAATCTGAAACTGCATCATACAAATTTCTCTGTTTAAAAATCTAATGGACCAGATTTTATTAATTGTTTTTCCTTTACCGTAACAGGAAGACTAATCAAAAGCTCTTTTAACCTATTATAAAGCATTTCTTTTTACTGCATATGGAGGATCCCTGTCATCTCCCTGAATCAGACATGACTTTAATAAAAGAAATAAATTTTAAAATAAAATAGTTACAAAAGAAAATTTTAAAATAATATTCATTTGGACTACATATAGCTAATGGCCTACAGATTGTAGTGTAATATAATAGAAGCACACAAAAATTTGTTTAAAAAAATTTCTTTTCTGTTTAATACAAACGTAATAAAGGCCAGTTACAAACTTTTCTATCATGTTATACATGTGTTATTGTTTTAGATTTCCCTTGCCAAATGCATAAAAACAAAATGCATTATTTCCAAGCCCACAAAGCATTATCCAAGGACACAAACTGATATGGTATCATTTCCTCTGTGCTTTACCCAGTGTTGGAAGTCGGTTCAAAATTAAGATCCACGGAGTCTGAACTTATTATCTAAGGAACTCAATCTCACAGATTTCCTTCAGAATTATAATATGAAACTGATATCCTCTTTAGAGTCTTTCGAAATGACATGCCAAAAAGATGCTTGCTTTTGAATGAAATAATGAAGGTTTTTAAATGATATTCTGAAATGTTTTTCATAATTTTATCACAAGTTTGAATAAATAAGGCTCACTACCCAGATGAGCTCATACCTGCTGGGGTCAATTACATGGTATTACTAAAGACTGAACATATTTAATCAAATCAAATACATGGGGCCTTTTTGGCAGGTTGGTGTAGTTAATCCTAGTAGTTGTCATGATTCTGAATTAATTAGCTATCTTCCATCAGTTATACAAAACAGAATTGAACAAAAGTTTCAAAGTCAGTGTTTCATTCTAGCATTTTCCCTGACAATAGTGCTACTACTCCTTTCTGAAATTTTATAAATATTAAATTTCCTTTATATCCTTTTTATTCTCATGACTCTAAAACAGCTGACATAATCTTTTTATTATGATAGATGAAACTGAAAGAACATGTCGGGGAGACTGCTTCTACAAAGTAAAGATAGCAAAAGAAAAAAGTAAAAACTCAATGTAAATAAAAATAGAAGATAATAATTTCTACAAGTTTCTGAAAGTATTAAGACACCATGAAGGAAAAGATAAAAATTTAGATTGTTGGTCCAATTAACAAAGACAGCCAAATTTGACTGAGACATACAAACACCTAACTGTTCTAAATGATCAGTAGCACAGAGCATGCTCCAGGTTACCATCTGAATTCTATGCTGTTTTCATTTTCCCTTGGGTAAGCTCTCCTTGGTTCATGAGCCCCATCTGCAGACCCCTTTTGGAAAACTTTCACATCTCTACTGTCTTCAAAGTATTTCTATTTGTAAGATACTTTTCTACCATGGACTCGTTTTCTTTGTTAATTATTATATTTTTGCCCAGTAGTGTAGGAGGGCCTAATTCTTCTGGGCACTGGGCCCATTTCTTTCAAATCCCTGTGCAGAGTTCCACACGCAATTTGCAGAGATGGGTCTTTTAAACAATTGAAAAAAATTCCAGTAGGAAGCATATTAATTATAGGATTTCTATATAAAGTTGGCTGTGAATATGAGAACTCAATAATGCAGTAATTGTTTGAATCACTATTTCTTTAAAAGAATGTAATGCTGAGATTGTGGAGGTTAAGATTTGGCCAATCACCCAATTTGATAACTGTTTATGACTGGCTGGCAAAAGAATTAGTTTGGATGTGTGTGTACATGCATGGGTTCAAGCTTATCAATATTCACATTTCCTAACGAGCTATTTAAAACAATTTTTTATTCTTAATCAATACCAAATTATTCATAACATCCAGTTAATTATACCCCATATTAAATAAATAAAAACTACCAGATATTTTGGGGAAAGATGAGAAATGTTAAAATATAAATTTCATTTTTTTCCTGGCATTGATAAGACATCATCCATACTAAAATCAGAAAATCCTAATCACAGAATAAGCAGATTACAAACTGCAGTAAGCCATACAAAAGATGACAAAGAGATAAGATCTAAGAAATTAAAAAGCAAAAGTAAAAGAAGGTAATGAGGTATGCTTAAGCATCTTATTAAAATGTTTCACTCATTATAAAAGAGTAGAATTGATTTTATGATTTGCATTGAAGATAATATTTTAAACTGAGTACAAACAAGAATATTTCAAATGTAAAATTTTCAAACTCAGTAAATCTTTCCCTATCAACAAAATTCATCTTCCCACAAGGCAGAAACATCTCCAACATTTATCAAAACTAGAATAATTGTATGTGATTAAAATACTATATGGAGACCAGGAGTACTGCATAGGTATTTCTATGTTTATTACCTGAAGGAGAGTTATGATACATGATTAAAAACCTCAGAGGACCTTTCTTTCTTATATCTATTGATAATCAGTATTTATTAGGCTCAAAAATTTGATTCAATTTCATGTAATATTATCACATGCTCCTAGGGAAAAAAATACCAGAGACCACTTCATTGAGAAGCCACAGAGCCACAGGGCTGCTGCTGATTTTAAAGGTCACCTAAACCATCTTAGTACCCTTATTCTTTGGCAAATGACCCACAAGGCTTCCACATCAATGTACTTACAAAGTATAATCCCAAAATGATTAGATTCATTCTTTTAATGCCAACATTAAAATTCAAAATTCAATTAACTTACTTTTCCAGGTGTACAGTGACCAATGGGAAACTTATGTTGGTAGATGGTTTTGCTAACCCTAGAGTGACGATGGCTTCATGCAGCTGTTTCACTGTTTCAATTTCACCTCTTAAAGCAGCACCATTTAGGATGTGGAAAAAGGACAAGACTGTTGCATCTTTGATAAGAACATCCTTCTCTTTCATCTCCTTTAGAATGTTAATAGCATCTACAATGAAGTAACACAAAAGACCCTTAGGTAATTTCATGTAGGGAAAACAAACTGCTATTAAAACAGCATTTCAAGCCCAGCAGGAATGTAAATTCTAGTGTATAATGCCGATTTCAAGTTAATTACTACTTGCATTTCTAAACGAGACTACAATTATAAATCCACAATAGCATGGTTTTATCATTTCCCTACAACTTTGACTACAAATTATAGATAGGGACTGTGTGCCCACTCGGCACCACATAACCCTGTACAGTCTGCCCTATAGCTGTAAGATCCTCCTAAATGGATGCTTTTATAGTTCAGAGCTAACATCTGCTAAATCACACCATTGTTTCTTCAGCAGATGGCTTGTCAGGAGGCCAGATAATAAAGATGTGTTTACACTGTATATACAGCCAGACTAATGGTCTGATACCGATAGGGCCTGTTTGCTATGTCGATACTAATTAGCCAAGCAGAGCCAATGAAAGCTTTCCAAAAGACTGCATGTTAATACATTACATTCATTAAGCTTCATTAGAAAGGCAGAAACAAACATTTTAGGATATGGAATAAGTGCATTTTTATAACGTTGTTCTTAATTATTACACAGACAAAATGTTTTGACCACTTTACAAAAAGTGATTTCAAAAAAGCAGGCAAATCTTTATAAAGAGTTTTCTGTGTTAGAAAGGCTTCCCAGGAAAAATTTCAATGTTCAAATCATATTTTCTCCGTACACTGTTCCCTATGACAAAATCAAAACAATCATTTCTAAAAATAAAAGGAAGTGAGGAAGGCTAAAAAAGAAGTTTCAAAATAGAGCCAAATTCAGAAAGTTAAGAAACAAGTAAATAGTAAGAACCTATTACCAAGTGTCATTTAATTATATTAGATTTAGCATTACCTCAACAATGAGAAAATTAGAAGTATGCAAATCAACAATATAATTAGCTACACCTTTCTCATGAAATTCTAAATAGAAACTTCAACTGAAATAAACATTTTGCTAATATGATTAAAAGTTCAGCTAAAAACAAGTGCAAAATTCAGTTTTTTATATATCATGTTATGTTTATAGGTTTTATGTTCAGCCTTCAGATCTTCTTAAGCAAAAACAAAGCCATTAGTGCAGGCATATAAGCAAACTGTGCCATAAGTCATGATCTTCAAACTCAATCCAAACAGCAATGCTAATAAAAACTAGCTGCAGAAATGCAAAAAGCACTGAGCTGTGCAAATGTAAATGACAAGCCTGCCAATCCATTAAAACTAATGGCCTACACTGTCCATGTGGCTCTGGTTGGATTCACATGCAAATTTGTATGCAAAGTGTTCCAGCACTTTGCAGGACATGATATACCATTAATATCAATTCACATGTTATGCCACAGGCAAATACTTGCATCCCATCTTTCCTTTATATGGGGAGACTTACCTTGGAGCTTGCCATGCTTTCCCAATACTTTTACAAGGCCTACATACTTGTTGGTGTCAAGGACAGCAGATGGATCTAAACGGTCACTATGAAATAAAACCAGTTATATTATGTTAGAAGACAACTAACGACAAAAAGGACTGAAATTCCTATAACTTCCAAAAGCCCATCAGGTCTAAATTCTTATTAATATTGGTGCCTATACTTCAGTTAGGATTTATTTTTGAAGCCATATATCAATTAATATGTAAATTATAGTCAGTGACTTCAGAAGTAAAAATCGTAACACTACACATACATATAGCATCAATCCACCTGCAAATGATACTACTGCAGACACTTTTGCTTTATGGTACTTTCCATAATTCTAACCTTCACTGTGAACACTGAAATACCTCAAATGACAAATTTTTATTTGCTAAATCTAAGGATGGGGATCAAAAAATATCCCTGAGAAATGGACAGAATTTTGTTTATAGTGCAGTATAGAAAGGGAAATGTTATCAAGCCTTACAAAACAGTTACTATCACCAATAGTATAACCAATGGGAAAAAACCTTGGCTTTAAAGACTAGGCTGTGTTATTGTACTTAAGACACCTTGCTGAAACAAGAGCCTTATGCTATGAAATTTCAAAAATACTGACAACAAAAGAATTTCTTTGAACTACTTAAGGCAGCAATATTCAATCTAGGTGACTCATCAAGGGTGGTATATCAGCATAAACGCTGATGAGTTGTTTCATTGCCAGGGTACTCACAATTCTTGCTTCAAGTTCAATGCATCTTCTGCATTATCATGTCTACAGCACAAATTTATTAAAGCTGCATAGCCACCAACAACCATGTCTGATTCATATTTTGCTTTCAATTCAAGGGCTTTTTGCATATTCTAAAATAAAGAATTGAAGTAAAAAAAAGAAGAAATTAATATAAAAGTAAAAATGTCACATTTTCAGTTACAGTATTTAGAAAAAGTTTACAGTACTTTAAAAATAAACTGTTTCGGGGGGAATAGGGAGGACAGCAGAATACAACTGACACTAGGATTGCTGTATGTATACACATGGATGTATAACCAATGTGATCCTGCAATCTGTACATGTGGAAAAGTGAGAATTCATACCCTATTTGAATCAAATGTATGATGTCAAGATCATTGTATTGTCTTGAGCAACTAATAAAATTTAAAAACAAATAGGATTTCAAAAAAATAATAAATAAATAAATAAATAAATAAAAATAAACTGTTTCATGTTATCAACTTGGCCCTGCCCCCTTGGTATTTTTATTCACCTTTTAAAAGGCAGGCAGGCCAGATGTATATGTAGGGTAATTCTAACAAATGCAAATTTGGATTTTTTATTGTAAAATAGCCCACTATTAATGCCAAATTTGATGTTTTAGCTTTTGTACTGTACTATTTAGAGAAGACTTCCAGATTAAATACTTCCTAAATCAGCCCCTAATCATAGTCCAATTTCTAGATGCAGAAATATGTACCAATAAAAAGTTCCTGACTCTAGTTTAGTACCAAAGAAATAACAGTACCATGTTATAATCTCAGTTATGATTTTTTTTTTCTAAAACCATAGGCTTGCTAAACTAGAACCTGAAAAAAGTCTAGTGATATCCCTCAAATTGCAGACACACACTAAAATGAACACGAAGTACAGCTGGACGCCCACTGAAAAAAAGGCAAGAGACCCTTTATCTCAGAGAGAGCTTTTTTCTAGCAGGAAAATGGAATTTCAATCCCTGCATTAACAACCTAGTAATATTTGACTTGCAAATGACTACTGCATGTATCAGTTGCTTGACAATCTAGATATAAGAGACCGGAGCCATGGCTTGAAAGGACATTTGGCATGTATGATAAACCTATCACGGCTGTTACTATCATTCACTTTGTAGATTATTGTAAACAAACTACAGCAACCCGAAAACATGCCATTCAAGGTGTAGCTGAAATTAGTTAACCTTTCATTTAATTGCATTGTTCACAAGCATGACATAATAATCAATTGTAAAAATCATAAATATTATGTTCAGTTTTGCTTATTATGAACAATAATTTTTTTTACCCTAATAGCATATTTGAAATGTTTAAACAAATGTTACCTCTTCTGAACAAAGCATTATTATCAGTTGCTTTAGGACATCTCCTATAGGTTGATTTTTAGCTTTTAGATTTTCAAGTGTAGACTCCAAATCAGATGGTGTAAGTTGCTGAGACTACAGGCAAAAAAAAAAAAAAGAAAGGAGGAAGAAAAATTTACTACAAAAAGAAAACTTGACCCTTGTCACCCTACCCTTTAAATTGACTTTCCTTTATGTTATAAATGCTCATAGTGATATTTACCTTGGGATCAATGGATGGACTCTAGGGGTAATGAATCTTGCAAGACTATCTGCAAATTTCCTAGGTCTGTTGATTTTTCAGAGATGACAAATAGGTTTTGCCAAATTCTTACACATATACAAAATGATGAAAATATTAAGAAACACTGGTTTTATAAGGGCGCAGTCTAGAATGCTTGTTAAATGCAGTTATTATAACATGTAGAACCCACTCAAAAACCTACTTACTTTACGAGAATCTATCTTCTTTCTTTCAACCATCATATTAACATCCTAAATTGGGATTTAAGTTAGCACAAAATTAGAAGACACAAGGAAAATTAAAATAGCAAATGTCCAAAGAAAAATCTGAAAGTCCCACTTCATTTTAATGCTACTTGTCTACCTTTCCAACATTTTACAGCAATTCTGTTCATACTATACTGACCATTACTATAAGGTTTTAAATGTATTCTTCAATATATAAATAGTTTTTACCAACAATCAATGAAAAAGCTTTGTTTTAATGACTGCCAATGAAACTTTTCTTTTTTGTCAAAAGCATCGTATTTTTAAAAAAATTTAACAGGTTTTTATATATAAATTAAGCATTTCACACACCTTAATCAATTCAGGAACATGGTAGCTATCCAGTAGATTTCGAATGCCTCTGTAGATACTTTCAGGAATTTTTATATTCTGTGCAAAGGAAAGGGAGGGGGGGAAACCTGAGTTTTAGACAACTAAACTGAAATTTGTCTAACAGAAATTATCTCAGACATAATTTAAGTCTCCAACTCTTGCATGTCATTGAGAAGTGGTCTGGTTGTACTTAAAAGCAGCAATTTCAAATCTAATAGATACATGTCAGGCAGGACAGGCATTATATAGCAAAAAATGAAATGGTACCATCTCCTTCAGCTGATGGAAGTATTGTCTCAAACGCTCCTCCTTGGCCTGTACCTCTGAGTCACTCATGCTGTCAATCAAGTTATAAAGAAAATAGCCAACAGCTTCTGTGGAAAAAAACAAGAGAAAGCATTCCACTAAAATTACCGAGACTGTCATGTTATCAAGATTAATTTATAAGAAATCATTTTGGTGTGAGATGTCACCCTGATGAGAGGCTCTGAAATGGCAACAATGATCACTGAGGCATAGAGATTATGTGGTTTGGGAGCACATATCTAACTGGTGAGTGAAAGGAATATTAATTATTTTCAGACCGAGTGACAGCTTTTCAGTACTGAATCTTACTTCAATCTATTTTTTTCCACTATTCTGTGACAGAAGTGGTCCTGCCGAAGGCCTTACCCCTCTCTTGTCCAAATCACAAGTAGTAAAAATAAATAAATGTCTTTACACTTTTCTACACTAATTTTTTGTGGATAATATTTAGGGAAACACATAAAATTACAAAGGATTATACATGTTGAGTATAGAAAGTTAAATAATATTAATAAGCAGATATAGTAATCCTGTGGAGAGCTGCCTATTAGCCAATGAAAAACCAAGATTAACAAAGATGTTTTGTAACAACAGTAATTTTCCTATGCATTCATGCATAAAATGTACAGGGCCATGTGCTAATGCCTGGGATAGGAGATTTGAACTTTTTAAGAAAGGTAGCTTCTTATAGAAAAGTATATATTATAAGCTTCCTTAAATGACGAATGAAAATCATTAAATGACAAAATAATCTTTTATATAATAAATTATATTTAAGTGGAAAAAATCCACAAGACCTTTTTCCTACTTTGTTTAAAATTAGCCACACTTGCAAAACATTAAAGTCACATAAATATTAAGAATCTCTGATTTTTTAAGCCTATGCCACAGACACTGTAAGAAGCATTTCCTTGTTGCATGAAAAGAAAGTATCCCAAGTCTGCCTTCTAAAAATAATTATTATAAAACCAAACACCTCACAGATCTCAAAATGCTGTGGTTATCAATATAAAGATGTGTAACCAAATGTTTTCAAATTTCACTTTGCAAAAGAAAAGTGTTCCCTGCTATAATCCTTCTAGTCCATTATTACACAGAAGAATGAATTTGTGGATAAGTTACAATCATCGAAATTGAAACGCTACCCGTTGGTCCTGGAGGCTCCTGGCAATAACGTCCATCCTTGTACAACAATTCTGTTATCTGGTAAGACAGAAAATTCGTGCATTGCAGCAAGAGACGCAAACAAGAACAAATACAATTTGAAATTGAATTCTTGAAATAATACAACCTCTCCCCAGTAAGGTATTATTCTATATTGTAGTAATCCAACACTACCCCCACCCACCAAGGAGATTGTTTTGTTTTTAAATAATAGGTTTGTCTTCTAAAAATAAAAATAAACACATGATGAAGGAAAGCAGCAATGTTTTATGAAATGTCACAAAGAGAGGCTATAAAGTGATTTGTATATATATCATTTTAAATTGTTATAAACAGTAATTTATAGGAATAATGAACCAATATTCTCATCATTTTGATTTTGATGAGGACACTAACTGGGATTAGTGTCCTCCTTTTTAAGTTTTATAGAAATAAAAAGTAACATATGCTGGACCAGTAACTTAAATTTTTTAGTTGTTCCATGACATTTTCTCATTCATTTTAATGGCACTAAAACAAAAGAGGTCAAAAGTTTTAACTTGTTTGTTCTTAAGTATTCTTATCAATTAATTCACATATACTAAAAGACATACACACTTATTTTTCAACATTAAATCTACCAACCAAAAGAAATTTCTAATTTCAAAAATCCAAATAACATATTTTATAATCAAAATTATTACACAACCTATGATGCCAACTTATAACTTTGAAAAGGGTATTTAACTATATATCCTGAGGCTGAAGACAGAAAAGAATTATATACTAGTTGTCCAAATGACATGTGTGAAGAATTCTAATGTATTTTATGCATATTCAACAGCTGAGCTTATGTGCTATTAAAGCACATGTATTTTAAGTGTTTACAGGCCCAAACTGTACTTCTACTATTGTTTACTTATTAATCTGAAAAAATCAGGCAAAATGATCACATGCCTCTATACAAACCATGCTATAGTTAATGTTAATTCAAAAGGTAGTTAATGTAGGAATAAGAATTGTGCAAAAGAAAAACAAAACAATCTTCACCTACCAACTGTCCTTTAATCAACACACACACATAGAAAACAATAAATTCTACCAGAAACTTTTGCCATACTTACAGTAACATTTAATGCCAATTTGAACAAAAACACATTTAATGAATAAACCAATGAAAATATCTCTAGTCAAAACAGTATCATTTCTAATTTAGCAATTCAAGTAATACCAGAAATAGAATTGGGAATTTCAATTAATAACATGCCTTCTGATTTTATTAAGCTGAAAATCTTTTATGCAATTCACTATAATTATGCTTCCTGCATAAAATCAGTTAATTTCTTAAAAAGGCTGATGTTGGTTTGCATACCATTCGTATACAGAAACATACACAAATATACATACTTACATACAGAAAGAAAATTAATTATTAAACCTATAAGGTCAAATACTTTTGGAAAGGTTGAAAATCTTAAGGACTCTTAGGACTAAGTCAAAGACTACTTCCATAAAAAGCTTCCTGCTGTTTTAAAACTAACATTTTCAAGATTTTAAATCCATTAATTTTAACAGTATAACAGAAATGTGTGAAGCTATTAAAATTTTTGCTCTTACTGGCTATTTATATATATCACCTTGTGATTTGAATGATTAGGCATACTTACCTTGCTCCAAAGATCTATATTCATAGACCTGCAGAGGGCAGCAAAGGATTAAAAATAAACCCAGAGGTTTAAAAAACATTTTAAGTTAAAATGCATTGCCAATTATATTACGTAATATGTAAAATCAAAACTTTATATAAACAAGTAAATAAATGTTTGCAAAATCAAGTTGAATCATTAGAACAAGCAATTTGGAAAGGATGACCCTCACCCACTTTGAATCCTCAAAATAAAAAAATTGGTTTGGGTAAGAATCATTAAAAGAACCACCCCTAAATCTGGGGTGCAAGTTTAATGAAGCAGCATATTTGTATGACCTCAAAGGGTCTGCCCAGAGACTGTCTGTAACTTATAATGAGAAAAATAGCTAACTATATAATGGAGAAATGAAACACCTTGAATGAGTGATCAATTAAAACTAACATAACTAATGAGATACTGATGGACACTGTGTGCCTTTAGATATAATTCCCTAAAAGAATATCACTACAGTTGGGAGTTACAGAATCTGAAGATAATCAAGGGGAAACATGAGGAACATTCTATAAAATAATTGGCCTAAATTCTCAAAAAATGTTAATGTCATAAAAGACAAAGGATGAACTGCTACAGATTAGAGAAAATTAAAAATAAATGAAAACTAATATCCATCCTTGAACTGAATTCTGTATAGAAAAGAAGGAAATTCTAAAAAAGACATAATGATAAAATTGAAGGGCTGGAGTTATGGCTCAGTGGTAGAGTGCTTGCCTAGCATGCATGAGGTACTGGGTTTGATCCTCAGCACCATATTAAAACTAAAAAATAAATTCAAAAAAAAATTGAACATGAACAACATTAGTTAAAAATATCTCAGTAATGTTAAGGTTCCTAAATTTATTAACTATTGAGGTTGTGTAAGAGAATAGCCTTGCTCTGTAGGATTATGTACTGACATATTGAAAAGGTAAAGGGCCATGATATATATAATTTAAGCTCAAATAATTCAGGAAAAATACATTTTTTCCCCCTGCAAACTGGTACACAGATGGAGGCAGTAAATAATGTTAATGTGTCAAAATACTAGAAGTTGGTGAATGTAGCATAGATGAGATCCCTGTACTATGCCTGAAAATTTCAAATTATTTCAAAGAAAGTTATAAAAAATGGTTGACACAAATTTTGCCTACTTAAATGAAAAAAACATTATAAAACAACTTAACAAACACTAGTCTTACATCATTTCTAAGCTTTGTACCCTTGATGTCTGGAGTCTTTTTTATGTTTAATGCAAACTTTAAAAAAACTAATTACATGTTCATGGCAATTTTATAACATAAACACACACAACAAAAAAGCATAGGCCTTTTTAGACTTGAAGTTAGGTGCAGTTTGGGGTGGATCTAATTTTGATATAGTGAGTTAACAGAACATTTATTTATTTATTTATTTATGGTGCTGGAGACTGAACTCGGGGCACTTGACCACTGAGCCACATCCCAGCCTTATTTTGTATTTTATTTAGATACAGAGTGAGTTGTTTAGTGCCTACTAAGTTGCTGTGACTGGCTTTTAACTCACAATCCTCCTGCCTCAGTCTCCAGAGCCGCTGGGATTACAGGCATGTGCCACTGCACCTAGCAGAACACTTATTTTTATTCTAAAAAGATATTCAAAATGAACTACTGGTACGTGCAACAACTTAGACAGATTTAGGGTCACTATGCTGAGTGAAAAGACAAAGGACATACTAGAAATCCATTTAGGAGAACAAATCAGTGGTTGCTACAGGGTAAGGATGGGGGAGGATAAATGATTATTAAGGGGCAGCACCATATATGTGGTGATGGAATAATTCTGTATTTTACAGTGATGGTTACATAAATATACATGTGAAAAAATGCCTAACTATGTACACAAGTTGTATCAATGTCAAATTCCTAGTTTTGATAATGTTCTAGTTTTGTGGGACATAAACACTGGGGGAAAGGGGGTCGAGGGTACACAGGCATTCTAATTCCTGTCTTTGCAGGTTCCTATAATCTATATTTCAAAATATAAAATTACTTATTAACTCAACAGCTTAACAGCGCCTCTGGAATCTGCTTCCTATAATCATCTCTTCTGAAACACATTAGAAAAACTTTCAAAAAGAGAATCTAGAAGTGGAAAAAAAAAGAGCTTATGAAGTAAAAAATATCAGCAGAGTTTAACATAGTATTTATTTTGATTTGGGGAACAAAAATCTTTTGAGAAATCCGTTAGGAGAAGGAATGATAAATTGACCTAAAAATCATATCTCTAGGTTGTACTGGAAAATAATCTCTCAACTCTTACAAAAGAATTTTCATCTAAGCCACCCATCAATTACAGAGCAGAATCCTCTTACTACTTATCATTTCTATATCCAAAAAGAGTAAGTTGTTTTTTTTTTCCAAACAAGTGAGGAAAAAAAAGTGAGGCTTCAAGATATTATGAAGATAAAATATTGTACAGCAAAGGGTAAGATATAGTAAAGGCTACAAATAGCTTGAATTCTAAGGAATTCCCTGCCCCGAATGCTAAGCAAGCACAGTACCATTGAATTATATCTCCAGCCCAAAGAATCTTAACCTAAGGATGCTTACTACAATTAACAAATAGGGGGAAAGTGGGGAAAAATCAAAGAGTTTGCTAGAGTGAGAAGCTGATGTCCCCCAAATGCACAGTGTTTGTTGCAAGACTTCTTCACCTCTGCTGTATCTTGAGTCCCTTTGGGAATCTGATGAATTCTCACATACTGTTAATTTTGTCATGAGTGATGATAATATGAAGTTAAACTATTTAATTTAAAATAAATTGTGAGATATATTCTGGATGTATGAGTGGAATGACTAGAGTTCCAATAATTATTTTTTAAAGTCCAAGGGAAATAAAGGCAGGGAAGAAGGAAATAAATAGATAAAAGAGATTGCCAAAATCTTAACTGTTAAAGCTGAGTGATAGGTACAGAGATCTGTTTTAATGAATGTTTGAACTCCATAATAAATAAATAAATAAATAAATATGATATATATATAAATTTTGCACTTCTGTTCCAACTCTCAACTCTCATAAGCTGGTCTTCCTTAATCAATTATTTCATCAAAATACCAACTTCTTATCAAATTTTAATTTAAAAGATAATAAATTACTCTCAAATCTGGATGAAGTACCTACAGAAAGCTCAGACAAACTTTCTTTTTTTTTTTTAAAGTAAACTTTTTTTTTTTTTTAAGAGAGAGAGAGAGAGAGAATTTTAACATTTATTTTTTTAGTTTTCGGCGGGCACAACATCTTTGCTTGTATGTGGTGCTGAGGATCGAACCCAGACCACACGCATGCCAGGCGAGCGCGCTACCGCTTGAGCCACATCCCCAGCCCCCAAACTTTCAAAATTATACACATATCTACCAGTTTCATTGTGAATAATACATTTAAAACAAAAAACAAAAACAAAAATATCCAGAATCATTCAAAATCAAGCTTTTTTAAAAGAATAATTAATCAATCTACCTAAGAATAGTAAAAACTTCCCCAATTCAATGCAATCTCACTTTTGAGCCCACGATCCACTGAAACTACTCATGCTAAAATTACCAGTAATCTCAATTCAAAATTCAAAACCTTTTACTCTTCTTTGACTTTTGAGTATGGAGACTTGTTGTTGACCACTATTTGCTAGTGCTCCTCGTTCCCCCTAGTACTACTTAATCTCCTTTAGAAATTATCCTTTCTTACCTCCTTAAAAGCAAGCCTTGATTTACCTATTATCCAGCATTCCTGGGGCTGTAGCTCAGTGGCAGAGCACTTGCCTAGCGTGTGTTAGGCACTGGTTTCTATCCTCAGCACCACATAAAAATAAAAAAATAAAATAAAGGAATTCTGTCCATCTACAACTACAAAAAAAATTTTAAAAATTTAAAAAAGCAAGCCTCTATACCGGATTCTACATATATTACATTTTTCATTTTTAAGATAATCTTGCATGTAGTTATTTAAATTCCTGTATAACAGAAAATGAAACAGACTTAGGTTAAGAAAAATATTTTCACTTGGAAGTTCAATAGGCACCTCAATCAATCTCACATATAGTTAAATATCTCTGAATATTGCCTGTTCCCCCATTTACCCATACTTGCACCTTTCTCCCCTTCTGAATACATGTCAATCTTATCTTCATCATGTAAGCCTTTCAATGGCTTAAAGCCATGAATCAGGCTCCAAACCTTTTAATTTAGAAGGAGGTCCTTTTGAGGAATCCTAAAGCTACCATCCTAACTTTACTTCTTGTCATTATTTCATGGCTTCCTAAGTTGAGAACAGATGCATTATTCTCTCAGTCTTAATGCCTGCGCCTGAAATGCCCTTCCTATCCACTGTACAAATTCTTATTTATCTTTCAGTACTCATCTCAGCAACTTCTCAGTACATCTTTCTCTGGCCCATCCATTCCCCAACCTTCACAGAAAGAGATAGTACCTTCTCCTCTAAACAGTCATTAATAACCAAGACTAGTTTGTAGTTGCTTTCTTTCTGGTCTCCAACTGTGAACAATCTGGGGGAAAGTGCCAGGGATTAGCATTTAGTACATACTGATACTTAATTCTATTTGTCCTTGATTTACCTATTATCCAGCATTCCTAGTCCATGATCCACATTTATAAGCACTAATTTTTTTCAGCATACACAAACTCATTAAGAACTCTTTTAAGAACTTTCTGTTTAAACTTATTTACTGTTCACAACATCTCTGTTTTAAGGGCAATTATCAGAACCCCTATAAAGATGAAGGAACTGAGGTACAAAGTACTTAGTTTTAAAATGTATCCAGGGGTTTTCTGAATTAACTGGGGATACCAGATTGGCAGTTTGCATTTAAATTTCTCCTTCCCTATGCCCCTATGCCCTACTTAGATAAAAAGAGCTTTTTTTTTTTCTTTCAATGACACATAAAATAAATGGGAGATACAGATGACTAGAAATAAATATTATACATTAAAAGTAGTAACCAATTTAGCAGTAAAGATAATGTTAATTCCCAAGACAGAAGTAAGAAAATCTGGATCGAAACCAATTTATACTATGGAATTTTCAAAAGGGTCAGGTTCTACATTCCTAAGGCAAAAGGAAAGGATTAAAGCAAGACAACTCCTAGGTCATCTCCCTCAACTCCACATTGGGATTCTGCTCCTCTCTGACCACAGCAGAAATCTAAGGATTCTTCTTCAGAGCATAAAACAAAGTCCCTGGAAAATTCCAAGTTCAGAAACAATATGCACTAAAAGCTAATCCTTGGCTCTCCCTCATACAACATCCTGAAGACATTTCATTACAATGCCCAAACCTAAGAGGAAAGATGACATGAACACTAAAATCTCAAGTCACTCAGCTAATCCTGGAGGGAAGTCATCAAGCCCCATTAACACACTTAGCGCTTCTCATCACTTTTTACATTTCCTACTCAAATATACTAAAGACATTTGGGGGAAAAAATACAAATAAGAACTTGGAGAACATAGAAAATAAGCATGGTGAGGAAAGGCATCCAAAAAACTATCACCAATAATCTGTGAGAAAGAAAAGCTTATTATCTATGAAACAGTAAGATGCTATTTTAGGAAAGGACTTCAAAAGAGATTTCAGAAATAAAAAATGAGAGCAGAAATGAAAAATTCAATGAAAGAAGTAAAAGAAATATCACAGAAAGTTGAAACATAAAAACCAAAGCAAACAAATCCAAACCACACCAAACCAATATTAAAACCAACACAAGCTGAGCGCAGTGGTGTACACCTGTAATCCCAGTGGCTCAGGAGGCTGAGACAGGAGGATCATGAATTCAAAGCCAGCCTCAGAAAAAGCGAGGCGCTAAGCAACTCAGAGAGACCCTGTCATTAAATTAAAAAAATACAACATAGGGCTGGGGATATGGCTCAGTAGTCAAGTACCCCTGAGTTCAATCCCTGGTACAAAGAGAAAAAAGGCAAGAAAAAGCACCAGTCCAATAGTTCCAGAAAGAAGATTTTAAAAAACAAAACAAAGCAAACAAACAAAAACAACCAAGAACTGAAGAATACAAATGTCTGGATTAAAAGCATCCACTGGGTACATCCAGCACAACAGATAATAATAAATAAGCACAAAATATATAAGATGACTTTATAGTGAAATATCAGAAGATGAATGGTAGAGGGAAAAAAAGCCTTCTATAAGAGTCTAGAGAATTCCAGAGATGATTCTAGAAATTTCTAGAACAACTAATTACAAAGTGAAGAGTCCTCAAATTTCCAGAGATAAAAATTAAAACGGATATAAATTCCTTAATTGTCAAATGTAAAAATACTAGTACTAAGGAAAAGATTCTAAACTTCCAGAGGAAATTCTACAAAAATAAATCTCAATACTGTAAAGACAGATGATAGTGGACCAATGCCTAAAAAACTCTAAAGGCAAATTATTTCCAACCTAGAATTCTAATTATCAACCATGTCTGAGGCTACAATACAGACATTAACGATCTCAAAACACTTACCCTACATATGCTTTTCTCAAGGAGCTCCCAAAAGATGTCCTCCACTCAAAGGAGAGTAACCCACACCCTGTTCCTCACAAAAGACAAGTCTAAGATACGGAAAGTAAAGATTCAACCTGCACCAAAACAAAGAGAATCTCCTGGGTCAAAGTGAAGGAAGCACCCAGGTAAAAAGATAACTAGAGGTACAGATTGTGGGCCACATAAGATAACCACATTTCTTTTTAAGCCTGAGATACTGTTTTGACTATGTACTGATAAAATACTTCCTTTCCCCTTTTTGCTTTGTTGTGTAGATCAGCTAAAGGCATTCATTTCTCCCAGGGAAGTGTTTTACTCTAACCTACTTCCAAAAAAGGCCACAATGAGCTTGATACAGCACACACTTGAGGAATAAATATTTCTGCTAGATGTCTAGTATGGCCACAAACTTCCTGAACACAAGGAACTCTACGCTTCTCAAAACTCACCCATACCTTCCCCACTGTCTTCCCTGAGAGGGGCTTTTGTAAACTTTTAGAAATACTGAAGTCAGACCCTAATCCAGAGATTCTGTTCAGATTACCTTCTGGAAGACTTTCTAATAATAGCAGTGTTACTTCTTATTGCCAGGTTTCTCTTTACTTCTTGGTTTCTCACAATTAATCAAATCACAATTAATCATATATTATTTGGGGATATATAATAGTGGCACAATTATACTGAAAAGCAAGAGAATGATCCTGTTATGGGCCAGGCTATATGGGCAATGACCAAACAGACTTCATTTTACTCTGAGACTCCATGTCATATAAAAAATCCTCTCCCATGGGAACACCTGGCCTCTGTACCTATTAATAGTTGCTTAGCATAACACATTTGTGTACCTATTAATAGTTGCTTAGCATAACACGTTTGGCCACACAAAATGGCAAATCTTATACAATGTAAAATTGTTCTCTCTTTGGTTCCCATTTTTCTTGGACAATGTACCCTATCAGAGATTGTCTACCATTCTTTAACTCGTACCCAACAAGGATCATTTTGACCTATTTCCCTTCTTCTTATGATTATGGAAAGTCCCATGGGAAACACCGAATGTACCCAGAATGAAAATATGTTTCTGGGTATTGTATTGTCTTTCTAACTGCTCAATTCAGCTTCTGTACCCGTTTGCCTGCAGCTACGTCAACCTGGATGTGTTTTTTGCCTTTAAATACCTTGAAATGCTCAGGCTAGGGTCTGTTACTTGCAGAGACAGTTTGGGTCCTACAGGGAGCAATCACCAGCTGGCTAATAAAAAAGATTCTCCAATTTGGACAAAGCTGGGATTTGATGTGTTTTCTGAGCGGTCTGCCTCATAACAATTCCACTCAAGACAGGGCAGCAGGGATCACCAGGGAAAGCCTCATGGGACTGAGGAGTGGCACACTGAGGCTTTTAAAGTACCACTGACATTCTATTTCCTAATCTCAGTGGTGAGTAACAGGCATTTGCTTTCTTTTCCCTAATGTACATTTCAGCTTTACATACTCCTCTGAATGTACAACATAATTCACAACAAAAAAGTAAAAAGTAAGATTTCCAAGGTCTTACAACAAATAAAACAGTAGAGATGTCCCTGAGCTCAGGTAATTTGGCTATGAACCTTGACATTTGTTTTGTGATAAATTAACAAATTTTGCTAGCCCCTCTGCCCACAACAAGAAGTTTATATAAGTTGACAAAAGACATGATTTCTGTACACTTAATTTAATTTACCCCTTTCTGAAGAACAAGTCTGAAGTAAAATGTTAACAGCATTTCTGTTCAAGGCCAATTTCAGCTTTTCAGGGAGTCTTTTTAGTGGAATAACAGGATTTGAATGAAAATCATGAAGAAACATCAACATTCTAGCCCTACCATGGACTACTACTAAAGCATCTGGGTAAATCTGATAGTACTTTTCTAACTTTCACACAATGATGCTAACACTCCCAAACAGTTCAAAAATGAGAATATTTGCAAATAACCTTTTTATAACTTTCTAAAACTATTTTAGAGAAACATAAAGGAACTACTAATAAAAAAAAAAGCATCAACAAAACATCATACAAACTAAGATATTTTTCTTTCCACTGTACATATAGAAAACAGAGACTAGGGCTGTGGGTTTGGCTCAGCCCTCTTCCTTTGGGGCTAGAACTAGCTCTCCCTGTCCCATCTCTTTGTAAAGAGAGAACATGTCAACTTATTGATTTTCTCCAAGAAACTCAGAGCCCAGGCTTCTCTCACCTCAGAGTGGGCCTTCGGGTGCTATGAAAGGAAGAAATTTTTTTATCAGAAATGATTATTAGAAAATCTTTAATCTGAGCTAGTATAACACATTATGTAAGAAGTACCATTCATTAAAACTTGCTGGAGGATTTTTTTTAAAAAAAGAGTACCTTAAAATCTGGCAGTAAAGTTTTTATTTTATTTTTTGCGGGGGGGCTACCGGATATTGAACTCAGGGGCACTCAACCACTAAGCCACATCCCTAGCCAAATTTTGTATTTTATTTAGAGACAGGGTCTCACTGAGTTGCTTAGTGCCTCCCCATTGTTGAAGCTGGCTTTGAACTCTCGATCCTCCTGTGCCGCTGGGATTGTAGGCATGCACCACAGCACCTAGCTGCCAGGAAACCTGAGCACTTCAGTGGAGCTAATGTCTGATCCTACAAGTTTTAGAATCAGAAACCTGGTTTTCAATCAATATATGGAAGGTAGCAGTACTTGGTACTGTCCCCCACTTAGCAAGTTCAGGCTATTGCCTTCAGGTCAGAAAATTTCTACCACACGACTCTTTTTCTATGCACTAAAGACTGATATATCCCCAGGTTAATTCTGAAATACTTGTCTTTTAGATATGTTATCTTCACAACCAAGTTTTAAACTAGCCTCAGAGTCAATTTGTCTCTTAGAAGAGACTTAATACTTTAGCTGTTGAAAGTGCACACTTTTCCATTTGAACTTTGTTAAACTAGTGCGATTGTTAGGAGGAATGAAAAACTGTATTTATTTTAAAATTTCAAGTTCTAGCATTTGACATGAGAATTCACTAACTTATCAGTCAGATCTAAATACTCTTTAAAATGCCCTGATATATAGACTGATTTTTTTGAAAAAAAGGTTTAAAAGAAAAAATTCCCTAGTAATCTTGAATAACCTCACTCTAAGCAATATTAAATTTGAATAGTTTTTGACTGATGACTTTGCCTATGTATGCTAAAAGATAACTTATAAAATGGAAAACTCCAGAAAGGTATTACACTTGACTGATCTTTAATTACCATTTCCTGAGCTTATCAATACACAGAAATACCAGCTTTCCACTTAAACTACTCTCAAAAGATATAAAGAAAAGCATGTTTCCATAAATATTATGGGATAGCCTAAAATATAAACCTGAAGCAAATCAGGCTGCAGATTGCTAGACACTAACTACTGTCCTCGTGGCACTGAACTACTAGGCAGGTCTTATTAAAAGGCAGATAATACTCTAAACATTGCATTCCAATTCTAATTACATCCATGTAAGTTATGGGTAACTTTTGATTAACTTATTTTTGGCACGGAATCACTTTTGGTGAATTAATCTACCTCTCTTTTTTAATATTTATTTTTACTTGGTGCTGAGGATCGAACCCAGTGCCTCATGCATGCTAGGCAAAAGCTCTACCACTGAGCCACAACCCCAGCCCCTCTTTTGTTCAATCTCTTATGTGCTCATGAGCCTAAGAGTTACAGGTAACTTAACATGGACCCTATTGGCAATGACACAGTTGACCTGGGATTCACTGCCACTCTGTGCTCAATTTTTTCCCAGTCACCTAGGCAATTCTTAAGTGTATAATGGGAGTATAATGGAACCCTGACAAACACAACAGGTGACTGTAACAATGACTGCACTGAATGTACTGGTGAAGGGATTTATAAAAATATATAACATTTGATTTGACATCACATGAAAGAATGGCTTGGCTACATTAATTCTAAGATAAAGGATTCTAATTACATCAGTTATGTTTTGAATTTTTTGTAGTTTTGGGGTTGGAAGGGAAAGAAAGAAATCACCTCATGTCATAAATGCTTCCAATTATGTACATATTATTATGAATAATGCCAACTCACCATAACCTAAAATTTTACTATAAGAAAAACTGCTTAACAAAATAAAGTTTTAGAGCCTACATATTTATTTCTAGAAGGGATTAATTAAACTTATTTTCACTAAGATTATGGCAAGAACAAAGAAGGATTTGCAACTGCTCAAACACTAAGCAGGCCTTTTGTTAAATATATTTAAATTTTTATTAATATGTGGCTATTTGCCAAGAGTCAAGTAAGCATTTAAGATGCTAACAAATAGGGAAATAACCAAAAGAGGATTTAAATGATAGAAGCAAAGCACTTAGCTTGGTGCGGTTTACAAATAAAGTAATCTATTTTCCAATATTTTCAACATATCTATTCAAATAAAAATAATCTCAAAGAACAGATAAATTCAGCAATGTAGTATTTAATTCAATGACTTTAAAACACCAAGATTCTCACAGCTTCCAGTCTCCCCTTCTCCCCTATAATGCTATTAAAAACTCTTTTCTTGAAGATAATCAGATAAAAATCTTTTATAAAATAAAAGATAATAATCTTTTCAAAATTCTAAAGTGAACACCCTCTTTCTTTAGCCCTCTCCTACATCTCTGTAGTTTACAACACTAACTACAATTTCCTTTTGTAAAATTTCTGTAATTAAAATTTCCTTTCTTCACTGGCTCCTTCCAGTTACCCTGGATTTTATCATAGCGTTCCCTCCCAACTCTCTACAACACGATCAAAAAAAAAACCACAGAAACAAACATACAAACAAAAAACTTCAAAATCACTTATTTCACCCATGATACAGGATAAACATCCCTAATACACAGTATCTTACAAACTGGTAAGAAAAAGCATATGACCTAGTAGAAAATTTAGACAAAGGATTTTTATAGTATTTCAAGAAGAGGAAATCCACATGGCCAGTAAGCAGATAACATGTTTCAACTCTGCTTAACAGTTAAGACGATATAAAGTATCTTATACAATAAGATATCATTTCTCATACATCAGTTAGGTCAAAATTAAAAAGCAATATAATGTTCAGTACCTCCAAGGATGCAGGGAAATGGGTACTCTCATATTCTGCAGTGAAATTGCTAATATAATCTAGTACAATTTCTTTTTAAAGTAATATGTCAGTAACTAAAAAAGACTATGTATATCCTTTGAAATAGAAAGTCGGTTTCTCTCTCTGTCTCTCTCTTTGGGGAGTACTGGGGATTTATCCTACTAATGTTTTACCACTGAGTTACATACTCAGGTCTTTATATTTTTTTTGTTTTGAAACACAGTTTCAATAAGTTGCTGAGGCTGGCTTCGAACTCTCAATCCTCCAGCCTCAGTCTCCCAAATTGCTGGGATTATAGTCATACACCATCATACCCAATGAAAGTTTCTTTTTAAAATTCTAGCCATTAAGGGGGAAAAAAAATATGTGCATATAGAAACACATACACAAACACAAACAGATATGTGCACTTAATATCTACTGCAGCACTTTGGGTTTTTTTTGGCAATGGTAAAAATTAAAAACAGTATGAGTCCATCAATAGGGAAATTATTGAAAAACAACAGTATAATTTTACTGGGGTATACTATGTATCTTCTGCAGGCATTAAATGAAGATTGAAGAGTAGTATATAAAGTGTAATACCACTTTTGTTTTTATAAAAAACATAAAACCTCAATATTTTCTCTAGATGCCTGTTTACAGAGACAAATATGGAAGAATAATTAATTTTTCTTTGTTTGTTTTACTTTGGTTTCTACAACAAAGGCTTTTATAGGGGCAAGGGAATACTTCAAGAACCCTTTTGGATTTAAGAATCACTGTTCCTTGGGCTGGGGATGTGGCTCAAGCGGTAGCATGCTCGCCTGGCATGCGTGCGGCCCGAGTTCAATCCTCAGCACCACATACAAACAAAGATGTTGTGTCCGCCCAAAACTAAAAAATAAATATTAAAAATTCTCTCTCTCTCTAAAAAAAAAAAAAAAAAAAAAAAGAATCACTGTTCCACCCTGTTTCCCTCAATGCCTTCAATCACTCCCTCACTGGTGATACCCAAATCCAATTCTCATCTCCACCAAATAGCATTATATAGAAAACATAAGGTTATCCCCAAACTGATACAGCCAAAGTAAGCTACTCCTCCTTCTCCATCCTGGTTAATTTTCTCCGTATCACCAACTTCTAATATCCACCGAGTCATCATGGCCTATAAACTTAACTTCCACAGTTTCTTATACATCCCCTTATTATTTCCACTGCCAAAGTCCTAGTTGAGTTCTAACATCTGTGCAGAAATGACTAAATATTACAGGTTCAAGACTGCTCTCAGAAGAAAGGTCTATTTGCAGGACTGGCCTTTGGCTGGCATATGGGAACTTAGATTCCAGGAGACTTCCCCACCATTCACTAAGTAGTAAAGAGTGGCTACTGTGCCTGACTTGTTTAGACTGAACACCTACTTTCCTTCCAGAAGTCTGGAATTTTGGTCTATGCTAAGTGGAGGTACTTAATGACTGACCCAATAAAAACCTGGGATTTCTAGGCTCCGATAAGCTTCCCTCATAGACATTTCATATATGTTAAAACAACTTATTGCTGGAAGAATTAAGCATGTCCTAAGTGACTCCACTGGGAGAGGAATCTTGGAAGCTTGTATCTGGTTTCTTTTTAGTCTTTGCCCCATGTGTCTTTTCCCTTGTTGATTCTGCTTTGTGTCCTATAATAAATCTCAAAAACGAGTATGACTATAAGCTGAGTATTTGGTGAATCCTGTGGGCACACCTACCCTACGGAATCACTATACATGATGATGATCTTGGAGATTTCTGTCATGTCATCTCCACTTCTCTGCAATGATGCGATACAGCAGGGAATACATTTGTCTCCTACCTCAAACAAGTACAAAGCCAGAAACAATGGTTTCAGACATTGGACAACAGGCAGAGGAAAAAGTGACATCTGAAGGAAGAGAAACATGCATGGTAAATGCCAAAACTACCCCAGCTCTTTGTCTGGGAAGTTTCTAGGCCCCAATTCAATAAGAAAAAACACAGAATCCAATGGGTTTCCTGAGATGAGAATCCAGAAGTCAAGACAGTCAGAACTCATGGGTTAGAGAACCTCAGAGAGGTCAACCTGAACAGAGCATCCTCTGGAAATCTGGAAAAAGCTGCCTTATTCTTTAGCTGAGAACTTATACGCACATTTGTGGGAGGAAACACTCAAGCCTAGTTAACTACCTCTGACGCACTCACACACTCCCAGTGACAGCGCCAGAATGATTTCCAGATTTCACACAAAGCTCTCAGAATAGTTCACATTCCCAATAACCTCAACATAAACAGCCCATCAGGAAGAATACCCAGGATATTGCCTCACACCAGTTTAATGGGAATAATCCTAGACCAAAAAGGCTGTTCTGGTCCTGCCTAACAAAGCATAAAAGCAAGCAACAGAACTGTTTCCAAGCAACTTAACTAAGAACAAAGCTCAAAAAATTTTAAAGGGATATAAGAAAATCCAGTATCCACCAGTGTGAAATTAACAATGTTTGGCATCCAATAAAAAATACAAAACAGAAAAGTATGACCTGCAATCAATAATGAGGGAAAATTAATCAAATGAAATAGATCCAGAAAAGACTCAGGTAACAGAATTCATAGACAAGGACATCAAAACATTTATCATTAATATTATTATATTCAAGAAGAAAAAGCCTGAACACGTTAGAGTCATGAAAGACATTAAAAAATCCAAAATGAATGTCTAGAGATGAAAAAGACAGTGTCTGAGGTTGAAATGTCTTCTCTAAGTAGGCTCCATACCACACATTAGCCTACTTTCTTCAGCGTAAAGCGTAATCCAAATAGATGCCACAAAAATCTGTCACAAAATCTAAAAAAAAAAAAAGATATTTATGTCCTATTCAGAACCTTTAATTACTCCACCTTACAATGACTTAGGTTGCCTAATTCTCAGCATACAATGAGAAGCAGCAAAATTTTAAGTGTGCGCAGGCTACTGAAGGTTAAGTATACTTCAGGTTATCAAGGTGATAGTACAAGCACACACAGACACACACAATTACAGGACAGACATGATACTGTTAAACAGTAGAATAAGGGAAGATACAGCAACCAAAAATATTTACTACAGGAGCAGGTAGGTGTATGGATTTTAATGAGCAGGCCACTAAAACCTCAATGACTGACCTAGGTAAACAACAAAATATACTATTCAGGTTTTGGCTTTTTGTCCATCACACTGGGTCAACTTATAATATAAGTACTTTGAGAAATCTAAGATCTGTGAATTAAAATAAATGCCATTCAAACTGACTTAAAAGTATAAGGTTAATAAAGTTAAAAGAAATACCCATCCAGGACATAGAAGTGAAAAACTCTTTCAAGTCTTCAAGGAAAGTTGTATGAAATTTTTATTACATCTTAGTTCATAATACATTATGAACTTTTTTAAAGAAATATGGCTCTGCTAGCATTTATTCACTTGATTATAATTCTATAATTTTCAAAATTTAATTTTAAAGGCACAGACCTTATCCTTTTTGTAAACATAAGACTATCACTGAAAAGAGTAGAACTGCATTGACTAAAGAAAGAGCAGCAACACAGAATCTCAACTACTTGTTTGACCTCTTGACTACTATGGAGGTCAAAAGTCATTAACATTATAAATACAGAATGAAAGACAAAATTAGAAATTCATCCTTTCAGCAACCACCAAAGTTGACAACTGATTCAATGAGGATACACTGTCCCCAAGTAATACCCCACAGATTTCTTAGTAATTACAAAGGGGATGATGTTCCTTTATGAGGGGCAGATGTGGCGATTATCACATTAACCAAGTGCTACAACCTTGAGTGCACCCCAAAGGCCATATGTCAAAGGTACCACTGATCCCCACAGTGGTGCTTCTGGGAGGTGGTAGAATCTTTAGAAGGAGGAGCTTGGTGGGAAGTTCTGAGGTCACTGGAGGAATGCCCTTAATGGAGCATGCCCTCAAAGTGCACTATGGGATTTCAGCCCCTTCCTCTTTCCATTTTGCTTTCCGGTCATGAGGTAAGTGGTTTTGCTCTACCACACACTCCCATCATGATGTACTGCTTTTGCCATATGCCCAAAGCAATGGGACAATCAATTATGGACTGCAACCTCCACAACCATAAGCCAAAATAAACCTTTTTCTTTTTGAGTTAATTATCTCAGATATTTTGATATAGGGATAAAAAAAACTGACTAACACACCAAAATGATCCAACTTAGTTGATGGCATCAATGGATACCTGATATTACATTCCCTGAGGTGATACAATGAGAAGTACCCATAACCTATGCAGTCTTGATAAAAATGCTTAATCTGAGTCTCATCATGAGAAGAAAAAAATATCAAACAAAACAAATAGAAAATATGAGAGAGGGTAGCTAGCCTAGGCTCTTCAAAAATAGGTTAGTGTCATTAAAGGGGCGGGAGGGGAACAAGGGAATTATTCTGGATTTAGAGAATAAAAAGAAACTGCAACCAAATAAAATGCATGAATGTAACTGAATCCTCAGTCTAAAAGTAAAATACCTATAAAAGCAATTTTTAAAACGGGGAAAATCCGAACATGGTCCATGCATATTAGATGATGATATAGAAATGCTAATATTTTAGGATACTGATATTATTGTATAGATTATACCTTATTCTTAAGGGATGTTTGCTGAGAGATCCATTAACATTGTAGTCTGGCAAAAAAGAAAAATTTTTTTTTTTTGTATGTGTGTAGAATAAGACCATCTGAGAGAAAAAGCAAGTAAATGTGGCATAAGATCAATAATTTGTGAATCTAGATAAAAGGTATGTAGGTGATTCATTTACTGTTCTTTACAAACAACAAAATTGGAAAGTGCTATAGTTTGGATAAGGTTTGTATTTAGCCCCCAAAGGTTCATGTGTTGGAAGCTTGGTCAATAGTGTGGCAATATTAAGAGGTAAGGCTAATGAGAGGTCCTTATGTAACTAGGGACATGCCCTCTGAAGAGATTATAGCTCTCTCTTTAGAGCTCTTGCCAGAGCAAGTTAAATGAGGGAAGCCAATAGCAGAATTGCTGTCTTCCTGTGTGTGAAGTGCCTTCCCTCCTATACTCACTCCCATGATGACATAATCTTCCATGATGTTCACCGCCAAGAGAAGCCTCACCAAAGAGCTGAACCAAATCCAGCATTATTATGCCTTTGAATCTCCAGAACTATGAGCTAAATAAACTTTCCTTTATAAAGTTAGCCTGCTTCAGGTATCTCATTAAAATAACAGAAAATAAACCAATATGGAAGGGAAAGATCATTAACATTATTTGAATACACAGACCACACTGAATAAAAGTCACCTTGTAATTAAATAATAAACTGAATATCCATGCAAATTCGCTATAACTTCAACTTGCCTTTTCCAACTAGCATTTTCTGGAAACGGGATTTTTCACCAAAGCTCTATTCCTTGAAAAACATAATATAAGGGGCTGGGGTTATAGCTCAGTGGTAGAGCACTTGCCTCGCAATCCTTAGCACCACATAAAAAATAAATAAAAAAAGATATTGTGTCCATCAAAAAAAAAAAAAAACATGATATAAGAGACTGCCTAAACTCAATTCAACTACTTGAAGAATAGAGCAGATAGGTTGTTTCAGATAGTAAGATCTTTCTTCATTCAATAGATCAAAAGAATAAGAGACATAAGTATATACTCAGACAAAGAACATTTAAGTTGATCATCTTACCTCCTAAAGCCTAGAATCAGGCTACCTCTCAAAGAATTAAATGAAAAAGGCTCTGTATTTGATTCCACTGCAAAAGAAAATAATCATCAATAAATCTCAGATCAAAAAACAAAACAATAAAAATACCATGAGTTACCAACTTGTGCACGCGCATGTGTGAGAGATACTGGGGATTGATCCCAGGGATGTTCTACTATTGAAATCCCCAGCCCTTTTTATTTTTTATTTTGAGACGGATTCTTGCTAAGTTTCCAGGGCTGTCTTTGAACTTTCAATCTACTTGCCTTAGCCTCCTGAGTAGCTGGGATTACAATACTTTTACTTTCAATTGGGAAATTTTATTTAAAAAATTTTTAAGTGTTTTTATATCAAATTATTTAGATAATATGGTAACAAATATGTGCAATATAAACTATTTTTAAAGCATCTTATTTCATTTTCATAAGTATGTACAATTAATGAATTTATAACTATTCCTTTGCATAAATGGTAATTACTAATGTATAAGCATTCTCAAATCACTCTGACACACATCTGAGGCTGAATGTTACTAGATACTGTCACACTATGGAAAGAGACTGAAATGACTTTTGTCCTTTAAACAGAAAAAGGTCAAGTTCTTTTCAGAGTAATGTTGGGTTCTCTTGAACCATTCATACTTCTCATTCCATTTTCTTCCATGATTAATAACTGCACTGATACAAGAGTCATAAAAAAATAGGTCTTTACCTCTATTATGTAATTGATTTATACTGATTTTCACCTTTCTGAGCATTTATTTGCTATACTACTCCATTTGGCATTTAACAGTCAATAATTCATCTCAATGCTGACATCATAAGCCTGATTTGCTTAGAATTAGGCCCTGTACTAATTCTTCATACAACTTTTGCCATAACTAGCAAGAAATCACTATTGGCTCTCCTGAATTATTTTTCCCTGCAATTATACTATCATGTTTTAAGTAACTGATTTAATAATTTTCTATAAACGTAATGTGGCTTCTAAATAATTCAAAGTTAGTGGAATGAAAGAAGAATTCAAAGTAAAGACAAATTCTGGAGATAATAAATATTGTTTATGTGACTCTTAGTATTATCTGATTTAATTTTTTAAAAAACTCATGGGAAGAAACAGTAATTTCAAAAATTTATTTTGACTCACTTACATATAAATAAAACCATCCCAGATCAACTATTATATCCCTTGAACAAAAACTCTATGGCTATGGTTTCATAGCATTTGAAAATCTAAAAATCTTTAAAATGAGCTGTACTTAGGTACTCAAGGAATTTTAAAGTGGATACAACCACAGGCCTCTCAGTAACCTTTAATTTTGCTTGATCAAATTAATTTGCCATTCCTATATTCCTATAGATACGAAAGGGAAGATATATCCTAATCTCCCACAAACTTGATCAAGAAAATCCATCTATCCTACCTAATATCTGATATTCCTTGTGATGTAGTAACTAATAGTTCATATCATAGAGCAACCAATGAAAATTATAGAACTGTTCTCCAAAGATCTATAAATCCAAGGTGAAGGGAGGGTACTTACAAAAGTTAACTCATATATTCTTTAGCCTTCTAGTGGCTGGCATTGTTCTTTTTCAAATTTAATAAACAACCTCTTAAAAATGTTTTTTCAGACTATTCAAAATAGTATTTCATACAGTATTGTGAAGTTTTTTGCCTTAAAAAGGTGGTCAGAAACATCTCAGCAAGCTGGAAGGCTGCTGACACAGGTATCTAGTTTCATTAGCAACAAAGAAAGTCTGAAAAATCAGGAAGCTGACAATAAAGTGGAAATGATGGTATGACAAAAGGAAAAGGCAGCTCTCAAGTATGCACCTTATGAGCTAGATTCCTCCACTAATGTTTCTCTGTTTTCATCTTGTCAGCATAGAAAAATCTATATATTATATAGAGTGGAAGGCAAAATCAATATGCTCACATAGCAGCAAGTATTACACAACCTTTGACTCAAATAACTATTACTTTAACTATCTGATATAAAGAAATAGGCTTGTACTATTTGAAGATAATTGTAACGTTGGAAAATGAAAACATGACAACTGGACATGTTGCCTTTCCCTTATACTATTAACTACTGTTCATTAATGAACTTTTTATTTTATTTTATTTTAGCAGTAATGAACTATTTTAAATGACACATACACAGCTCCTATATACCTAATAATCTGGTTTCTAAAAAGCTTCCACCTATACAATTTGAATATACATTAATCAAATCTAGCTCGTGGGAGCAAGAAATTACTGTTTGTGTGTTGGTTTTAAATGATGTTATTTTCCACAAGTTCTGAAATATGTCTAGTAACATCATGGATATGTTTAAAAATGAAGAAATTAAGGTAAGTTTTTTTTAAATTAATAAAAATAAAATATGGTATGGGGAAAAAATAGTTAAAGTCAGAAAATCTTGCTTTTGACTCAAAGCACTACTACTACCTCGGGCAATTCATGTAACCTCACTGTGCCTTTCTCCATCTATCATTTGAGGCAATTTTATTAAGAAGTGATGAGCAGTAAAGCATCCTAGCAGTTTTAAATGTACAGTAAACATCTGCAGTGTTTTTGTTAAGAAAACCTAGGACATATCTTCACATAACTTAAAGATCATGATAGATGCAAATGTGAAATACTTTCAGAAACTGTCTCAACTGATTTTCCCAACAGCCCCCATACAGTAGAAAAGTAGTACCATCCCAATTTAAGGAAAGTAAAGCAAAGACAGGTTGACATCTTCTAGGTCACATACCAGCTGCTGAATTAAAAGTAGGACCTGAGTCTTAAGGGTTCCCAGTCTAACCTCCACTCTAATACCATCTCCAAGCTCCTTCCAACTTTAAAAATTAATTCCAAATTATTCACAAGTTCAATCACAAACTGATTTATCAGTCTGACTTTAATATAAAAGCTTTCTTGCTTGCACTGCATGAGCTACCTGTATGCCCTCAACTGTAACTAAAATTGATACCTGTCAAATTTACTGCTAATGTTGCATACTTACAAAATGATAAAATGTAGTCCAAGTTCCCATTTACAGCTTCACTTTTCAATTCAGCTTGAGAAAACGTACTACTTTCAGGTAGACATTCATTTTTCTAGGGATAAAGCATGTATCAGCAATAATATGCCTCAGTTAACAATATTTTAATACATCATTCAAATTTCCTACATTCTGAATATCGCTTTTTATCACCATATTCTGATAATATAGCTTTTAAAAATGATCTTGTAGAACAATATAGAGAACAAATGAATTTTAGCAAAAGTTCTGTAGTAGAGTTCCAACATTTTAAGTTGAATGCTTAACTTAAATATCAGTTACACATAGAGTCTTCTTTCTAGGAAGACTTTATTATTGAAAACTAATATTCTCTCACTCAGGACAAAACAAAAATTCAATGAATAGAACTAAATGATATTTTGGGACATATCATGACATAAAGATTAAACATATTTAGCTGGGCATGGTGGCATACACCTGTAAACCTAGCAGCCTGGGAGGGTGAGAAAAGAGCATCATCAAGTTCAACGCCAGCCTCAGCGATTTAGCAAGGCCCTAAACAACTTAGCAAGATACTGTCTCAAAATAAAAATTAAAAAGGGACGAGGGTGTGGTTTAGCACTCCTGGGTTCAATCCCCAGTACCAAAAGGGGGGGAAAAAAGATTAAACATATTTAACTCCAAGTAGTTCTTCACTTGGTGCAATATTATTTATTTAACAATTTAAGTACAGGAACAAAATCGAGCTCAAATATACTTATGGAATCATTTTACAATAGCACAAGATCAAAAACCATCTGAATAATAAATACTAGACAATGAATAAAAATAAATTGATATATCCATACAGGAAAATAGTATATAGGCATAAAAAATTTGTGAAATTACATATTGGTATGGAAAGGTATGAAATAGAAAAAAATAGTTTGCTGGATAATATGAATAATATAATCTAATTTTTGCTAAGAGATTTCTAAAGCACACTCATATGTAAAAGAATACATATGTCGACTGCATGACCAATATGATTCTGCAACATGTACACTCAGAAAAATGAGAAATTATATCCCATTTGATTCAAATGTATGATATTTCAAGGTCATTGTACCGTCATGTATAACTAATTAAAAAAAAAAGAATACATGTATCAAGCAAAAGGAACAGTGGATGAGTTGTGTAGTTTTATCAATTAATAGCATTTTATATTTTAATCAATGAGTGTGTATTATATAATTTTTAAAAAATGATACATATATTTGTTAATGATTAACTAATGATACAATACCATCAGCAATAGCAACACCATCAGCTCTACTAACCATTTAACAGCACTTATTTCTGAGCCAAAAATACTTCAGTAAGGAAAATTTCAGTAAGGAAGGAAAAAGAGTTAAAATGAGAATAAATATAAGCAAATTTAGGAGAAACTTCAAAATCATACCTCCCTAAAATACCAACAAGACACAGGCACAGTGGTACATGCCTGTAAACTTGGGAGGCTAAAGTGGAAGGGCTGCTTAAGCTCAGAAGTTCTAGACCAGCCTGGGTAACATAGCAAGACCTCATCTCAAAAAAAAAAGAAAGAAAAAGAAAATGGAATCTTCGGTTATATTTCTTTCCTTCTTTCTTTTTGGTAACAGGGATCAAAATCAGGGTGCTTAACCACTGAGCCACATCCCCAGCCCCTTTTTATTTTTTATTTTGAGACAGAATCTCACGAAGTAACTGAGGGCCTCACTAAATTGCTAAAGCTGGCTTTGATTTATAATCCTCCTGCTTGGGCCTCTTGAGTCACTGGGATTACAGCCATGCACTACCACGCCAGGCTTGGGTTATATGTCTACAAAGAAAGAAAACATTTAGGGAAATGTTTTAAAATTATTTTAACAGTAAAATACCTATGGCATAGACTAAAAATACTCTGCTAAGAAATTAGGAGGAAAGGTAAAGACACTCAAGATATAAACACTAACATTTAGAGGATTGTAATTATGTAATTATTTCTAGGAAAGAAAGGAACACTGCAACATTATTAGAAAAATCAAGGCATTATGTGAATAACTGCCTAGGTAACAGATTTTTTGAACAAAATACTTTCTATTAAGTACTTGCTGCTCTGCCATGCTGTTCCTAATTGCATAGCACTTTGTTTTCAAAGTGAAAAATGCAATCCTTGCACTGTCCAAGTCAATTTCTTCATGCGCCCCTTTATCAATGCCTTGCCTATTCTGGTGGAGATAAGAAGTACACAGCAGAAAAATAATGTTTTGAAGTCAAACAAAGATTATTACAAGAAAAAAACACAAGACTGATAAATATATTATGGATGCATTTATGAAAATTCATATAGAAATGAAGAAACATTCAAACACTGAAAATTATAATTGCATTTTAGGCTGGGACTGAGGAGTGAATATTATTTTATTTTAACTTTTGCTGATAATGGCATATTGTCTTAACCAAAAAACAAAAATGCTGCTTTGTCTTTCTAAGTTAAACCACTATATATACTAGCTAATATTTTTAGAAAGCTTTAAAAAATTATTCACATGACCACTTTTAGTTCCTAGCTCAATTATGTCTTCTTTTGGTGACTATCAAATATTAAGGTGGAAAGACATTCTCCTCAATTACCCAATTAAAACTACACTTGTACTCACCTGTAAAACAGCATGAACTGACTTTATACTATCAAAGGCTGGAAACACATAATTTACATATGTCTCCTGATCGGGATTTATTCCCATTTCATGCATTCCTTTAAGGACATCAATTATACCTGAAAGATAAAATACAGAAGCACAGAGATGAACCTGGAAGAAATTAACAAAATGTCAGAAAGTTCAGTTCAATTATTTTCTGAATCATAATGCAGGGAAATTACTTAGCATTTTGTTTGTCTAAAAGAGAAAGCAGAAAAGCTAGGAAACTGGGAGGTGTATGATGATAAATTTTTAAAATTCTTTTTTCATCTCACTCTATTAAGTCAGTAGAGAGTGCTAAGAAAATATCCTTAAAATTATGAGTATTAGAAAACTTAAAACCATTAAACAACATGCCTAACATTTCTAGCACCCCAACAGAATGGATCATAAAACATCGTTGCTATCATGCAGGATGATGGACTCACACAATAAAACATTTGCAATGGGAAGGGCTTGGGGAGTGGAATACGGGGACCTGTCAAACACAAAACCAGTTTCAAAAAGTGTTTTTGATTAAGCATTTAAGTAAAAAGTACTCTAATTGTTACCATCCTCTGACTTCATATTTTATAATATAAAAATAAAAAATGAATAGAGAACAAATGATCTAATGAATTATTGTCTTACTATATTTAAAACCTATTCAAAGCACTGGTTATGTAGCTTAGTGGAAGAGTACGTTCATCACATGCGCAAGCCCCTGGGTTTGATGTCCAGCGCCACAAAAACAAAACAAAACAAGGACTAATTTAAAAATCTAGTAAAATATTCCTTTCCATTCCCCACTCACAAAAACATATTTTAATAACTTCTTAAAAGATCATTCCATATTTTCTAAGCTACAGTTAGCTTCAAATAGTACAAACTGATTTCTTTATATCAGATTCAATTAATTCTATAAAACTAATAACAGTTTAATAAAAAAGACATATTTGTTTATCTTTTTAAAACTTACTACTTTAGTTGCATTACTTTCATATTATTAAAACTTCTCCTAAAAGTTTTTGTTTCTGAAATACAATGTCCCCTACAGAAAAATTACATATCTAAAAAATTTTATTATATAATGTGCTCTAGTACAAATGATTATAAGTTCCCACTGAGTACAGAAAGATACAGGTAAGTTTAACTATATTATGAAACATCTTCACATTTGTTTAGATAAGATTCAGATTATAGATCAGAATATTTTAACTTTTGAAGAGTTTTATACTCACATAAAAAGTAGAAACAGCCCAATGAAACAGAATAGAGAGCCCAAATATAAGCTTACACATACACAGTCAACTAATTTTTGACAAAGACACCATGAATGCACAATGAGGAAAGAATAGTTTTAGAATAGTGCTGGAAAAATTGGATATCTACAGGCAAAAGGATGAAACTGGACCTTTACCTGATGGTATACACAAAAATCAATTCAAAATGGATGAAGAAATGTTAGTAACAATTACCAAACCATCAACAATGACCAACAATCAAAGATTAAAACTGTAAAACTCTTAGAAGAAAACTCTGGTCTTGGCAATGATTTTTTTCTGGATTTGACACCAAAGCACAGGCAACAAAGGTAAAACTCAATAAGTGAGACTGCAACAAACTAAAAAATTTCAGGATGCCAAAGAAAGCAATCGACAAAATGAAAAGATAGCTACAGAATGAGAGAAAACATTTGCAAACCACTTATCTGATAATGGTATATATGTCAATATCTATAGCCATATGTATGTGTATCTCTATCTATCTATCTATGTATCTACATATTCAGGTCCTTTGCCCATTTTTCAACTGGGTTGTCTCTTTTTTTGCCATTTAGTAATATGAGATATATACATAGACATATATATTTACTACTATATATATAGAGATACTACTATACATATATATGTATACTATAAGTAGATCTCATACTACTGAATGGCAAAACCCAGACAACCCAATTAAAAAACGGGCAAAGGACCTGAATATAGATTTTTTTCGAAAGAAAGCATAAAATGGCCAGCACGTTTATGAAAAAATGTTCAACATCACTGAATATCAGGAAAATACAAATCTAAACTATGATATCACCTCACACCTATGAGAATGACTATTACCAGGCTGGGGTACAGCTCAGTGACAAAGTGCCTAGCGTGTGCAAAGCCCTAGGTTTCATTCCCTACACTGAAAAAACAAAACCAAATAAAAAAAACCCAGAATGACTATTATTAAAAAGGTAAAAGATAACAAACGCTAGTAAGGATGTGCAGGAAAGGGAACCTTAGTACACTGATGGTAGGGATATAAGCTGATTTGGACATTATGGAAATCAGAATGGATGTTCCCCCAAAGCTCAATAATAGAAGTACCACATGTCCCAGCAATCCCGCTTCTACATAAATTTACAAAGGAAATAAAAACAGTATCTTGAAGAGATGTGTGCACGTCATGTTCACTGCAGCAATATTCACAGTAGCCAAGATGTGGGAACAATATTCTGTTGACAAATGAATGGATAAAGTACAAATAAGTACACAACCAAAGGAACTCCATATCATATACAACCATGTAATGGGATCCTAACTGGAACAAGTTACACTTTATTCTACTTATATATAGTATATCAAAATATATATCTAGAAAGAACAAGTAAAAAAGAAAGAAAGAAAATGTGGTGTAATAGTCTGGCATAGTGGCACACTAACATACTACCAGCCACTTGAAGGATAAAGCAGGAAGATCCTGAATTTGAGGACAACCTGGACAATTTAATAAGACCCTGTCTCAAAATAAAAATTTTAAAAAGACTTTGGGATGTAGGTCAGTGGTAAGAGCACTTGCCTAACATGCACAAAGCCCTGGGTTCAATCCCCAGTATTGCAAAAAAGGAAAACTAAAATGTAATGTACAAGGGACAGTAGGGTGGGACATTATGCAGCCTTAAAAAAAATAAAGAAATCCCATCATTGGCAACAACATGGATAAACATGTTTATTTAGATAATCTGTGTTGCTAGCATTTTCGACTTACATAAATTTCTAACTGAAACTAAAAAAGGCTTAAGATAGCCTTGGAATCATACTGAAAGCCCAGCTAAGATCACTCCCTCAGGCACCCTTCACTAACCATAGTCAGATGAAAAGAAAGAAGCACTTTTTAAAAAGAAAGGAAAAGAGATAGTGGGGTTGGGTAGTGCATGCCTGTAATCATAGCAACTTGCAAGGCTGGGGCAGGAGGATCCCAAGTTCAAGGCTAGCCTCAGCAACTTGAGGCTATAACAAATAAAAACGGCTAAGGGGCTGGGGTTGTGGCTCAGTAGTAGAACACTCACCTAGCACTTGCAAAGCCCTGGGTTCAATCCTCAGCACACATAAAAATAAATAAAATAAAGGTATTGTGTCTAACTACAACTAAAAAAAAAAAATTTTTTTTTAAATGACTAGGGATGTAGCTCAGTAGCAAAGTACCCCAGTTCAATCCACAGTACAAAAATAATGTAATAAAAGAGGATTGAGCTGAGCTGACATATCTATACAAATAATGTAATTCCCTCCTTAAAACAAAGAAAGATAAAAATAATCTAACATTAAGTCAGAGGATTTCTCAGAGGCTGAGGCAGAAGGATTATGAATTCAAACCCAGCCTTAGCAACTTAGCAAGGCCCTAAGCAATTCAGCGAGACCCTGTCACTAACAAAATATAAAAAGGGGTGGGGATGTGGCTCAGTGGTTAAGCACCCCTACATTCAATCCCTGGTACCAATAAATAAATAAATAAACAAGAGGATTCCAAACCTAAGGTTAAATTACTAAGTTACTAGGAACTTAGTAATTTAACCTAAGATAAATAATCTAATAAAATTACTGCAATGTACCATGAGTAAAGTTTCCATTCAAGAAGTCTAATAAGAATTAAAATAGTTGAACCATTCTGGGAAACAAAGGGTTCACTTGAACAACTTCTAGTGACTATAACTGCCTGCTTCGTGGGATTTTTACCTCTTCCCAATGCACTCACTTTATTAGGAGGTAAAGTCTTACTTTTTTGAAAAGTAAGTTACCTGTATTCTGACACTTCACTCAACTGGCTTTAGGTTTTCTGATCACCCCTTCCTTATATATTTTTCCCTCTCCATGTTCTTATTTTTATGTTTTCCAACTATCCCAAAGGCTGTACATCCCTATTCATTCTGGGCATTTCCTCTCATCTAGTCAAGATGCTGAAAATGTTATCACTCTAAGTGGTGACTTTTCCATTTATGCCACAATGAAAAATACTAGTAAGATGAGCCATGAGGAAGTCATTTTAAGAATCTTTCTTATGGCACACTCCTGCAATCCCAGTTACTGAGGAGGCTGAGGCAGTAAGATCACAAATTCAAGTTTAAGGCCACATTTAACTTAGCAAGACCCTGTCTTAAAATAAAAACCCCCAGTAAAACACACACACACACACACACACACACACAAAGAATCTATGGTGATTGCTACATTCGCAACCAGAATATTTGATCAGAAATTTGATCATCCTACTATTGAAAATGCATTCTTTGATTTCTTGAAGGGTTTTTATTTATTCATTATAAAATACTCCCACATATTCTCCAACATTAAAGCCATTATCTTCTTCTTTTATTTCTATGAGTACATATGTATATGACTTTCACTGGACAAAGATCAAGTTCCTTACATCAATAAGAATGTTACTTTTTTCAACAGAAACCATATCGAATACATATTGCCATTTCCCTGTTAAATGAAAGAAATGAAAGAAAACTATAGAAAAGTATAGAATAGAATGATCTTCCAGGACTTCCTACAAAGAAGAAAAAAATGGAACTGTAAAACAATTGACAACTCTTATATTCTTAATTCATTATCTATCAATGATGCATAAGCATCAGTATATTTCCACATAAAATTTTTATTGAGTAAAATATGCCACCTCTTTTTAAAATGTCCTTAATAAGGGCTGAGGGTACATCTCAGTGGTAGAGTGCTTGCCTAACATGCACAAGGCCCTGGGTTCAATACATAACATCACACACACACAAAAAGTCCTTAATGCAAAAATTAGTACCCAATTTCTAAAAGATGACTAAGATTTTTTATAAAAGAAATACATTATAATATTTACAAATGTCTAAAACGGAGGCATTATTGTATAAAACGAATACTTGAATAAGACAGAAATCCTCCATTCTAATCCCAATATTATTGACAGCTAGATGGAAAACCTAAGGTCAGTCACTGAATCCCCTCTGTGGCTCTCAGTTCCTTCCTTAATACAATATGAGCTTTCAAAAAGGCACCTTTGAAATCTAAATTCTGCAATTCTATGAAAAGATGGATTCAAGATAAAGCCCATTTTCTACTAGTTCAACTCACTATAACTATAGAAATAAATTACCTAAATTCTTTTATGTTTACTAAGTAGCAATAATGTCATAACCAATTCAAGTCTAGATACCCTGTTATGATTAGAAAAGCAAATTTACCTGATAAACACACTTCAACGGGGTATCAAAATTATTTTCATACCTGTGTAAAGGTAAATAATACATGCCTAAAGAGTCTGATGCAATGATGTAAACTTTCTGTGTTTTAAAGATACTGGGTTAAAGGTTACCTCTTGTAACTTTCAAAACTGAAGGATAGACAAAGAGTTAATCAACCAGCATATTGTTTTCACAAAGATTTTTCTAAAAAGGATTTAGAGACTTTTATAGCCAGAAACAATTAGGGAATACTTGTTTCACTATATCCTTTAAACCAGAAGACGGCTATATATTTAAAATAAAATTGCAATATGAAAGTCTGCTAAAAGCACTTTTTTTGTTGTTTGTGCATTTTGTTTGTCACCCAATGTCACACTAACAACTCTGCATCTCATTCCAAAGCACATTATACTGTGAGATAAAATGAAAAAGACCATTTTTTGTTTCCCCAAGGGGGAAGTACTTCTGTTAAAAGCATCTTTTTATAAAACTACTCTTTCTGAATTACCAATAATGCAAACCAAAGAATTAGATACTGTACTCTAAAATTTAATATTTGTTCAATTCTTATTCATATCCTATAGACATCCCATGTGTGCAAGGGAAAAGTATGCTAAATGCTTAAACGTACTTAAGTACCTGAAAGATTGAACATTTCTGTCCTTCAATCAGCAGGCTGTCAGGTCACAAGCACTCATTTTGCAATAAAAGTTTTCTTGCCTTTCCTATTATTGTAATCAAGCTCAGTTCAGAAGAAAAAGACTGGTCCACAAAGAAAATGGTGCACTTCTTGTTTTCATAAACCTGATTATGCATAACTTTATAAAAGGATAGACAAACTACTTTCAAACACTAAAGATTTGAAAAAAAAAAAAAACTTAATGAAATGTTAAAAATCAAAATGAGATGAATTAAAAAATGAAATTAAGATGAAAGAAATCGTATGTTTGTTTTTTAGTTTGTTTGTTTGTTTTTGTGGTGCTGGGGATTGAACTCAGAGTCTTATGCATGTGAGGCAAGCACTCTACCAATTGAGCTATATCCCCAGCCCTATGTTTGTTTATTTTAATGCTCAGAGACTTTACTATGATTTAACACAATTCTATTTCCTCACAAGATCTAACATTGAGTTATGAATAAGTATGCTTTCCCAAAGAACTGATTTAGATGTGGGTACAAATCAGTAAAAGACAAAATTCAACCTTGAACATTTTTCTTCTTCTGATGTCCAGCTAGCAATGGCCAAAAATAGTGAGCTCTGACAGGAAAACCTTCTTCTTTCATGGCCTTCATTAAAGCTTTTACCAAATCTGAAAGACATACCATAAAACATCACTAATCTATCTCAGCAAAACCTGCTAGTGTTGGTTTTAACTAAAAATAGTAGAATACCTGTTTTATTGGCTAGTAAAGCACAATGGAGTGTGAACTGCAAAGGAGACATATGCATCCTGGCTTCCTTTAACTTCTTGCAGTAGTTGGTTAGCTTCTCTGCAGGCTAGAAAAAAGTAAGTCACCACGTCACTAGGTTGGCAAATAACCCACCTCTGGACATTCTGCAAATATTCTACCACTTTGAGGATGAAAAATTTGAACCTCTCATCCTCTTTCTATCCCAAAATCTTGCAAGACAAAAACAAGGTTTTTATTACATTTACAATTAGTCTAATTTCATAAACCTTCTATTTTAAAGAATATTACTACCAGTAATACCATCTACAAAGTAAAAATGGACAAGATACCGTATCCATAGTCACACAGTGACGTAAAAAGAAACTGCCAAAGTCATTTGGGCTGTCTTCTCTTGATATAGGGCATGCTAATAAAATCTGAAATGCTGTATCTTCCAGCTTTTCAGTGACTAAAAGCAAAATGATGTTCATTGCATCTGGGAAGAAAACAAAGATATCTTTTGTTACTAAACTGAATGATATTTTCACCCTACAACCAGTACTAAAGACAAAATTAGGAATTCCAAACATCAAAAGGATATGTCTGCCTAATAAATAAACATTTCCAAATAAAAACATCTCCATGTACTCATTAACTCGTGTTTATTAACTTATTAAGCTTTTTTAAAAGTCCTATGATCACTTACCACAATCTATTGTTAGAGAATGCCCTGTCCAACATGTAAGAAATAGCAATTCAGGTTTATATAAAAATAATGCAGGGGGTGGGGTTGTGGTCAGTGGTAAAGTGCATGCCTACCATGTGTGAGGCACTGGGTTCGATCCTCAGCACCACATACCAATAAATAAAAATAAATAAATACAGGTACATCAACAACTAAAAAGTATTTCAAAAAAACAATGTAAATAAAAATGTTTATACTACCTGGAATATATCTTCTTTCATAGGTAATTTTTTCCAAAATTTCTGAGACATACTGAGGATATCCAGCTTTACTGAAGCTCAAGATAATTTGCAATAAATCACGGTCCATAAGGTAAACTTCAGACTTATCCACCTTCTCCAGAATCTATAAACAGTTCCAGAAATTAGAACAAGTTAGAAATCAGAGTTTTAAATTTAAGTAAATTAAAATACCAAGATTCAATAAATTAGGAACAAAGTTTTGGGACTTCTTTAATGAAGCAGGAAATACTCTATTTGAACAATTGTTATATATATAAAATCAAGGTACCAAAATAAGAATTTTTCTTAAATACTGCTCTCTTCAAGGAGACATCTTTAAAAACAGCGCTACAACCTCCTTGCACACATGAGGTTCATGTTTATTTATGTGAGTCATACCTGCTTAACATGGTCAATGTCACCCTTCTCAGCATATGCATTCAGTAATGCTAGGAATGTGTCTGGACCAGGTTCAATCCCAGCATCTTTCATCACAGTGAGAATATTTTCTGCATTCTCCATATCTCTAAAAGTTAATTCAAAGAAAATAAAACAGATTACTATAATATTTCCAAATACAATTATTCAACCTAAAATATACTACCTATGATTATTACAATAAGTTTAAATACTATTTGAAATTGTGATATTGAAAAAGGACAAATGCATGTTAAACTAGTTCTACATTTCTAAAATAACAAAGATCATAAACATCAAAAAATTTTTTTAGGTAATTCCTCCCTCTCAAAACCCAAATTATGTAATAATTACATAAACATTAAATAATGTAGCCTCTTATAGTTAGTATGACTTGCATTTAATTTACCTTTTAATAATAACATTTAATAAATTACTCATAAAATTTAAAAAATTTTTTTCCAGGAGAAAAAAAAAATTCTCCAGAGCAACTTTACAAATTTAATTACTCCAGATTTTTAAAACTGAATATTTTCAAATAATGTTTAAAACAAATTATAACAGCAATTTTTAAAAATGTAATAAGTACTAATTCTACAGATTTTTTTCTGAAGATATAAACATGTTCTGTGAATTTTCTACAATTTTTTTTTTTAATAATTTAAACACTGAATAAGAATGAAAATCTTGAGATGAACATTACCCGGCTCTTGCATGCCCTGTAACAAGAGCACTGAACACCGCCTCTGTGACTGGAAGATCCTTAGTTTTCATAAATCCAAGAATCTTGCTGCAATAAGAGAAATGAAGACACTCCTTGATTGCCAAAAACCACTTTTTACATGTATAAATTAGGTGTTCAGTTATTTTCAATATAACACCACGTTTACTTATAAAGTGAAATCTGACCCCCTTTCATGAAATCCTAATCCCTAAACTATCAATAATCTTGAAGTACTCGTGTTGTAATTTTCTGAAAATCTGATTGTTTGTTCTAAATTATTAATTAACCTTTAAAATTTAATAAGACATTTAGTTAAAAATAAAATTGTATTTCAATTTCTCTTTATTTCCCAAGCCTTCAATACAAAAGTGGCAAAATTTTACCTAAGCAGTAATATTTTACCACTGATTTTATATGAATCAGTGGGATTCCTAGTTTTATAAGTGAACACAGTTAAAAAACTAAGAACATTTCTCTAAGAAAAAAAAAGTAAAGACACCTTTATATCTCAATAATTTTATACCTGTGCTCTAAAACAACATATTTATAATTAAAACAGATTATTCATCTTGTCCTCTTATACAATTTTACATTTTATCTAAGTCATATTACCAAAATGTGTAATATTAAAATATTTCTGAAATAACTATCCTTATTAAGAAAAGATTATAAGAGAAAATAAAATGAACATACTCCAGGTTTACAAAATTTATAAATTGGTTTGCATAAACCTACATTTATAGAGATCCATACCTGGCACCTTCAATATCTCCTACATTACAATAAGCAGCAATCAGCCTCTGGTATGTCACCTGTCAATGAAATGGGCTGGTGAATTTTTTTCCCCTGGGCAAAAGAAATCAAAAAAGTTGGTATGGCAAATCAATATTTACCATAACAACTACCTACTCGATTTGGCTGAATGTTTGCTTCCTCCATTTTTGCCAAGAAATCAGTAGGTGAGAATTTATATTCATTTTGAAGATAAACTTTAAGTAAAGCATTGTAGTGACTCACATCATACACAGTGCCTACAAAGAAAATTTAAATGAAATTTTTAATTATATGACTTACCAATTTAGAAAAGCATTTAAAATCACATCCTTGTCACAATGGAAATCATGTGTACCCAAATTTAACAAGTAAAAAAATAGGTAAAATTAACACTATAGCATTTCACTCAGATAATATTAACACTTAACCCATCTATACAGATATCTTGTGAGAACATAGCAAGCTAAGTCAATAAGACATAATTACTGAATTGCTATACAATTATAAGTAACTGACTATTCAGATATTAAAAGGTCTATTACTTATGAAGCATAGTATCATCTTCCTGTTAGAAAATGCTAACAATACCTATTTATTTATTTATTTAGATATAAGAGATTGAACCCAGGTTTACTTCTACCACTGAACCATATATCCAGCCCTTTTTATTGAGAGACAGGGTCTCCCTAAGCTAACTAGTCTGGCAGTGAACTTACAATCCTCCTGCCTCAGCCTCCCAAGTCGCTGGACTACACATGGGCACCATCACACTTGGCCAACAATACCTCCATATTTTAAAATAACTTGAAGGGCTGGGGTTGTGGCTCAGCAGTAGAGCGCTTGCCTGGCATGTGAGAGGCGCTGGGTTCAATCTTCAGCACCACATAAAAATAAAGGCATAAAAATAAATAAATAAATAAAAGTAACTTGAAACCTTTTCTATATAAAGCAGTTATTGATAGACTACAACTGTAGTTCTTTTATACAGATAAATGTACTGGCAATTTTTCTTATTTCTTTACTAGGCCACTAAAAGCCTTTGTTTAAAGGAACTACTCCATCCCTTGTTACTGAATATCATTTTTAGTCAACTTGCCTTATTTACCTGTATTCCAATGCCCTTCTTTGGCTTCTCTCTCTGTCTGTACTGCCTAGGACCATGTCAATTAGGGCTACCATTCAGCCTTACCCTCTCCATTCATGACATCATAGTCATCCCATCGATTTAGGCTAACATGTTTCACTAAATTTTCATGAATTAAATTCCATACCCTTATTTAACTGCTAGTGGTCTCAGTCTGTGGTCATTATCTGGTGTCAGTTCATGAGATTCTAGGCAGCTGAGACCTATTACTTTCAGGAGGCAAGGGAGGGTGTTGAACCTAAGGACTTTCTACCACTGAGGTACATCCCCAGCCCTTTTTGTTATTTTGAGACAGGGTCTCAGTATCTACCAAGGGAATCTAGAAATACCTAAAATTTACTAAAATCTCAAAATTTAGGGATATAAGCCTGAAATATCCTACCTCAGCAACTAAAGGTTATATATAACAGCATTGCCTCCAATATTTTACCTCACATCCTTGTACCTTAAATAATATCTCACAACTTTGGCTCTGCTGTCCATTAAGATGTTAATGACTATCATGTAAGGGACCTTTTATATTCTAGAATATTAATCTTCAGAAATTTTAGAATAATAATAATAATAATAATCTTTTTGGCAAATATTTCGCACTTCAGCCCATTTTTAATTACATGACTTACTGACAAAAAGAAAATTTCAGTATGTTGCTCAAACCTAGGGCTTCCATTATACTAGGCAAGCAATCTATCACTGAGCTATATACCCATCCCTAGAAATTTTCAATATTTATAGCCAATTCTTTCTTTTTAGTTGTAGTTGGACACAATACCTTTATTTTATTTGTTTATTTTTTTATGTGGTGCCAGGATCAAACCCAGTGCCTTATACATGCTAGGCAAGTGCTCTACCACTGAACCACAACCCTGGCCCTATAGCCAATTCTTTATCACTTTTCTTTTTTTTTTTGCAAGTCAAAACTGTAGTAAGATTTTATCTCACACCAATCAGAATGGCAATTATCAAGAACACAAATAATTATAAATGTTGATGTGGATCTGAGGAAAAAGGTACACTCATATATGGGTTAATGGGACTGCAAATTAGTACAACTCCTCTGGAAAGCAGTATAGAGATTCCTTGAAAGACAAGAAATGGAATCACCATACTAGCAAACCAGCTATCCCACTCTCATTTATCTAACAGAACTAAAATCAGCGGACTATCGTGATACAGGTACATCAATGTTTTTAGCAGCATAATTCGCAATCACCAAGTTGTGGAATCAGTCCAGATGCCCATCAATAGATGAGTGGATTAAGAAAATGTGATATATATACACGATGAAATTTTACTCAGCCATAAAGAAGAATGAAATTGTGAAATCTGATGGTAAATGGATAAATGGAGAACAACATGTTAGGTGAAATAAGCCAGACTGAGAAAATTTATCACTTTTCTGCTGTTTTTTGTTTTTGTTTTGAGTACTAGGGTTTCAACCTAGGAGCTTTTTCAACTTCTGGTGCTTCTGGGATTACAGATGTGTGCCACCATGCCCAGTTATTCTGTTGCTTTTATACTGACAAAAATCCTTTTCCATACTGAAATCCAACATTTATACATACTCTTTAGACTTTTAAAAAATGAATTTGTCATCAATCTGAATTCAAGAGGAATCCAAAACTGTGATGTAAGGATCTGTCTTTATTCTACAGTTTTTTTCTACATTTTGAAGACTACTCCCAGATATTTTACATATTTGTGGTACCACTTAATTGGATCCTCTATCAATCTTATTTTGAAACTAGAAAAGTTACAGATTCTCAAACATTTACTATGTCAAATTAATTATTTTAAGGATTCCACAAAGAATCATACCATGTAAAAAACAATCATTTCTAGTAGTATTGCACATTCTATTGTATTATGCATAACAGCTGATGGTTTTAGATTCTAATATGCTTAAGAAGCATCCTTCTAGATTTAAAATTTTTAAAAAAACAGAAATGTATATTAAATTTTAAAAGCCAGTCTTTTAAATTTGGTCTTATAAGTTATTCTTTGAATATATGCTATATTCATATGGCTTAAAATTGAAAGGATATAAGAAAGGACAGAGTAAAAATTGTATCTAATGTTTATCATCCTTCCAGAAATATTTTAATATTGTATGCATATTCATGTAAGGAAAAAACACTATTTCAAAGTAGTATTTTATACTATATATTGTTCTGAATCTTAATTTTTATTTATAATCTAGAGAACACATCCCTCATTAGTATTCAAACACAACCTTCATTTTTTAAAGATTTGCACAGTATTCTATCATAGACTTTCCATAATTTATTCATCCAATCCCCAGTGAATGGCATTAGCATTGATTCCAATTTCCTGCTATTACAAACTAAAATGAATACTCTTTTATACATGTAAGTACATCTGCACCAAAATTCTAACAAATGTAACTGCTTGATCAAATTGTATGTCCAGTTATAACTTTGACAGGCTAAATTCCTTTTTTTGTTTTGTTTTGTTTTAGTTCTCGGTGGACACAACATCTTTGTTTGTATGTGGTGCTGAGGATCGAACCCAGGCCTCACACATGCCAGGCGGGCGCGCTACCGCTTGAGCCATATCCCCAGCCCCAAATTCCTATTTTATTCTTACCAAAGTTGGAATACTTGTTATGAAAAATCACTATATTCTTAATGCCCCTAGATGTCACTATAACTCACCAAATAAAACATTACCAAAAAATCATGAATCAAGTAGGCCTTCCATAAAATTACAGCATTTATATAAAGAAACACATTTTTATTGGGGGGGGGGG
>NW_025999977.1:25704861-25857495 GCF_001458135.2 Marmota marmota marmota | reverse complement strand
TTTTTTTTTTGGGGGGGGGGGGGAGAACCTTTAACACACATCCTGTTATTCAACTAATCATACCCAGTGTCTGAAGTTTGTCCCATATCCTATGAGCAAATTCTGTTCTCTCTGAAAGATTCAATTCAGGCAAGAGAGAACCACAGCTGCGCAACAGAAGCAAGGCTTGATTACCACCTGGGCTACCTATGGAAGAAAAATCGACAATGTTTAATAGTGCCAACATAATGTAGATAAATATCAAAATTTAAACTGAAATTTATAAATGTTTGGCTCAAAGATAATATTGTAGTACCCAAATATTAGAAAAAGCATATCCTAATCCACAATGCTACTAAAAATCACAAGTTAAATTTTTTTAATATTAGTCCACTTTAAGAAATGTAAAAAACTTATACATGTAAGAAATTTATAAAATCTATGTAATGTGTGACTCTAAAAACACAGAACCTAAGGTTATATTTCTCAGTATCTTACGATAATGTTATAACGCTCAAGAATATTAGAATATTGAACCCAATTAAAACTCAAGAATATCCAATAGTTTTATAATTGGTTAACAATAATATAAATTTCCTCCTCCCTATGTATAGAACCTTTATATACATGTACCTGAAAGCTGACTTTAAGACAAAAGACAAAAATAAACCACCTATTTTATGATTCCATTTATATGAAATATCCAGAAGAGACAAAACTACAGGGACAGAAAATAGATTAATGGTTAACTAGGGTTGGAAGGGACTGTGGGGTGGGTGGGGACTGATGGTAAGGATTGCAGGGGTTTCTTTTAAGGGTGACAAAAATGTTCTAAAAATGACTGTAGTGGCAGTTGAACAATTCTTAATAACTTAGAAGTAACAATGATGGTTTTTTAATACAGATGAATGTAGTTATAATTGATACTTCTCATCATAAGAGTTTATAAACTTTTTTAAAATTTATTTTTGTATGTGGTGCTGAGGATCGAACCCAGTGCCTCACACATGCGAGGCAAGCGCTCTGCCTCTGAGCCACAATCCCAGCCCTATTCATTTATTTTTATGTGGTGCTGAGTATTGAATCCAGGGTCTCATACATGCTAGACAAGTGCTTTACCCTGAGTCACAACCCCGCCCCAAAGGCTCAACTTTCTAAGCAGAAAAAATTTGAAATACCTGAACAACATGTGCTATCAAAGACTTTTTGCAGAAGTCCCTTTGGAATGCGGCCAGTTCTTCGGACAGAATTATCCAGTCTCATTAGAGCCCAATCAAATTGATTAGCATTCCTTCTAGAAGAAGAAGTAGGCTCCTCTTGAAGATCATTCTTTTTTTCAGCAACAATGGCATAAAGCCTCACTTGGCTTAGTAGTTTTCTATAAAATGAAACATAATTAGGAATAAACTAAGTCAACTGCTATCTATATAGATCATCTTTCTGAGCAAAATTTACATAAAGTTACTAATTAGTTAATAAATACCTTAAATCACATAATAATATTCAGAGAAGTATGCATCGATAGGAAAGTTTGACTTTTGTTTTAGATAAAATCTCTCTCTCTCACACACACACAAATTATATACACAGTGTATCTTCTGAGCAATGGAGAGTACCTTGATAACATTCAACATAAAATCATTTTGGCCAGGCACGGTAGCCCACTCCTGTAACCCCAGGGGCTCAGGAGGCTGAGGCAGGACAATCACAAGTTCAAAGCCAGCCTCAGCAAAAGTGAGACTCTAAGCAACTCAGTGTGAGATCCTGTCTCTAAATAAAATACAGAATAAGACTGGGGATATGGCTCAGTGGTCGAGTCCCCTGAGTTCAATACCTGATACTCCCCCCAAAATAATAATAATAATTTCAAATAGTTTTAAAAGGTAATAATATGGTGTGTTTTAAATCATGGTTAAAAAAAGGAAAATGAATTATACTACAAAGTTCTTCTTGCCTCCATAAGTGAGACAATATATCTAAAATATATCCAAATTCTTAAAACTACTTTCAAATGTTTTTTGGGTTATGTATTTAAAATGTAAATAGCAAGCTTATTTTATTTGGAATAAAAAGTTAATTTCTAGGCAGTTTCTTTATAGGATTATTCAGGTCAAAATCCTTTCTCAGCAGTCTAAAGAAATTTGAAACATCAATTTTTACCTGTCAAAAAGTTAGTTGTGTAGTTCCCTAATTATTTGAAACAACTAACCATTAAAAAATAAACAAAAACTATGCAGGCTGGGGTTGTAGCTCAGTGGTACAACACTTGCCTCACATGTGTGGGGCCCTGGGTTTGATCCTCAGCACCACATAAATAAATAAAAAGAAAGATATTGTGTCCATCTACAACTAAAATAAATAAATAAATAAATAAATGATTTTTAAAAACTATGCTTCCCATTTTAAACTTCAATAATTTTAGAAAAGTCAGAAGAGAAAGAAAAATGTTTAAAAATTAGCTAAGGTCATAGTAATACACATGTATTTATAAAAGGGAAGCAATCTTTAAACAGTTCAGTATTTTAATAATACAGAGACTAACATGTAACCAAATGATCTAAAATATGAGATAAGAGGTATTTCACTCCATGGCAATATAGTGTCTGCACTTGATCCACAAATATCAGACTTAAGAAAATAATCCTTATGTATCCCAAAGTCCTGATGTAAACACTTGAATTTAAAGGCTTTCTCTGCATTCAAATATCTATCATTTTAAACTGACAACACCTGTAATTCTTGAAAATTTATACACTTACTCCACAAATATCTTAATTATAGCAGTCAATAAGTATAACCAAGTATTACATACTAAGTATATAATTAATAAGCAAAATGTAAAAATATTTATTAATTCAGAAAATGCCTCCAGGATGATAATCACATTTTTCTAGCATGTGCACATTTCTACCATAGTCAGTGGTGAGTTTAAAAGTAAACTGCAGGGCTGGGGTTGTGGCTCAGTGCAGAGTGCTTGCCTTGCACATGTGAGAAACTGGGTTTGATCCTCAGCACCACATAAAAATAAATAAAGATATACAAAAAAAAAAAAAAAAAAAAAAACCTGCAGGGGTTAGGGGTATAACTCAGTGGTATAGTACATCTGCTTTGCATACATGAGGCCCTGGGTTTGATCACCAGCACCCAAGAAAAATAAAGCTATTGCTTTCCTACCCTATGCTATTAACCTAGAAAACCAGTCCCAAATGGAACGATTATGTAGGTGAAGTTACACTAAAGAAAACTATACCAGAGATTCCATCGTAAGATGATATAATTCCACTTATATAAATAAATAAATCGGAAAACAATGGGAAAAACTGGGACATCAACCAAAAAGACTACCTTTTCTTTTCCTTTATTCTTTTTTTTTCCTAGCAGTTCTGGGAATTGCCCATGCTAGGTAAGCACTCCAGCAAGCTACATCCCCAGCTCACAATGTCTTATCTTTATAAACTTAATGATCAGCACATTGTAGATAATTAATAGATGAATGTCTATTAAACGAGCTGAATTAACTAAGTGTGGCACTACCAACATACCATATAACATATTTGTCCCTTACTTCCCAAAGGTTTCCTTGGCCACTTATTTGTTCCTGTATCAGGTGTTACTGAACTATGCCCTTATTGGTGTCAAGCAAACAGTAACAATTATTTTAAATCCCCCATAACAATGTGTCAAGTTCAGGCAAGAGTGAAAAGCTAATTAACACAGAAATTTCAAAATGGCAGTGAAGTACTCCTGCCAGTTTTTCACACAACTCAAATCTGATAACTGGTAAAGGCACAAACAAGATTCAGGGATAAAACAGATGTGTAGAAACCAGTAAATCATTATGAACACTCTCTCAAGCTCATTTTCCTTACTAAAAAGTCAAGAGAATTATATATTTAAACAAAGAATTCTCCAGTGCTTTCTACATTAATTATACAGCCCAGAATTCATTGACTCAGTCATTTTGTAGCACTGGGGATTGAACCCAGGCCATTGAGCATACTAAGCAAGTGCTTGACCACTGCCTAGTATGTATTTTTAAATCCATCGTAATACACCTTGAGGGAAATGAGAACTTCACTGACCTGAGCAATGGGTATATTGTAATGGAAGGAAAGAAACAGGGGTTAATAAAAGTGGCTCCACACTAAGGGCATGCTTAAATTGGAGCACACTATCTCCAGATTCTAACAACCAAAACTGATGTAACCACATAAGAGAAAATTATTTTATCATCTCAACCAACTATCATAGTAGTTCATTCACATTTTTTAGTTAAACACCTCAGGTTCCCTCCTGAAACTCTGGCACTCACCACTAATATTCAGGTTACACATGATTTCCTCTGGTAACATCTGGCATTTTAAATGGCTATTTTTCTGGAGGCCTGTATGTTTTACGAAAATAATAGTGGTGGTAATGGTTTTATTTTTTTACAGTATGGTGATTAATTAAACCCATGGCCTTGCACATTCTAGACAAGCATTCTACCACTGAGGTACATTATCAGCCCAGTGGTTTTTACTTTTTACTCTTTAATACAATACCAACTTTATATGCAAGTGTCCATATTTCAAATATATATTTCATATATATTTATATGTACATATGGACAAGATTATTATAGAGACTTCCACAGAATTCCCATTTTAAGCCTATACCATTTCTTAAAAGCAATATATGGTTTACCTGAAAACTGTGCAAAAAGTACAGTTCCCATATTCCTTCTTTCCTTACCAGTTTCCCCTCTAATGTCTAATGTTAGGGTCCTATATTTGTTACAAACAACCAACTAATATTGGTACATTATTATTAACTAAGGTCCATAGCTTACACTAGGGTTCATTGTGTACAAATCCATAGAGTGAAAAATATATGTATCCATCATTATGCCATACACGATATTTCACTGCCCTAATGACCTGTGCTCCACCTAGTCTTGCCTTCCACCTTCCTTCTGAACCCATGGCAAGAACTGATTTTTTCATGTGTCTGTAGCTTTGTCTTTTCCAGGCTGTCATACAGTTACAAAATAAAGTACACAGCCTTTTCATACTGGCTCTTTTCTAGTAGTGTTCACTTACTGTTCATACATATCTTTTCATGGTATCAAAGCTCATTTCTTTTTATTGTTGCCTCATATTACACTATGTGGATATATACAATTTGTACCTCCAACTACTAAAACACCTCTTGGTTGCTTCCAACTTTTGGCAATTACAAATAAAGCTAAATAAACATTTGTGTGCTGGTTTCTGTGAGGACATAAATTTTTAACTCATTTGGATAAACTAATCTGGATAAACTTATGTTTCTAAGTTTTTAAGAAACTGCCAGACTACCTGCCCTAATAGCTGTGCCACTCTGCATTCCTACCAGCAATGTACAAAAAGAGTTCCTGTTTTTCTATATCCTCACCAGCATTTGATATTTTCAGAATTTTGGATTTTAGTCATAATAGGTATAGCATCTCTATCTCATCGTCATTTTGATTTACAACTCTATGACACATGGTGTTGAGCATTTTCATATGATTATTTGATACCTCTGTGTCTTCTCTAATGATGCATCTATTCAGATTTTCTGGCTGTTTTGTCTGTTTCCCTTGTGGTGCGAGGATTCAAACCTAGGGTCTCACATATGCTAGGCAAGCACTTTACCACTGAGCCATATCCCCAGTTCCTCTGCCCATTTTTTTAATTGGGCCATAAATTTTCTTATTGATTTTTTAGATTTCTTTGTATGTTTTTATACTATTTATTAAATAAAATTTTTAGTAAAGCATGAGCATTTCTTCAATATATACCAAATTAATCATACCAGTTCATAAGACACTGCCCTCCTTGTTTTTCTCTTCTTCACTGACATTATGAGCCATTTTAGTGTCACTCAGGAGCTCCAAGTTTAAAAGAAATACAGATATGTTTTTCATGTGTTTAATACATGCTAGATACTAGAAAATTTTGACTATAACCCTAATTTTACTTGCCCAAAAAGTCACCGTAATATTTCACTAATAACAGGATGACAGGGCCAGGATCTGTACTTGGGCAGTCTTCATTCTGAAATGAGCCCAATGTGGTAGAGCATTAAGGAAACTAATCTGGCTGCAAAGAAGAGTTCACACTGGAGAGTAATAAAACTTAAACCTGCTCAGGGAAGGTAAGAATAGATCATGGAAAGCCTACAACGGCCAACAAGTAAGAATTTGGATTTTATGGCATGTTTGTAAAATATAAGACTTATTTCCATAGAGCAATTCTCTTGGTTTATTTTGTTGCACCATTCTATAGACAATGGAGATCTCAAATGCACATCTTATGTTCTGACCAATCCCTAATTTAACTATTCCCCTCGAGTTTTCTTTAACCTGTTAATATGGTGAATTATACCAACTGATGTTGAACCAGCCTGCATACCTAACCACTTGGTTGGTCCTAGCAGATACTTCTTTTACACACTGCTGGATACACCTGAGTTTTAACATGTCAAAAGTTCAAAAAGATGATGACTCCTCCTAAAAGTGGTTGATACTCCTTTGAATTCCTCCACTGCTACGAACTATACCACTACTCTGCTATTCCCTCAAATTCAAAATCTAAGGGTATGCCCTGTAATCCCAGAGTCTCAGGAGGATGAGGCTGGAGGATCAACCTTAGCAATTTAGGGAGGCCTTAAGCAACTCAGTGAGATGCTATCTCTAAATAAAAAATATAAAGGGGGCTAGGGATGTGGCTCAGTGGTTAAGCACCCCTGGGTTTAATCCCTGGTATGAAAAAAAATAATAATCTAAGGATAATTATCTAACTGCTCAATCTCTCTCACCTTCTTCACATTCCATTTGCTGAGTCCCTGAATATCTCTTTCTTTCTTAGGCCTTTGATGAAACCAGAACACACAGATTTTTTGCAATAAAATCTTCATTAGCTTCTCAGGCTTCAGCTTCTCTCCACAAAATTGCCAAATCAGTATTCCCAAAGCCGTTTTTCTTCATGTCATCCTTCCTTTAAGATCCTATAATTGTTGATTCCTTTAATCACAATGGACCTAAGTTCCTTCATTTATTAAACAAAATATTGAGCACCTTTCTCTGTAGAAGGCACTATGCTAAGATTTCTGTTTAGCTAGTGAATATATCTGATAATAATTAAGCTTTTTATAAATATACCAATTGTGGAAAGAGCTATGAAGAAAATTAATAAGTAATAAAAGACTAACAGTGAGGCTCTACTTTAGATAAATGTTTAAGGATGGTGATATTTAAAGGTCTGGGCTCAGGATGAAAAGGAATGGCTACCCATCTAACAGGGGATGAGTGTTCCAGATAGAGGTAGAGCAGTCAATAGGCCAAGTAAGCAAACAACAGATGGCATCAGAGATGAGGCAGGACAGAAAAGACAGGGCTGGATCATGGATTTTGAAGGTAAGCAATTGGGATTTTATCCTAGGTAGATCTTATTCAAAGAAGTGAATCCTAGCCGATTCTGTTGAAGGTTTATAAATGGGAGTTATGAAATGATCCAGTTCTGTTTTGAGGGAAAAACATTAAACTATCTAGCTGCTGGGAGGAACCACCAGAATTATTAAATAGACACCAATTAGGGAAAAAAATAAGGCTGTTGTTCCAATCCACCAAGCAATTCCAAATCCTTATGTTCTACTGGGAAAAATTGCCCCAGACACCCAATGGTATACAGTCCTTTGATAAAACAGATACTATTGCAGTAGTCTAGGTGGGAAATCAACTGAAGCTTAACCCAGAGTGGGCAGTGCAGAAGGGAAAGAAACATATTCCCAAGGCCCCTACCTGACTTAAATACAAACTCCAGGCAACAGTCTCACCAATACAACTTATTAATTCTCAATTCCCACACAATGGAAGAAAATTTCATGTAAAAGTGCCCTAAGTAGGCTTACTTAACCCTCTGTATACATCCCACTGGATTATGTACCATTTTTATGAACACTTAATAAGTATAATCTTACAAACAAGAGGCTTCAAGGCATAGTGAAAACACCACAGCGTTAAGAACACGGGCTTAAGCCCCATGTTCTGGCCTGCCTTTAGGCTCTGCTATCTGTAAAATGTGTGACTTTGACCAAGTTACTGCAATTTTCTCCACTTTGGTTTGAATAAAGGTTTACTCCTCCAAAACAGTTGATGAAATTTAATCGCCAGTGTAACAGTATTAAGAAGTGGGGGGCTGGGATTGTGGCTTAGCAGTAGAGCGGGACCCGGGTTGCATCCTCAGCACCACATAAAAATAAAGGCATTGTGTTGAGTCCATCTACACTGAAAGAGAGAGAGAGAAAGAGAGAAGGAAGGAAGGAAGGAAGGAAGGAAGGAAGGAAGGAAGGAAGGAAGGAAGGAAGGAAGGGTCTTTAAGGGGTCATTCATGGGTGACTCAATGCCTTTTGAAAGGGGATTTCAGAAATGGATCCTCTTTCTTTTTTGCCTCCCACCATGAGATGATTCAGAAAGAAGGCCCTTGCCACAGGCCAGCCCTTCAGTCCTGGTCTTCTCAGCCTCCAGAACTGAGAAACAAAATTCTCTTCATTGTAAATTACCCAGTATTTTGTTACAACACAAGATACTCTTTAAGCCTATAATCTAGGGGATAAAAACAGTATTTACTTTACAAGGCTATTACTTGTGAAGATTAAATGAGATGATGCCGTGCTTCCCAATATAAACATTTCTGCTAGGTAAGATGACTTTACATAGCATTGAGACTAAGTTGTCCATTGGTTTAATTATCTTTAAACATAATTTTTTTAAAATCCCTATTACATCAAGTCTTTATTTTACTATCATTTTTGTTTGAGATATAATTAAATTTTTAAAATGTTAGTTTAAACCTACCTAAGGCCAACAGAAAAAACATTAAGTATAAGTAACAGTTCAAAAGTACTCAGATTTGGCAAAAAATCTGAAGGCAGTATACAAATGCCTGAAGTTTGAGCAACACTAAGAAAGTGTAAACAAAGGACCTAGCAAAGTACAAATAACAAATATTAACTAAGTGTTTATGAAAGCATTTTCTTCTTTTTTAAATGAATTAGCAGAGATCACAAGACTTATTTTAAAAGGCTTGTTCAAATCCAAGCTGTGCTATGTGACTCTGGGAAATATACTAGGTCTTTCTAAGCACAGATTCTTCATTTGAATAAAAATGTCTACCCTAGGGGTGGGGATTTAGCTTAATGGTGTAGTGCTCTAGCATGTGTGAGACCCTGAGCTTAATACCCAGCATCACAAAGCAACAAAGTCTACCTTGTGAAGATCACATTAGGAAAAAAATAGATGTTTAAATTAACAAAGCAGTGATCAATAAATAATAGCTCTTATTAAAACAGAAGGCACTCAATAGATTTCTATTGTCTGGGTTTTTGTTTTGCTTTTTTTTTTTAATCTTATAAAGCTTAGGCACAATGAACTTTCTCCCTGCAGTACCAACATTGTTCCTAACTGTCCACTCCCAACGTCTAGCTATCCTGTAATCTATGTAAACTTTATCAAGACCTGTATCAAAATCCTCCAATGGGTTTTAATCCTCCAATGGTTCTAACCATCAACCAGTCAACCAACCTGTTTGGGCTTCAAGGAATCAACCGGTCTTTGTCCTATCAGCCTCCTCCATGCTGCACAGAATAAAAGCACAGCTCAATATTTTCATGGGCTTCTCTACCCTTGGAATACTGCACATCCTTAATCACGTAACCCTAAAACTCAAGTAGTCCCCTACCACAAAACAAATGTGATTATTCTTTTCTTTGAAATACCACAGCACTATATTCCCCTCTTGGGGACAGCATACATCTAATAGGTATAAATGTGTTTGTCATAGTCTTCTGTAATTCACAGACATTGAGCAGAGGTGAATCTGTCAGACTTCACAAGACCAAAGGATTCAGATAGACTCTTAATACATTAAGATTTTTCCAAACCGAGAGGTAAACAAAGGAAAGTTTCTTTTTTTTCCAACTTTATAAGTAGAAATCACACCATTCTATCACAAAGTAATATGTAATTTTCACCTCTGGGTCAATCATCAGTCTAAATCCACTCCAAACAGATATAGCTCACACTATATCTTTCCTATGAAGCACACAAGCATTATTCTAAAATTTCTCACAAGAAAAATGTGAGAAAACAAGAGTATTTACTCCCCCCCTTCTCACAGAGAATAAGGTAAGAGCTGGAAGAAAGCATTTGTTAAAAAAAAAAAAAAAAGAAAGAAAAGAAAAGAAAAGGGCATCAGGTACAGTTATACCTGTAATCCCAGCAACTCAGGAGGATAAGGCAGGAGATTCCCAAATTAGAGGTCAGCCCCAGCAACTTAGAGAGGTCGTAGTAACTTAGCAAGACTGTCTCAAATAAAAAATAAAAAAAGGACTGAGGCACCCTAGGTTCAATCCACAGTACAAAAAAAAAAAAGTGCTGAAGTACTAAAATAAGGAATGAAGAGCAAGAACAAAGCAAAAACAGAGGTACACTCTTTCTGGTCCTTCAGTTTTGAAAACAGATTGATTAATAATTTCACTTTTTTTTCATTTTTCTCTGTCCTTCTGAGACAGGACATACCTAGAAATCAAGATTAGTATGAATTTGTGCAAGCACATGTAATAATACGAATGGGTTAAGAACCCTTTAATCTTCTTTGTATCTCACAATATTCCTTTACCAACATCTAAGATGTTCACTGTTTACTGAACAAATACTTGACACCTACTACAAGTCACAAAGTTAGACACAGACAAAAGGAATCAGACCCTGCCTTTGAGGAATAAGAGCCAGATCTGAAATACTGGTGGTTACACATACAATAATGTTAATGAATGTTCTGGTTATACTTTGAGAACAGAAGTCTTCCCATATTCTAGGGACACATAAGTGGTGAGGCTCCCAGAGGCATCTCTAGCTTAGAAATAGCTATGCTAGCTTCTGGATCTGATACTGGAACCACAAGATGACACAACAGGGCTTAATTATAAATAGGAAAATGACATGATCAAGTTACCTGGGACAGGGGCTGGGGTTGTGGCTCAGTGGTGGAGCACTTGCCTTGCACACTTGAGGCACTGGGTTCAATACTCAGCACCACATAAAAATAAATAAATAAACAAAATAAAGGTAAAGTTACCAGGAACACTAGGGAATGATAATGGGGTTGGAGAAGTAGTGATTTGTTCCAAAGTAGATCTCAGAATTTAATCATTCATGCAATAAATAAATGAAGGGGAATTAGATGGGAAGGAGAAGTCAAGAACAAAGATATCCAGGTTCTTTCGGGAAAGAGAAAAGACAACATTCACAAAAACAGGGAACACAGGAGGAAGTGATTTGGGAGGAAAGGTGAGTCCAGATTCAGATGTTTTAGATTTGAAGGACTTGTCATCCAACCAGGCAGAGGTACCTAGCAGATAGTTCACATCCAAGAGGAGAAACAAGGCTACCACCAGAAAGGTAGGCAAGATCTAATAATAATATTTTTACCCTAAAAATAAAAAAGGTCACCCCCAGAGAAGGAAAAGTGACAGAACACCAAAGGTAAAACCCTCAAGGACACAAGCATTCAATGAACATAGGAAGAAAGCAATGAGAGAAAAATCCCACAGAAAAGAGAATCAAAAGTGTCATCGATGCCAGGGTAAGGCTCTCATGAAGAGAAAACTAGAAAACAGAATAGTAAGTCAGAGATTAAAGACTAAAAAGTGGATTTGGTAATTAAGATGTCCTTTGCAAAAATTAAAAATAAAATGAACATACATTTTACACATACTTAATAAAGGATATGTACTATATAAATGGCTCTCTTTGGATGACAGAAGTAAGGGTGATTTTTGATTTATTCTCCCACCATACACCTTACAACTGTTCCTCAAAAAACATGAGTTTTACAATTTAAAGAAGTTTCAACAAAAAAATTACTAACAACACAATGATGTCCTATGCCAGTGACTACAGTGGGTAGAAGACTGAATGAGAAGCGAGAAAAGGAAGGAGAATAGAGAATGGACAGGAAAGAGACTGGAAAGCTTCTAGAGTAATAATCCTGTGAAAAGTTTTGTTTCCAATTGGAAACAATCTGGTCTTGCTGACAAGCTCTGGAGTGCCAGACTGTATAGAAAGAATGTTCAGAATCCAGGAAACAGCAAATACTTCTCTATTGCCTGCTCTGATCTGAACATACCAGCCAAAGACAAAATCCTGCTCTCAGGCAGCTTGCCTTTTATGAAGGAAAACAGAGAACAATAAATACTAACATCAGATAAGGGAAATATGCCAGGGATAAAACTAAAATAGGATAATGTAGATTTTTAGGTTGATGTCAAAGTAGGCCTTCTCTGAGAAAACATTTAAGTGAATCCAAAACAAGAAACTAGCATTGCCAGTAGTGGGGAAAGGCCTAGTTACCTCTACAGAAAAAAAAAAAACTTAGGCTCAGACATTTTAGGTAAGACATCTAAGATTATACAGCAAGGAAACAGCCCAGGTCTGATGAGCACCCTGACCAAAAACCTTTCTACTACATTACCTTTTTAGTCAGCTTCCCTCAAATGCAAGGGTGAAGATGAAAAATGACATTGACCCTCCTCTGGCCTCACAGGGATGAAAAGACTAGAGAAAAATAAAAGAGTAATTGGCACAAGTTTCCCAAAGAAACTCTGAAAACGAAGAGATGTCATTCTATGAAGGCAAGGCATGATTTCTGAAGGTTAACTGTTCAGGCCCAATACAAAAAAGCACTAGTTTCCAAAGATTTATAAGTCACATGATCATAAAAAAGGCCTGGGAGTATAGCTCAGTTGGTAAAGTGCTTGCCTCAAATGCATTAGGCCCTGAGTTCAATCCCCAGCACCACAAAAATAAATAAATAAATAAGCAAGGATTTTCTTCTTTTAGTTTTATGTAGAGATCAGCTGGCTGGTGCAAAAAGGTCCACATAATCATTGTCATTATATAGCACTTACTATATGTCAGGCCCTTTATTAAATGCTTTATATAATCCCATGCAATACTCTAACAACACTCTTACTGCTTCCATCTTACAGCTAAGAAAACTGAGGTCTGGAGATGGTAAGTGATTTGTCCAATGGCATAATGCAAATAAACTGAGGAGCCTGCAGTCCAGACTTCCTCCTCCACACCCTCCCATTCCATATCATTAGCTCTCAGTCTTTATGCTAACTCTCAAAGTACCTTTATGAACTCTTCCACCATCATTTCTCTCCAATGTTAAACTTAAACACTCCTTTCCAGGTAACTAGACTATTACTCAAATTAACACGTTCATCAACCTCCCTTATCCCCTCCCGGCAAATTGATACCAAACTTTTCTCCCTATAATCTCAATCTAGGAGGGCATTTAATCACACATGTATCACCCATCGAATTTTTAACGTGCCTTTATTTCGCCGCATCCTAATAGAGTACTTTGCATGTGTTCACTCACTCATTCAATGTCAGATTCCACTGTGACAATTCCCAACCCACCTTCCTAAATATGGAAGAAAAATTCCATTTAAGAAAACGCAGCCAAAAGCCCAAAAGGATCATAATCAGATGTCCAGCTCTAAACTATCCCTGGCTCATCCAAAACTCCCAACCCATCTCCCCCGCCAAAAAAAAAAAAAGACTAAAGTTTTCGGGTCCTAAATACTACACGGTTACTGATCACCAACAGTGAACCCACGTGGGACAGCACCCAAGCATGCCAATCCTAAAGAGGGAAACACCACCCGACCCCCAAAACAGCCTTCAAAGGCCCCCCAAAGCTTCACCGGCCCTGAGCAGCCAAAGGGCAGAAGAGACCCAGTCCCGAAGCAGAGAGGGCAGCAACAAGCCGGAAGCGAGCCTTGCCCATGGCCATGACCTTCTGAAGACGTACGACCCCGTCACTAGAAAACCCTGGAGGAGCGAGTGGTCCAAAAACCCCAGGAAGCTAGGTCGTGGGGCAGCTAGGAGCCTGGACCCGTTAAAGTCGGGCCCAGCTACGGCAAGCGCAGACGACCCCGCGGAGCCTGGCTGGAAGCAGAACCCGCGCACTCACCCCGCAAAAAGCCGGGCGCGAGCGGCGGGCAGACAGGGGGCGGCGTGCGGCCGACCCGGGCCTCCCGCGAGGAGACGCAGGGAGAGCGGGAGGGACGACCCGGCACCCAAGAGCCAGCGGGCAGGTCTCAAAAGGGCTGCCATGGGTCGGCAGTTCCCTCAGCAGGATGCACGTTCAGCCAGAAGGACAGGAGGAGCACGTGACGGCGGGGTCACCCGGCGCGGGAGAGACCAAAGGCTAGGCGCGCCAAGTGTAGGGAAATGAAGGGGTTATTTTAGATTGAAAGATAGAAAAACCTATTTCTCAGAGGTCCAGGGAGTTTCGCCCAATAGTTTGTTAAACAAGATTGCTTGATTTATTATTTAAGGCATTTTCGTTTCCATCCTACTCCACTTAACTCAGAACATTCAGTCACTCCACCCCTGCGCTTCTCAGTTGGTAGAGTCCGCAGGAGGTCGACTCCTCCCAGGTCAGCGCAGGGAATTGCGGGGGGCCAACTGGTAAGTACCCGGAGACTCTTGAGAAGAGCCGACTATGAAGATCCCAGAGTGTGGGACAATTCTGTTTCTCCAATGCGGAGGTTGTGAGTGACGCTCAGCGATTCTGCCTTAACGCCGCGATTGCTGCCGCTCTGATAGGACCTGCCTTAGCTTCAAAAACGCGGAACAGAGAAAACGTTGAGGACCTTTGCACTGTGCTGTGGGCCCCGAAGGTTAAATATAATGTGAATTTTATTATCGAGCCCTGGGGACAATGTAAAGGAATGTGCAGATCTAACCCTAAATGTTCTACACAGTGCCGTCTTTTATGAAATGAATGGATTCTAACAAATATTATCTAGTTTTAAAGCTGGAGTTGAACTCATTTTCTTTCCCGCCTCTTCACTCTTACCCCACCTCACCTTTCCATAAATGCACCTGTGTAGGAGGTGTCTGCAAGGAGGAATCTGCACCCCAAACCTGGAGCAAGTTAAATATGTAACTTCCTTCACAGGGCTTGTAGATTGGAAGGGTTCCCTGTGCGCACCTGGGAAGCTGGAAACAGGCTTCCACTCCCTCTTCATCTACTTGCCTCCTGACCATCCACCCAGTGAAAGCTCACATACTTCCTCCGGAATTCCCACTGTAATTTTCCATTTGACTCTCTGTCCCAACTCCTTGAGAAAAGGGACTGTGACCTCTTACTGTAGTCAAAGTACCTACCAAATGCAAGGTGCATAGTAGGTTGCATTCAATATTTATTGAATTGATGGGTACTTGGAAATTACAGGCCCTTTGAACAAGAGGGAGCTGATATCCACCCCCAGAAAAAAGTTAAGTAATTAATACTTCTGAGCATTGGAATATAATTTACTTATTCTCTCATTCCGCAATTATTTAGTGAACACATATTCTGTGACAGGCACTGTTTGAGATCCTGGGGATACAACACAAAACAGACCAAGTCTTGATTCTAATGAAACTCATCCCAAAGTTGAGTTTGAGAAGGCAGATAAGAACTGCGATTTAAAATAAATCAGAGTGGAAGAATTGAGGGTGCATTAGATGGGAAAGATCAGGCCAAAAACCTCTTTAAAGAGTTACCATCTGAACAAAGACCTGAAGGAAGATGGGGAGGAAGCCAAAAGGATTTTCTGGAGCACAGAATTAAGAAATCTCCAGTGTTAGAGAACAGCAAAAAATCAAGTCCTGATGCAAAACAGGTGTAGTCTGTTTGAAGAGTGGAAAGGAGGAGAACTGTGTGATGAAAGAAAGGAATGAGTAGGGGGTGAACATGGAGGTCAGAGAGGTAGTTGGGAGCCAGATCATGCTGGACTTTAAAGACAGCCTTCAGAACTTATGTTCAGAATGAAATGAACATTGTGAAGTTTGGTGTTTTCTGTGGTATGAATCCATTTGCGTTTTTTAAAGGGTTGCTCTGTTTGAGGAGGAGATTTAGGGCAGAAAGGGAAAATATAAGAAGATCAGAGAGGAAGTTCTTTCAATAATTCAGACTAAGAATGATAGTGACTTGGATTAGGGAATGACAGGTGAGATGAGAGACCAGGTCGGAACCAAAAGAATTTACTCATGGATTGGCTATGATGTATAAATCAAGAATGACTCCAAAAGTCTTGGCCTAACAATAAAAGGATGGAAACTGCACTGATTTAAGTGGGGAAGACTCAGGGAGAAGCAGATTTAAAAGATGACATCCAGGGGGCTGGGGTTGTGACTCAGGGTGCTTGCCTAGCATGTGTAAGGCACTGGGTTCAATTCTCAATACCACATATAAATAAATAAAACAAATGTCTATTGACAACTCAAAAAATAAAAAAAGATGAAGTCCAGATGTGAAATTCGAGTAGGGCGTTGTCTAGAGGACATACAAATCTGGCTAATTAAGGGGGAAAGTCAGAGCTAGAGATCCATTGAGTACTATATCCTGTCTCTAAGATTTGTAGCTACAGAATTGGATGAAAGCATCTAGGAAGAAAATGTAGTCAAGAGATGAGGTTCAAGGACTGAAGTTTGTGATGTTTCGATATTAGAGGATGTGTAGATGAAAATCTTACAAAGAAAACATAAAGAATAGCTAGAGGAAGAGGAGAACAAAGGGCCCCCAATAACTAAGAGAAGGAAGTACTTCAAGGAGGGAATTAACCATGTAAAATGTTGCTATTATCCCCAGGCTTGGTGGTGCACACCTATAATCCTGGTGGCTCTGGAGGCTGAGGCAGGAGGATCGCAACTTAGCAAGACCCTGTCTCTAAATAAAATTTTTAAAAAGGGCTAGGAGTGTGGCTCAGTGATTCAATTTGCCCCTTGTTTCAGTCTCTGATACCAAAAAATAAAATAAAATGCTGCTCTTAGGTCTGGTTAAAATGCACACTCAACATTGACACAGGGTTTGGCCACTCTGAGGTTCCCTAGTGATCATAAAAAGAACCATTTTCATGACTTGTTGAGTCAAAAGATTGCTTGAAGTGAATTTAAAAATATGTAGAAGAAGGGGAAGTGGAGACTGAATATAGACAAAACTTTTGTAGACTGTATTTTGAAGGAAGGCACACAGAAATGGAATATTATCTAAAAGGGGGACGACAACATGAGTGACTTATTTATGTTTGGTGTAAATGGGAACCATCTGCATGTGACTATTTCATTTAAATTTTAAAAATTAAAGAAGTTCTAGAATTCAGTCCCTTAGATTAGCTACATTTTGAGAACTCAATAATCACACTGGCTAGTATCGACCATATTGGACTGCACCAATAGAGAACATTATCATAGAAAATTCCACTAACAGGAAGTGAAAAATTGATAATGCATGAAAGACAAAAGTAGAATACATTGAGCAGACAATGGAATGAAATTCAGTACAAAAAGGAAAGGGTTGGCTTTAGAAAAGAATGTGCAATCCAGGCATTGTCGGAGGAGGGAATACAGATGCAATAAGGTACTGATGCAATAAGGTTAGAAGAAGTAGTGATGAGAATGAATGGATGTTCTCTTCTAGGTGTTTCTAGCCCTGAGAACCTTACCCCCCAGCCAACATTCTTATTTTATTTTCCATGCTGGGGATTGAACCTGGGGTCTCACACATGCTGGGCAAGCACTCTACCACTGAAACTACACCACAAGCCCCAGGCTTCCTCTCAAAGTATGAAATAACTGCTAATCAAATTTGTCTGGGCATTCATTTATTTATGATAAATTTATTCACTATCTATTGAACACCTGCAATCTGACAAGAAAAATATGGTGGGTAAAGGCAGAAGTGATCTTTACAGTTGTGGGACTTAACATTACAAAGGGCAAAGGAGATATTAATCAAACAATCACACTAAATGAGTTACACAGGGAAATACAGATTCTAAATAAAAGAGACAGGTTTCCATGAGATAGTGTATCTCACCTGAAATACAGAGATCATGACATTGAGGGTCTTCTCAGATTTCCTTAGACATATTCCAGAAGCTACATAGAGTTGAAGAGAAGAACAAGGAGATTGTCCTTAGTTTCTCTTTTAAGTTATCCTGAACTATACAATGGACTTAAATATTGATTTAAAAAGGTAGGATCCTGTTTCTGGTGAATAAAATAGCCTCAGAGCAGAATTGTATTAGGAAGAACATCTTTGAAGCCAGACAGCCAAAATACTGAACTCCTTGGTTTCCTTCCTTGTAAAATTGGTAATAATTACCTTTCCTCTCAGGCTTTTGGGGAAACACTAGATAAAATAAGTGCTTACTGTGACAGGCACATAAAAAAAATCTCTGAAAAAATATTGCGGCTCTTGCCAGTTGAACATCCAAAAATCCAAAATCAGAAATGCTTCAAAAACTGAAGCTTTTTGAAAACTGTCATGACTGTTTTAAATTTTGGAGTGTTTTAGAATTGGAGTTTAGGATTTTCAAGGGATGTTCAACTGATAAAGTGTATTCACATATTCTGAAAATTTTTTAAAACTCCAAAATCTGGCTGGGTGCAGTGGCGCACAAATATAATCACAGCAGTCCAGGAGGCTGAGGCAGGAGGATCACGAGTTCAAAGCCAGCCTCAGCAAAAGTGAGGCACTAAGCAACTTAGTGAGACCCTGTCTCTAAATAAAATACAAAATAGGGCTGGGGATTGGCAGTGGTTGAGTGTCCCTGAGTTCAATCCCCAGTATCCGCTACCCCCACCTCCAAAAAAGAAAAAGAAAAACCTTCAAAATCTGAACATTTTGGATAATGAATCCTCAACCTGTATTTTTATGTTCAGGATCAGTCTAAACCTCATGAATTTGGTTTTTTTTCCAGTCTTCCCTTGTCCAATTTTTGACACAAACATCCTCATGGCCTAATAACTATCGATAGCATCTTAACTACTAATCCAGGTATTCAGTTAAGTGGTTATTTATGCAAAGTACATGACAAGTTACATTTCAGGGGAAAGAAGCTCACTTATGAACTTAGTTTATGGGAAAAGATAAAACATATAAAGCACATAAGGCAGTGTAATTCAAACCAAGGGACAGCTGGTTGGGACAATAGAAAGTCTCAGAATGAGAATGGCATTTCATCTCTAAGGCTGGGGAAGATGGGAAACAATAGAGATGGTGGTAAGAGAAGTTCTAGGCAGAGCAAACAGCAAGAACAAAGATTTAGAGCTCTCCTCCCTGCACTACTTTAAACGGAAGGAAGTGTTTTTGAACTCAGAACTCCCAGAGGTGTCTGCCTTATCAAGGAAAGGAGAGAATCATTAACCAAGTGACTTTCAAGATTCTGTGTACACAGAGACCAACCCACATATTTACAGTTATCTCATACTAGACAAAGGCACCAAAAACATACATTGGAGAAAGGATAGCCTCTTCAACAGGTCATGCTAGGAAAACTGGAAATCCAGATGTAGAAAAATGAAATTAAACCTCTCTCTCTCACCATGTACAAAACTCAACTCAAAGTGGATCAAGGACCTAGAAATTAGACCGAGACCTTACACCTAACAGAAGAAAAAGTAGACCTGAATCTTCATCATGTGGGATTAGGCCCCGACTTCCTTAAAGTCATGAAATAAAATCAGGAATCAATAAATGGGATGGATTCAAACTAAAAAGCTTCTTCTCAGCAAAAGAGACAATCATTGAGGTGAAAAAAAAAAGCCTACAGTATGGGAGCAAATTTTTACCACATGTACATCAGATAGAGCACTAATCTCCAGGATATATAAAGATCTCAAGAAACTTAATACCAAAAAAACAAACAACCCAATCAATAAATGGGCTAAGGAACCGAACAGACACTTCTTAGAAGAAGATATACAAGCAATCAACAAATATATGAAAAAGTGTTCAACATCTTTAGTAATTAGAGAAATGCAAATCAAAACTACTCTAAGATTTCATCTCACCCCATTCAGAATGGCAGTTATCAAGAATACAAGCAATATCATGTGTAGCTAATTAAAAAAAAAAAGAATACAAGCAATAATAAGTGTTGGAGAGGATGTGGGGGGAAAGGTACACTCATACATTGCTAGTTGGACTGCAAATTGGCGCAACCACTTTGGAAAGCAGTGTGGAGATTCCTCAGAAAACTTGGAATGGAACCACCATTTGACCCAGCTATCCCACTCCTTGATCTATACCCAAAGGACTTAAAATCAGCATACTATAATGACATAGCCACACCAATATTTATGGCAGCTGAATTCACAATAGCGAAACTGTGGTATTTATACACAATGGAATATTACTCAACATTAAAAGAGAATAAAATTATGGCATTTGCAGGCAAATGGATGGAGATGGAGAATATTATGCTAAGCAAAGTAAGCCAATCCCAAAAAACTAAAGGCTGAATGTTTTCTCTGATTAGTGGATGCTGATCTATTGTGGGGGGCGGGAGGAGAAGGGAGGAACTTTGGATTGGGTAAAGGAGAGAGTGGGGAGGGATTATGAGGATAGGAAAGACGGCGGAATGAGATGGACATCATTACCCCAGGTACATGTATGATTGCACTGTGTACAACCAGAAAATTGAATGTTGCACTCCATTTGTGTTTGATGAATTGAAATGCATTCTGCTATCACGTACAATTAAGCAGAACAAATGATAATTTAAAATAAAAGACTCTGACTGTGACCAATATTAAAACCTACATGTTATAGAGGATATAAATGTACACTTGCAAAAGGAAATTTCCTGAAGCAATAATTAACCCTACCATATGTGATGCTCTTGGATATTAACTAGTTTTATTCTATTTCATTGTTTAATCTTGAGTGATCCTAATATGAACAAACCAGCTATCAGGAGACATTTTTGAGGCCCTCAAGAAAATTTGATGATGGACAGGTATTACACAATACCAAGAATTACTGCTAATTTTTAAAAGGTCTGATAATGCCTTAGTAGTTACCTAAAAAAATATGTATTTGTAGAGAAACATATTGGCATATGTATTAGTAAATTAACATGATGTCTGAAATTGCCTTTAAGATACTTCCCCAATAAATAAGAGAAGAAAACCATAGAATAGAAGAAAGAATATGAAAATATCTTAACAATTGAATCCAGGTGATGGATATTTGGGAGGTCATTTTACTATTCTAACCTGTGTTTTTTTTTAAATGTTCATGAAGAAAAATAATTTAAAATGCTGGTTGCATTTTTATTTCACTGCTCATTAATACAGCATGATTTGAAGTTTGAAAAACATCATATTCAATCATGTTGATATAAATGAAAAAATAGATAAAAGCATCAGATAGACAAATAAATATACCAGGCTGTACTCCTGGCAGTTGGTGACCTGTCCTTAGGAACAATGTGGTTGATTAACTTCTCCAAAGAATAGTTGCTCAAATATCAAAACTTTTGGTTGTTTTATAAGTTATTTTACATAAAGTTTTAAGTATCTGAGAGGATATCCTTTATTCTCTAAGTCAAAGATTTTCATTTAAGACCAAAATTAAAAAAGAAAGTAAAACTTTCATCTTCAAAATTCTGAGCTGAGAGTATGGTACTCATCACCTAGTGGCAAATATACAAAGTAGTGGACATTAATCTTGTTTCTCTTTGGTCAATGATTTATTTTTTGCCTTACAATAATTTATGAGAATACAAAGAATCAGAAAATAAAACTGATCACTCATAACTGTTTCTGTTTGTGTTTTTTGGAGTCCCCTCCAATTTTCACATGAACACATTCAAAATAGGGTGAGCAAAGAATCAAGTGATTGCCTTGAGTGTAAATGCCTATTTTGCTTAAAAGCCTTAACATATTTTAAGCAGCAGATTTAATGTTTAGCTGTGGTTGTGTTTTCTCTTAAGGCAACTTAACTGATAAATCAAGGGCTTCTCCCATCTGTGACCACATTTTTCATATCCAAATTTATTCATGTATGTAATTTCTAATTATTCAAAAAATATTCTGCTCAGACCCTTGTTTGCATACCGCTCTGAGATTCTCATTATAAGTGGAGATCCAATTGGTCATTGTTATACCCTTCAGCAACGGTTCTGTCAAAGGATGATTCTTTCACAAGCATACAAACCAGGAAGACAGATGCAGGGTCATTTACTATAAGAAAGTAACCCATGCTGGCAACAAGGCTTTGTTGCTGATATTTTCCCAGTGTTACCATGTGTGAAGGCTGGAAAGTTTATGTGTTTCCCATAGGGCAGATAGTGTCTGGATAAATCAATAAAGAACGGTAGTCAAACATAATGGGCTTTCAACGCACACACAACTGAGTCCCTTTAAGACAGAAAATGATTGTAATCCTTATGATAGCCAAAAACTAAACTTTATCAAGACTTTATTAAACAATCATTGTTAATTATTAAAATGTGACATGGGTTTCTCAAATCTGCCATTTAGCTGATGTTTTTTGTATGTTTTTTTTTTCAAGGAAATAGAAAGTGTATTTAATGTTCTTTAAACATATATAATGAGGAACTTCTGTTTTAGCATGTGTCCTTCTAAGGGTTAAAAAATAATTTCCCTTGGACACTTTTATGCAACTTGCCTTCTGATAATTTCATTTTAACTGGGAGAAGAAAGACTAAAAGAATTTATGTAGGCTTAATACAATTATGTACATATATATGAAGAGATGAGGAGGTAGCTCAGTGGTAGAGCAATTGCTTCACATGTATGAGGCCTTGGGTTCCACCCTCTACCCCCCCCCCCAAACACACACATTTTCCATCACATTAAATCACAAGACACTAGTATGATTATTATTTTTGGCTTCTCACCTTGTTTTCTTTTCTTCTTCTAATAGATCCTGACCCATGAACCCGAGATGGGCACTTTACTAGACCAGGTCAAAGTGGTGATTCTGCAATAATCCCAGATATAAGACCAAATTTGGCCTAAAAGGAGTTTTCCTCTAAAGGAGATTGTAGGGGGAGTCTTTACTTTTAAGGTCTTGGAACTTGAAAGATATGAAGACCTGCCTGCAGACGGTCTCTTCTCTACCATGTGAAGAGCATCCATTTTCAATGGGAGATAATAAGATCAACATTCTGATAGCTTATTGAATTCTCCAGGAAAATGAATTAATACATTTTTGTTGATTCTGTTACCCACCTTGAGTAGGATTTTTGTTATTTACATCTGAAAGAATCCTAAGAAATGGAGAATTTGATATGAAGAAACGGAGTTGTAAAATGTGCTTAGAGTATTATATATATATACAACATATTTATTCATTTTTATTTTTATTTATTTTCTACTTATTTTGTGGTGCTGAAGATATAACCCAAGGTCTTGCACATGCTCTGTACATGCTCTGTCACTGAGCTATATCCCCAACCCTGTTTATGGTCTCCACTAGCATTCTGGAAGAAAGAAAAAACTTCCCTCCATGCTTAGTCACCTGAAAGCAGAAGAAGAATGGCATCCAGCTTTTCTGAGTAACTTCCTTCCAGTCACCCTCTCTCTCATATGTAGGCCTGAATTCTCTACCTTTAATTTTAGTTGCTGTGAGCAAAGTCAAGGAAGTGCACATCATAAGAGGAAATAACTGGGATTCAAGAGAAGTCAGAAAAAATAGAAGCCTCAAGATTCAAGTTGTCCTCAACGCTTCTTTTCCTGTACTTCTTCCCCTGATAAAAGCAACATTCCTGCCTCTGTCAAGTGATTATCTAGGATTCATATTAGAATCTTGTGACAGGTCCTTTATGCCCCCCTCCCTGATCAGTCATTGACTATAGACTCCTCAGGGGGGAAGCAAGGGCCTGGACCTGGTGAGGCCGAAGGCAATTCTCAAAGAACTAACGAGAGTCATGGGCTTCCAACACTCTAAGCAGCTGAGGAAATCAGTGCCTTGGTCATGGAGGGGGATATCTTGGTAGTGATCTACAGCATCCACCATGCCAGTCTGTGCTGTGCTGTTACTTCACTCAGAGGGAGAAGTTGTATGAAAGCTGTCGAAATATGACCAAGGGATAGAAATGGCAACACAGGGTTCAGACTCAGGGACCATAACTTGATGAGATTTTGGCATTGGTTATAGCCAATGTAACCATAAAAATCGGTCAGTTGACTAGTGTTTCAATGAAAATGTGCTATATGAGAAATCTATGGCCCTCATAAATAGGGACTTGTAATTACACTAAGCCTAAGGCTGTCCTCACGCCCTCTGAACACATGAATAAAAGTTCTTTCCAATATTGATTTCAGATATGGCCATGGAGGATAAGGGACAAAAAAGTCCTTCCATCAGGTCGAACTGTTACAGCCAGATTGCAGACTAAGAAAATCACTCCACTACTAGTGAAAGTTGTCTTTATAACCCTTGCCAATAGGAAATGGTTTGTGTTCTAGGGTGACAGTGACCACTTTTGTTTATTTACCCCCTTTTCCTTTCCTAAGTGTGAATTTATATTGGAAATCTGATTTTCTTTCCACTACAGTGTATTGAGCATGTTGGGGGTAGGTAAATTTGTAATTTAGCCATAGGTTATTAGATCATAATGAGCCATATCCAGGGGGGAACGCAAATCACTCAAACATGGCTCATAGAGCAGGATGTAGAGATGATGTCTATCTTTGGGTTATCTCCTACTGTAGAGTGAGTGGTATTTTTTTCAATTGAGTGTGGTTCTATTGAATTTTACTAAATTAAAGCACTTTCAAAATTAATTGTGGAAAGAATGTTATATGTTTATCCCTGCATGTTTGAAGTCAAGGAATATATTATGTCAGCATTTTACTGTTGTTCTATAATGATTCTCTATAGACATATTTCTGATTTTCAATGTCAACCCCCTGGTCACAGAGATCAGCATGTGACACAGGCCTAACCTATGAGAGAAACTTCTCCTTTTGACTGGAGTGATTATTTTGGGAACTCAAACCTAATCAATTGAAATAATTAATTAGGATTTCACTATTTGCAATTAGAAAAAGGATGTCTAATCTTTGAGTCCTAAGGCATGAAAATGGAAATCAGTAAGTGCTGGTGGCCACTCTCCCTACCTCTCTCCCACCCACTAAGAAACCTGTGTGTGGTAGGAGGAGAGGACAACACAAGAGAATAAGAGCCAAAGAATGGAGACAGGCCTGATGACATCATCAGTATTTCCATATCCAGATGTAGACTTCCCACCTTTGTACTTCAGCTAGTTTGAGAGGGGTTTTTGCTGCTTGCACTAGGAAAAGATCTGACTTAATACAATGTTGAGTTTGTAATAGGATCATTATTCTCTCTAGTGTTAGACTGCTTGCTTCTATACTCTGCTTCTAAACACAAATAAATGTTCATCTTTATTAGTATTAATTAAATGTCCTAACTAATCTTCTGTGTTCCCATGAAATTTTCTCATTTTGTTGAACATGACTTCATTACATTTTTAAAAAATGATACACTGAAAATAGTGAAAGATTAAAATAGAACTGGCTTTATCCTAAACTTCTTTAAAAAATATTTTTCGGTTGTGGATGGACACAATATCTTTAATTATTTTTATGTGGTGCTGAGAATGGAACCCAGTGCCTTACATGTATGAGGCAAGCACTCTACCACTGAGCCCCAGCCCCAGCCATATTCTAACCTTTTAGCAAATAGAACAAGTCAAAAATAAGCGAATTTTTATTTTTTTAAGAAAGTGAATTTTTTAAAAAATCAGTTACTCTTTAAGTAAAAACTAACATACCAAAAATAATCCACAGCAAAATAGTGCAAAATGTTAAAGAAAGACACCCTAAAGCCAAGGTGAAATGGCCTGTGATGAAATTGCCTAGAAATGAGACTTTCAAAGATAAAAGTCTCAATTAAATTCTATACTATGCACTACCTCCATCTTCCCAAATATAATCACATACTCTAGAGAGCTTAGTGTCTTCAGTTTCTACAGATTCCACGACATAAACTCCCCCAGTGATTCTGTTGCACACCAAATTATAAATGTATTAGATGTCTTCCATAAATTAACTCATTTAACTTTTTTAAAAATATATATTTTTAGTTGTAGATGGCACAATGCCTTTATCTTATTTGTTTATGTGGTGCTGAGATTCTAACCCAGTGCCTCACACATGCTAGAAAAGTGCTCAACCACTGAGCCACAGCCCCAACCCCTCATTTAATTTTTATAAAAGTTCCAAAAAGTAAATGCTGTTAAAAAAAAAAAAACCCACTATTTTATAAATGAGGAAACTGAGGCTTGGAAAGGATTGGTTGCCCAAGATTCCATAGCTAGTAAGTGGTGGAACCAGGATTGAAATCCAGGAAGATTGGTTCTCAAGCCAATTTTTTTTTTTTTTTTGTAGTTGTAGATGGACAGAATGCCTTAATTTTTATGTGGTGCTGAAGCTCAAACCCAGAGCCTTATGCATGCTAGGCAAGCGCTTTGCCACTGAGCTACAGCCCCAGCCCTCTCAAGCCAGTTTTTAACCACTGCTGGTAAACAAACAGTTTCAAAAAACAGCCTTAGTACAAAGACACAGCAATAATGATAACAATGCAGGCAGGCCAGTAGCAGACATATTTAGGTTCATTTGATGTCTTTTGCTATTCTCTTTCCCGGGAATTCTTTCATTCCAGCCAATCCTGGTTTCTCTCATTTCCAAACTTCTTGTACTTAGTAAATATAGCACTATTTAACTTTTAATTGTTTCTGCTTCTGTTAGTTTTGCCTTCTCAACTATATGAGGACTTACTGAAAACTCAGGTCCAGTCTCCATTTGCTTAGGGCACCTGGAGCAGTATCCTGTTATTCCTTCCAGATTTGGAAGTGCTAACTTAGCTTTAGAAACCTATTACTGGGTGTGTGGTACACACCTATAATCCCAGAAATACGGGAGGCTGAGGCAGGAGGATTGCAAGTTCAAAGCCAGCCCTCAGCAACTTGGTGAGGCCTGATATCAAAATAAGAATTTTTAAAAGGGGGCTGGGGATTTAGCTCCAGGGTAATGTGTCCCTGGATTCAATCCCCCAGAACCCAAATAAATAAACCTTAAAAAAAAAAATCCTTGTTATTAATGAAGTTTAGATAATCATTTAAGACTGAAATTTTGAGATTTACATTGCACTTGAATTTTAGATGTTTAACCAGATCCTTCTGTCAGTCACATCAGCTATCCTTTTGCCGGATCTGTATTACTTGAAATCCACATTTGTTCTGCTGATCAAATCAGTGTGGCAATGGTCCCTTCCTGCAATTTAGAGCAGTTCTTGAAAGATTTTCCTTTTGAGAAAGCCTCCAGCAAGCTCTTTCCTGTTCGACTTTTGTTTGCTTCCCAGAAATGTCCATGCTGGGACAAAATTACTTTACCCAGATGCCAGTGATTGAAAAACATTCGAATTATCTGTCGATGGTAAATCATAAAACTTGTTTGGAAACCCATTTATTGAGCTTGTGAGGAAAGAGTGGTTTACCTCGGACTACTAAAATAATTCTGGTATTTGGAAATGCTGAAGGCTTGATTGCATTGAATTATAAATTGAGTCATTACTAACTTAACCTCTGGGAGGTTTTCAGTGATTGTTTTATTCAGCTTTACTGACTTTGCTGCCCATGGCAACTCTGGCAATGATTCCCCTAGCGGCAGGAAGGGGCTGCCCAGCCTCACTGCAGAAATTCATGGGCCTCCATTTGCCTGCAGAGTTTGGAAAGATCTAAAGTCTTTGGAGACTAGAAATGTGTTTTTTCCTTGTCGTAACTGGCAGTATGAGCCTCTGGCATTTCAAAGTGCAAGTCATTAGTGTCCACCAGGGTGACGTTAATCTGTCTGTGTTTCAGTCTCAGGACATTTTCCAGTTGCTTCTGCCACAACAATCTCTGCCATCTCAGTGCCTCCGATGTCCCACATGAATTCAGGAAGCTGTGCGGTTGCCGGCAAGACTTCACAAAAACCGATTGCAGACCGATCTTCTTTCTCTTTCATCTTTCAAAGTCATNGGTTTTTTTTTTTTTTGTTTTGTTTTTTTTTTTTTTTTGAGACAGGGCCTTACTAAGTTACATAGGGCCTCACTTAGTTGCTGAAGTTGGCCTCAAACTTGCAATCCTCCTGCCTCAACCTCCAAAATTGCTGGGATTACAGGTGTGTGCCATGATGCCTGGCTTCTATTCACTTTTGAATTTATTCTAACCAGGATTTTGTCCCCATCTTCCATTTACCAATAACTTTATGTAGCCAAATCCAGCAGTGAATATTCCTCCTAAATGTATTTTACTGGGTTTCCTACTTTTTCCAATCTTTAAACATTTCAGTGTTCCAGGCCTCGATACTTGGGTTTCTTCTCTCTCTACACTTCCTCCCTTGCCAATCTCCTCCAGCCTTGTGGCTTCATAGGTAATGGTGACATTGGAATCTCGGCGTACTTTGCCTTTGAGGTCCAGTCTCCAATCCCCGCCTGGATGACTACTAAACCTCGCAGGTCTAAGCAGGGTTCTTCATTCCCTACTCTCCTAACTTGTGGCTCTTCCATTCTCAAAAACTGCTCCAAGCAAAAGCCTAAATCCATCATTTTTTTCCTTCATCAACACAATGCATCCAATCCATCCATCCATCCGCTCTGTCTCAGAGAGGCATTGCACTTACAAACACTTCTCGATACCCTCATCATCACCTCCACCACCATCACCTCTCACCTGGACTACAGGAAAACTCTTCTCATTGTTCAACTGCAGTCTCTATTCTTCATATTTTTAAAACATAAATCTTGCCATTTTATTCCCCCCGCCCCAAACTCCTTATGGCTTTTCTATCACACTTAAACAAAATTCTGTGGCTGCTGTGTTTATGGGAGATCCTGTATGATGTGTCCCCTGTACATTTCTCCACCCCCACTCACCTACCAGATTCAGTGCTTTCCTCCCTGTAACCCTCCTGTGGTGTCTCAAGTTTGTCTCTCAGGTGACATAGTCCCAGTACATAAGGTACTTACATTTTTTAAAAATTTTTTTTGTACCAGGAATTTAACCTAGGGGGACTTTACCACTGAGTCACATTCCCAGCCCTTTTAAAATTATTATTATTGAGAGAGGGCCTCCCTAAACTACTTAGGACCTTGCCAAGTTGCTGAGGCTGGCCTCAAACTTGCGATCCTCCTGCTTTAGCCTCTGAATTTCTGGGATTATAGGAGGAGTTTACCACCACAAGGGGCTATATATAATTTTAGCATTAAACATGATCCCTCAAGGTAGATAGTACTCTCTCCTCTTTACAAATGAGGTAACTGAGGTTCTTAGAGGTTAAGCAATTTCCCTAAAGTAACAGAGGTAGACAGTGGTAGAACTGGGTTTCACATCCAGGTGTTTGTAATTTTACTTTACTTTTTACTTATTTTTGCAGTACTGGGGGTTGAGCCCAGGGCCTCACACATGCTAAGCAAGTGCTCTACAACTTTGGTACATCCCTGATCCATTGTCAAATTTAAAATTTTTTATTTTGAGGCAGAGTTTTTTTTTTCAGAATTGAAATTCAAAATGTTTAATTTGAATTTTAAAGGGTTTGGGGCACTGATTATGCAGGAATTGAGTTTCCATGTCTATAGTTGACCAGGCTGGCTTTGAACTTGTAGACCTACCTATTCAGCCTCTGGAGTAGGGAGGATCACAGGCATACACCACCAGATGTTATTGTGATTTTAAATCTAAATTATTTCCATTGCATTTTTAATCAGAATAAACCAGCTCTAACTTAATACTTTCAGTAAAAATTTGCTTTTCATGGGTGGGTGGTTACTGGACTGAGGTCCTGGTGCTGAGGGAGTTGATCCCGTGTGGAACTCCCTGGCTCTCCAGAAGAGGAGTGTGGAGGGAGTCCAGCTTTTCCTGCCTGGTGATGGCATCCGCAGGACTGGGGAAAACAAGCCCCAGGCAGCAGCGAAGGCTCTCTTTTGTCTCCAAATGCTAATAGTTCTGGATTCAAAATCTTTTCTCTCTTTGACTGGACCCAGATATAATAAAACAAGAAACTTACAGCATATAATTTGGCATTTTACTGGTATGGTAGGCTCACAAAAATTTTGTTCTCCCTGACAAGACTCAGCTAATTCTATCAAAATAAATCTCTGAAGGAAAAAAAAAAAAAAGCTTTCTTCTAAAGACTATGAGAAGCCTTTTCAAGAATAAAAATAACACTTAAAACTGATATTCTGTGTATCTTCTTTTTCTTCTCTTTTTCAGAAGAAATTCTGCCCTTTCTGATAATAGAAAATAAAGAATGTCAAGGAAGAAGTGTCAAAATTTGGCATGCAATGAAGAGTGGGAATTTCCTCTAACAGTGCACTTTGAATTTTTAAGGGTTTGGAGCACTGACTGTGCAGGCATCAGGTTTCCATGTCTACGTGTGTCCTTTGCCAGTGCCCAGGTCCATGAATGGTTTCACAGTGTTTTGCACTCATTCATTAGCCTTGGACTAGGAACAAAACGACTATGAGAGCCAAGTATTTCAACATCTCCAACCAGTCTCCATTATATTTGCTCTATGAGTCTTTGTGGACACTTCTCGATGCAAATTGCTTGATCAGAGATGTTTTTCTTTCAGATGGATCACACAGCAAGGTTGAGTAGACAACTTTGAATTTTATGTGCTTTTCACTAAAGCCACGTTTACTATGTGCTCAACATTGTGCTGGATGATGTGAAGTCTACAGTGGTGAAGAGAAAGAGAGCAAAACACATTTATTGAGAGCCTTTTATACTGCATCCATAATTTCACAATATAGACAGCAAACATTATTCTTCATGGTTGGCAAAGAAATAAGGCTTTGGAAGTTAAGGTAATTCTCTCATAGACAAGTTAGGATTAGCTAGAATTGAAGTTCAGGGGTATTGGGTGTTAAAACACTTTATCATTTGTACTACATTGGACAAAGTTAAAGTTGAAATTCCCTTCCAAATGTGCTATGATCCAAGAAACTGCCAAATTTGCCAAATGTGATTGATAGATTCTGAAAGATTTAGGAGGAGAGGAAGAACTAGAAGTGTCTGGATGACCAAGGGAAGTTTCATGAAGGAGGCAGGGTAGGATCCACATCTCAGAACCTATCTAGGGAAATCACTGCATCTGAGGGCAAGTACAGACTGGGAAGGAGAATGGGCTAAGAAATAGGGGAGGAGGACAGTGGCAGATGAGGGTGAAGAGGCCCCATGCTCTCACTGCTGCTGGACGTGTGTGTGCTGAAAGCAGCAGAGGACAAGGCTGTCCTGGCATTAGGACCAGTTTGTCAGGCACTTTCAAAGCCAGGCAGGGTTATAAGTAAAGACATGTGGTGGCAGATAATGCAGCAGAGTGACTATTTTTGTCCTCCTGTCCAGATTCAAGCATTAAAATTTAATTCTCATTGTGATGCATTTGGAAGCAGGGTTTTTGGGAGATGATTCCGCCTTGAAGGTAGAGCCCCCAAAATGAGATTAGTGCCCTCATAAGAAAAGGCCGGAGAGTTAGTGTGCCTCATTCTCACCATGTGAGGGTATTATGAGAAGTCAGCAGTCTGTGGCCCAGAAAAAGTTCCTCATCAGAGTGTGACTGAGATGGCATCTTGATCTCAGACTTCTAGCTACCAGGCCTATCAGAAATACATTTCTGTTGTTTATAAACTACCCAATCTATGATATTTTGTTATAGCATCTCAACCTGACTAAGGTGGATAGGACATATGTGTTCCCAAGGAGAAAATTTTGCAATTAACTGAAACATGATAGAATTATGAGTGTGTGGATCCTCTGCACCTAATGGGATATGTCAATTAAAATATTTTTTTTGGTTCTGAAATATAATAAAACATAGCCTTCAGATAGAAAGTAAGATACATATAACTAACTATGACCATTTTAACGCAAGTGCTGGAGTGAGCCTTCAGTGCATCAATCAACACCAGCATCCCAGGCTGAAGGCAGTCATGTCTAGAAAGCGGACAGTGGGCTGTCAGCACCATGGACAGCGGTGCAGGGCTGCCAAGCTGAGTCTCCAGGCAGAGCCGTTTATATTTGATGTGGGTCTGTAACTCCAAATCAGTAGAATGGACTCATTTAGTGAATTTCAAAGCTAATTTTCCTCCAACTTTCCCTTTTTTTTTTTTTTTTTTTTTTTTTTTTTTTTTTTCACCATGGAGGAGATTCCCTACCTGTGTTCTCTCTGGGGACTTGGTGTACAAATGCACACATGTGCACACACCTGCACGTGCACACACACACACACAACTCAAAACTTTCAGAAAAATAAAACTTTTTTTTTACAAAGATTAAGGATGCTGAGGAAGGAAATGGGGAAGATTTTCAAGTGGCGCTTTTGTTCTTCTGAACTTGACCTTCCCTGAGTAAGAATCAAGACATGGAACCAAATTGGCAATAGTGTTGAGCATCTTAAGAGCAGCCAGTTCTCCCTGTCTGAGGCCTCAAGCATACTTCTTGCCAAGCTCAAAGATGTAAAAGAAAAGAAAAAAAATTTCAAAAGACAGGTGGCCTCATTTTGAGAGTAAATTCTGAGGTTTTGGAGAGTTTGGGGTTTTTGTTTGCTTTTCTTTCTTATTTCTCTTTCTCCTTTGCAAACTTTATGAAAAGGCTTAGCTTAAGTTGAAGTTCAAGAACATTTCTGCAGGGCTGGAGATGTACTCAGTGGTGGAGTGCTTGCCTGGCATGCATGAGACCCTGGATTCAAATCCCAGCACCACAGGGAGAAAAAAAATTCAGAAAAAAAAATTTTAAATCTCAGGGCTAGAGCCTTGGTAGAGTATGTAGTATTCTTTGCTGAAGGGAGTGAAAAGATGGGAAAAAAAGTGACAATGAACTTAGACTCTATTAAAAAAAAAAAGAAGACCTGTAGTACATCTCTTTCTTAAAAGGGGAGACGTGACAATTTTGTCATTGAGGGCATACAGTTTTACTGTCATCGGAGACATTAACACATCTCTAATAGGCTACTTTCTGATAAACAGCTTTCTATGGATGAGGGAGTCCTTGATTTTTCTAAGTCTCTTGCATGGCATTCTTGGAACATTTTCCCGGTCATTCTCTCCAGGCTGACCTCTTGCCCTTCAGAAGTTTCCACTTCTCTCTTCTACCACTTTGTCCCAATCAAAATGTGTGGGCTTCCATGCCATAGTTTTCATTGTCCCCTCTGCCCACCATGCTCCAAACACAACACACATATGTCTCTTCCTGATTTTATCCACCTTTGAAGCTTTTTGTTTCGTAGAATTTTCCTAATCCGTGCACTGAATAAGGGACTTCAAGGTGCCTCCAATGTGTAGCTTTGTATAGTGATCCTTTATGTTTGGATTCCCTTTTTTTTTTTTTTTTTGGTACCAGGGATTCAACTCAGGGGCACTCAACCACCGAGCCACATCCCCAGCTCTATTTTGAATTTTATTTAGAGACAGGATCTCACTGAGTTGCTTAGTGCCTCACTTTTGCTGAGACTGGCTTTGAACACACTATCTTCCTACCTCAGCCTCCTGAGCCACTGCAATTACAGGCGTGAGCCACTGCACCTGACTTGTGTTTGGATTCTTTCTCTTGCACCAGAGTATAAACTCCTTAATAGCAGTAATTGTGACTTACATTGCATGTTGGGAAAATCCTGTGTAACAGGCTACATCTGCCTACCAGTTCTCCAATGAGACCTTCAACATAGACTGTGGAAGCTGAGAACTTCTCAGAAGTAAAAGAAAAATGAACAGAACCTGAATGGATGGCCACCAGTCACCCTCTTCCCTCTGCCTCTCATGAATTCCTTTGTAGCACAGAGACTATAGTGCTGGCTTCCTCATTTAATCCTCACTGTGTTTTCTGAGGTTCTTAAAATTAACTTTACTCTAATGCTTTTCTAAAATGCCACTTGACAACAGTGCACAGGTATTTTACATAACTACTGTATACCGGCGTTGTCTTCAATAGAATGTAGTGATCAAACTCCAGATCATAATTATATCCCGTCAGTGTTTCCATTATAAGCTCCTCTCTGGAAAGATTTGTTACTCATTTGTTTAATTTGTATCAGACTTCAGTCTGACATGAAAGTTCTTAGTCCCACTATAATGTAGAGAACCTTTTTCTGCCTCAAAACATACATTTGAATCAGTATAGCAATTCTGCATGTGGAATACTATTTCCCTGCTGGGGAAGTCAACTCAACTCAGACTGAACACTCATATTTTATCCGTTTACCTTCTAGGAGCAACTCATGTCAAGGCTGGGGCACTCCTTGGGAAGCCATTGTAAGGATTTGGTGTTATCCCTGAGCACAGAGGATCCAAGGGCTCTCAGCAACATGAGCCACTGTGACTATTTCTCACCCTGAATCCTTATGTTAAAGTGCTAAACACAAGAAACCCTCCAGACATTTCCTAAGCAGGACATCAGTCCTCTCCTATTTATTACCTGCTCACCTGGGCTCCCAGATTTTCCTTCCTGGGAGAAGAAAAATAAATCTAATTTTTTTTTTTTACAAAATTAGTTTGGTAATTTTGAAAGACTGACTTCTTTTTGTAATTTTGAAAGACTGACTTCTAGTGAGAGGATCAGAGTCTTCATGAAAACTGAAGACTCTGATCCTCTCACTAGAAGTCAGTCTTTCTCTTTTCTTTTCTTTTTTCCTTTCCTCTGGGGTTTCCTTGGCCTTTGGAGCCCTAAATATGTTGTCTCTTCCTTCCTAATTCTGAGAACTCTGTGCCTGGCAAGGTCAGGGAGTAAGGAGGGACACCTTGTTCCTCATAGACCTACTTTAGGGTTGAGGACATTGCTCATACTTGGTCTTCTCTTTTTCCCCAACTCCTATTTCCTTCTGAGATTCTATTTGTTTCTAGTCATCTCTTAGAGGTTTTTGCCATCATCTTTGAGTTTTCCTGGAAGGGCTATGATACCAGAGAGTAGAGAGATACAGGAGTTGGGAGAACAAAGGGGAGATACGACTGAAAGTTGGTTCTTTGTCAAGGTTTGTTTTGCTTATGGTTTGAACCCAGGGCCTCAGACATGCTAGGCAAGGCATGCTATAGCCCCAGTCCAAAAGTTGGTTCTTTTGATTCTCATAAGCTTGATGTGGGAATTCAACCTAGAAATTTTCTATTTAGAAACTTTTGCTTTAGGAATTCTGCCCAAAGACTCTGTGTAGCTCAGGCTAATTACTTATTTACTCTGTTCCTCAGGTGTTGTGAGAGAACCTTCATTATTTCATGTGCTCAGCAAACACTTACTGAGCAAGCAAACTAGATACAGACCCTCTCTTCACAGCAATAAACAATTGAACAAGCATTGACAATTTTAAAAAGGAAGTACAGAATTAGGGCTGGGGGTGTCGCTCAACGGTAGTACACTTGCTTAGCATGTATGTGTAGGGCCCTGGGTTCAATCCCCAGTGTTACCGAAAGCTCGGTCCCTGTCCCCAATGCCAATCAATGCCAATTTAATAATGAGGACATGGTTGTGAGGAAAAGGAAAAAGAAGGTTTATTGCTTTGCTAGCAAATGAGAAACACAGGGGGCACCTATCCCAAAGACTGTGACTCTCTCAATCAGGAGGAAGGGGGGTGGGAGGTGTTTAAAGGAACTCTTCAGGGGTTACATTCTAGTTGTGCTCTGGTAGGGGGTCCCAGGGTGCCCTGATGGCCCTATCAGGATTCACTCATTAATATGGAGGATATTCACTTCCTAGATCCTTAGCAGGCATTTCCTTCCTGGGTGTGTTCAAGGGCAATTAGCTAGGAGAAGCAAAGGTAAGGTGGTCTCCTAATCTTGTTAGGGAGGGGGAGAGGGGAGAAGAGAGAAGAAAACATTTTTTAAAAAGATAAACTTAGAGCAACAGGGGCTATATTCAGAAGATGAAGGGGCCACTGTTACACCAGCCTAAAGAGAGAGAGAGAGAGAGAGAGAGAGAGAGAGAGAGAGAATCTAAAGGTAAATATAATAAGGACACACCAGCTAAGGTGATTTCTCAGAAAAAAATGTTATCTTTGCTAAGACCAGAGGATGAGTAGGGGTTACTTGGCAAGAACTGGGAAAGAATCCAGGCTGAGTTCCTGAGGCTGAACTTGGTCCTTGACGGTATACTTGGTGTATTGCACACTCAGTGTGAATTCTTTTGAAATACCTCTTTTTTCGGTCAAGGGTTATATGTTTTCTCTCTTATGTGGATGCTAGAGAGTTACAAGGAAAAGAAAGGTGAGGGGTCTCATGAAAATCGAAGAGAGATCAGTAGAATAGAGGAAAGGAAGTTGTGGAAGGAGGAGGAGAGGGAAAGGGGAAATAATGGGGAATGATATGGGCCAAATTATATTGTGTGCAACAAATCCAACCTTTGAGTACAACTACAATGTACCAATGAAAAAATGTGAAAAAAATCCCCTTCTCTCTTCAACAAAATTATTTAGTAATAATCATAAGATAAAATGAAACAATGGCCCCCAAATGCAGATAATGAAAATGTGCTTTTATTTATCATATATATCATTGTGTATGTGTGTGTGTGTGTTTGTGTGTGTATGTGTGTGTACGGTGTCATGGGAGAACCTCAGGTGTCATGGGAGAACCTTCATTTTTTCTCCCATGAACCTTCAATTTTTTCAGTTTTACAGAAAACTGTAAATAAATAGGATTTGGAGTGCAGCTTAGTGATAAGAGTGCATGCTTAGCATGAGCAAGGCCCTGGTTTAAATTCCTAGCATTATGTACACACAAAAAAAATGTAAATAAAATATATATATTACAACAACACAGAAAAGTAATCAAATGACAATTTAAGTTCATAAATGTATTTTCTAAAAAAAATGGTAAAAACTTGCACCTACTTATATAGGTCTGACTGAATGCATAATTACATGACAGTTTCTCTTTTTGAGATTTAAGCTCTCCATATTCATCAATGACCAGATCAAAACTGGTTTTTCTTTGAACTCCCATTCAACACTCAGTGTAGCCAGGTTTGTCAATACATCTTCACTCAGAAGTGATCAAAGTATATTTTTATTTTGCTTAAACTTGTGTTTCTTTGACTAAAATGCCATTGGTATTTTAAACCTACTGGCAAGAGAAGTTGTTATTTGGATGCTCTCTCCTCACACTAGACTATAGAATATAACATATATTCACAGAATACACTGTGGCAGGAGTCAAAAACTAGAGAGCAAGAATGACTCTAAACTGTCACAAGATTACTCTTCTTTTTTATACTGGGGATTGAACCCAGGCACTCTTAACCACGGAGTCCCATCCCCAGCCCTTCTTGTTTTTTAATTTGAGACAAGGTGTTTTAGTCAGCTTTTCTGCTGCTGATATTAAAGGACCCAACCAGAACAATTGTAGAGGAGGAAAAGTTTATTTGGAGGGCTCACAGTTTCAGAGGGCTCAGTCCATAGAGGCTGTCTCCATTCCCCAGGGCTTGAGATGAGGCTGAACATCATGGCGGAGTGTGTGGCAGAAGGTAGCAGCTCACATTATGGTGATCAAGGAGCACAGAGAGAGAGACTCCACTTGCCAGATACAAATATATACCAAAGGGCTGGGGATGTGGCTCAAGGGGTAGCGCGCTTGCTTGGCATGCGTGCGGCCCGGGTTCGATCCTCAGCACCACATACAAACAAAGATGTTGTGTCTGCCGAAAACTAAAAAAAAAATAAATATTAAAAAAAAAACACAAATATATACCAAAAGCCATGCCCCAATTCCCACCTCCTCCAGCCACACCCTACCACCTCAGTTACCACTCAGTTAATTCCTATCAGGGGATTAAATCACTGATTGGGTTAAGACTCTTACAACCCAATCATTTCTCCTCTGAACCTTCCTGCATTGTCTCACAAGAAAGCTTTCGGGGGACACCTCACATCCAAACCATAACACAGTTTCTTGCTAAATTGCTTAGGGTCTCATTAAATTGACAGGCTGACCTCTAAGTTGCAATCCTCCTGCTTCAGCCTCCTAAATTGCTGGGATTACAGGTGTGAGCCACTTGACTCAGACAAAATTAATTTTGACATGCAGAGTAATATACAGATATTCTTCTCCTCAAATACAAGCTTTGGGTCCTTAAGCCACTTATTAAATTTCTCATTTATTACCAAGCTGTCCTCTTAAAGAAAATGAAGAGATCAATGTTTCCCACATTTCCCTAATAACAGGAATCCCATATGGCATATAATAAATTATAAATTCCAGGCCCCTCCCCAGGAGACCATGATTAGATGGGTCCAGGGTGGGTGCCCTCTACTATACTGAGCTACACCCACAGCCCCTCTCCTGCTTTTTTTCAGACAAGTTCTAAGTGCTGAGGCTGACCTCAAATTTGCAATCCTCCTGCTCAGCCTCCAGAATAGCTGGGATTACATTCATGCATCACTATGCCCACCCAAACAATTCTTCTGGTCTGGAAGTTTGGCAAACATTGGAGTAGATTCTTCTCTGGATGTAAATAGAGCCATGCCATTAGAGACTGGGTCTTAACATTTCTTGAGGGGCCTTGAGTCAAGGAACTCCATCTAAGCTTAACTCTCAGAGTTACAGCCTACAGATTATATCCTTACTCTCTGCTTTATTTTTATACCACTCTCTGATATAATATTTGCATCTTTGTCAATACAGATATAAATTATTTTTTTGTTCATTGCTGAATTACCATTAAGACCCTGGGTGCTATATGGTATAACAAATGCAGAAATAAAGTTTGTTGAATCAATTAATGTTTCCCCAGTGAGGCAATATCCTCTGAGATTCTGTTTCCCACTGTCTAGTAGATATTTCTACTTGAATGCCTCACGGGAACTTTAAACTTAATAAACCCCGGAATGAGCTCATCATGTCCCCCATGTTAGCCCAAACCCTGTCATCAGCCAGCTCTCTGACATCTTATAAGACACTAATCCCCTTCTTGAGGGTGTCACTCAAATGACCTAATTGCTTCCCTTAAACTCCACTTGCTAATACCATCACAATGAGATTAGAGTTTCAACCTATGAATTTGGGGTAAATGTAAACATTCAGTCCACTGCAATTAGTATGCAGTTCTAGAAGAGGACAGTGAAAAGAAAATGAAGCATCTCCTAACATCTGGGAATAGATCTGACACTCCAGGCCCCATGTTAAGATAAAAGGGTTGGAGAACCGGATACCTAGAATTAAGCTATCATATCCCCTCTTTTTTTTTTTTTTTTTTTTGGAGCAGGGGTAGTAGGGATTGAACCCAGAGTCACTTTACCATTGAACCACATCCCCATTTTTTTTTTCTCCATTTTGAGACAGGGTCTCACTAAGTTGCCTCAAACTTGTGATCCTCCTGCCTCAGCCTCCAGCGTATCTGGAATCACAGATGTGCACCCCTGAGATGGACAGTCCCCCTCTTTTAAATGATCTTTGCTATCTATGGCCTCTGTTGGCAGAAGTACACTTGCTGTGGGAGTGACATGGGGCTAGGAGGTAGCAGCAGCAGCAGTTTCTCCCCCATCTGAGTTGACCTATTTTCCCTACCTGCTTCTGTGGGACTACTGGTTGTCAGAGACCTCCTTCTTAGAATGAGACCTCTCCTGTCATGGATGGAGGCCTCTTGGAAACAGATTCTGAAATGAAGTTTAGCAGGTCAGTTGATCTATCAGGGAGTGTTCTCATGGTCATTAACTAAGGAAGGGAGAAGAGGTCCGTGGGTGGAGGGAGAAGCTGAGCTGTAGTACCTTCCCAACAAAGGCCTCTGCAACACCACAGAGAACTCTGGCGCCAGGATGACCCCTCCGAGTTATCCCAAGTCGGGCCAGTGTTAATGCTCTGGGTCCATCAACAATAGGACGCCACCCACCCCTGAAGGAAGTGTGGCCTTGGGGAGGCAGTTTCCCTCACTGAGGCAACCCCCTGGGGGCTAACAGCTGAGGGAGGGCCAATCCCAGCAGCTGGGGGAATAACCAACCAGTACAGCTCCCAAAGTTGTGAATGTCCAGCTGAACTTAAAACTTCAGTCCAAACGACTGGTGTCCCTTTCCATCCACTTCCCATGCTTTACTAGTTCATATTTGTGCATCTCAATTATCTTTCTCTCTCTCTCTTTTTTTTTTTTTTTTTAGGTAGCAGGGATTGAATCCAGGGGCACCGAGCCACATCTCCAATACGCTCTCTTTTTTTTTTTTATTTGTAGTTGTAGATGGACAGCACACCTTTATGTCATTTGTTTATTTTTACATGGTGCTGAGGATTGAACCCAGTGCCTCACACATGCTAGACAAGTGCTCTGCCACTGAGCCACAGTCCTAGCTCCCCAATACTTTTCTAATGATTTATTTTGAGATGGTCTCGCTAAGCTTAGGGCCTTGGTAAATTGCTGAGGCTGGCTTTGAATTCACCATCCTCCTGCCTCAGCTCTTGAACCACTGGGGTCACAGGTATGTGCCACTGTGCCTGGCTGCTCGTCTCATTTTATTTCAGAATAAGGAGACTCTCTTCCACAATGATTGAAATGCAAAGAGGAGAGGTATTGTCTGGAAAGATGAGCCATCCTATTGAAGAGAAGGGTAAAAATAAGGGGACATTCTGCAAGATTGGTCCCATGGTTATGCTGGTTGGTCTGCAGTAGGGAAGACGTCCATCCAGTGGATCCAGCAGGGTTAGGAAGGGGGTAAGAGGGAGCCATATTTGTTCCAGGTCAGATTTAAAGGTCATGCTTGCACAGTTTCTCATCCAGCCACTACAAGACTCTCTTAGATACATTGAGATATTATTGGGGAAAAAAAGTGCCCTTACACTTTGATCAGTCCCATTGTCCCAAATGGTTCTCAGAGTCCCACTGTTCTAACCACAAGTCCTCTGCTCAGAGATGAGAAAGAGAAATAAAATATCTTTTTAAAATGATGATAATATCCCCAGTCTCTGCTCACCCTAGAGGCTTATTTTGAAAATCATAGTGATTTAACTTGTTAGCAGTTTAATTCACTTTTAAAAGATTAACCAGACTAATTATTCATCAGATTTCACCATCTTTGTCAGCCTCAATAAGGATCTTTTGTTACAATGATTAATGTGTTTTAATTGCAGCTTCTCTCAGAGCAATAATTCGATCGCACAGTATTTGCCGAATCTATGGAAATCTTGGAAATGCTTTGACAGTTGAGCTATTCTTGGGAAATGAAAGTAAAGGAATATATGTAACTAACAAAAAGTGTTTTATAGCATATCATTAATATGGATTTTTCGCTCTCTGACAGATCTTGCTCTACTTCAGTCCATGAAGCTGCTGGCTGGGTAGTCAATTTCCCGTCCAGAAGCATCAGGAGGTAGAGATCAATTAATCCAGGTGGCCAGACTTTCTCCAGTTGGTGTCCTCAGATGCACACTAGTCATAGTAATATTCATAGCAACTATACACAAGTCACAGGGAAAGCTAATCAATTAGCCAGGGTCCATAAATAATCATCCAATTAAGGGGCTGGATTTTGTGTTGTCTACTCCATTTTCTATATCCTTGTTTAAATTGGTGGCTGCTGTCCAATTGGAGGATTTTTACATCAAATGGGTATTTGTAAAATGTGATAGAGAGATAAAGTACATGTGGCCAATGCTGATTTCAATTTTATATTTATTTTTATGTGGTGCTGAGGATCGAACCCAGTGCCTTACACATGCTAAGAAAGGGCTCTACCACCGAGCCACAACCCCAGCCCACTGATTTCAATTTAAAATGTATTTTAATATTACTTTTTAAAGCACAGAGGTTCTAAGAGCTTTGGAATCAGACTGATCTGAAGTTGATTCTTGGCTTTACCGTTAATTAGCTATTAGACCTTGGGGGAAATTAGCAGACCATCACCTTCCTGAGCCTCATTTCCTCATCTGTAAAGTAGACATAATAAAAGCCACCTCACAGTCAGTGTGAATATGAGCCATTTCATGTAAGCCCTAGTACACTGCTTGGACTATGGTAAGCATATATACATATATTTTTAAAGTGGTAGGCCTTTAGAAGAAAGTTATATGTACATGAGCAATTTTTGATCTTCACAATAACTCCACAACCGGTCAGGAAGGGGCACTGCTGTTGATTCGTTGTTCATTTTCAGTAAAGAAAACAAGGCACAGAAAGGTGTGGCAACCTTGGTAAGTATGTAGTATATGCTCATCAACCAGCTACTCAGGTGCTGATTTCCGGTCTAGTGCTTTTTCTAAAGCAACTTTAGAGGCTTCACAGTTCTGAATGAGTAGAGGGATTGAGAACAGAATAACTAATTCATTATTTGTTGAGAAACATTAGTACTGCTGTTGGAATATATGCATCAAATATAGCTAACAAAGCCAGGCATTAACCTCATTTAATGCACATAGCAAACCCAGGAGGTATATTACTGTTACCCCATTTTAAAACCAAAGACACCAAGGCTTACAAATCTTAAATAAGTTGCTTTGTTTGACAGATTCAAACCCAGGTCTGCTTGACTCTAATTATCTGTGTTTTGTTTTTTTCTCATACCGGGGATTAAACCCAGGGGCGCTTAACCACTGAACCACACTCCCCGCCTGTTTTTATGTTTTATTTAGAGAAAGAGTCTCCCTGAGTTGCTTAGGGCCTCACTAAGTTGCTGAGGCTGGCTTTGAACTCGTGATCCTCCTGCCTCAGCCTCCTGAGCTTCTGGGATTATAGACGGTGTCACAGCACCTGGCTTAATTTTAACTGTATTTTAACCACTTAGTATTCTGCTTCCTGCCGTTCCATGTAACAAAATTCTGTTTTTAAAAGGAGATATTATAAGACCTGTAAGTGCTATACAGTAACTAATGACCATGCTTTAAATTGCTATCCTTATGGCTCTGAGACCATGACTCAAAAACTTCTCTAACTTCCAAGCCAAAGGTTGAGGCTCCTGTTGATCCTTCACTTGGGCATAAGCACTGACTGATAAAAGATTTCTGTGATCAAATATCAGAATATCAACTCTTCCTTGGATATTCACATTGCATATTTGCACAGTGAAGGAACAGATAAATACTATGGTTCAAACAAATTGTTTGTGTTAAACCTAATTCCTCAACTTGACTATACAACCCTTCTTTTTAGTTATCATCGTTGAGACCCTATGGGACCAGGTGTGGTGGCTCACAGCTATAATCCCAACCACTCAGGAGCCTGAGGAAGGAAGATCACAAGTTCAAGTACAGCCTTAACAAGAGACCCTACCTTAAAATAACATAAAAATATGTCGAAGGACTGGGGATGTAACTTAGCAGTAGAGAGCCTACCTTGCATGTACAAGGTCCTGGGTTCCATCTTTACTAAGGGGAGGGGGATGTGATTTTTCTCTACTAAGGTGAAGAGCATGAAAATTTTCTTTTGTTCTTTTCATTACATACCCTTTCCTTTCCTTTTCTCTTCCTCTATTCAGTTTTAGGTGGAGTGGAGGTTTGTGAGAAGACAAAGTCCAGGGACTAAACTTACCCCAACCTAAAAGAAGGAGCTGGAGAAAAAGCAATACCCTAAAAGGTGTAGAAGGCCCCAAGCAAACTTTCAAGTACAACCAGTGCCTTCTTTTTCTTTTGATCATCTCTCCCCATAGAGTGCCTTTTTTTTTTTTTAAAGCATACTTTTCCAAGTTGTTACATTAACAAATTTGCACTGGTTTCTTTATCCTTGTCATCTAAAGACTACCTTGTCAGTGGATGGTGAACTTTTCCTTCTTGCCAGGCCTGCTGCTCTGTCTAATGTCACAAGTGTCTGCTCACATTAGCTCCCAGAGACTGGAGAAGGTTCCGCATGGGGCCTTTCCAGCAAGTTGATTTGACAGAATGAGTCCCTATGCTAGCTCATGGCACTTATCAGTTAGTCAGCCTTCCTCAGGGACGGGAATTTAGAGTGCACCATATTCAGTTTCCAAATCAACTGCTGTCCCCTCAGGAAGCCGCATGTTGCATTATTAAAAGAGATGCCTTCAACCACAGCACCATACTTAAACATTCATCCACATTAAAAAAAAAAAAAAAAAGGGATGGAAGCATTGGAGAGAAACAACACAACAGTGCCCCAAACCCTTCACTGTGTTAACTCTTTCCCCCTCAGATTTCTAGTTGGGGTTGTCCTGAAGTTTTCCTGATATATATGAACATATGAACACTTTTTTTAAAAAAAAAATCTTACCTTTATTCAAAAAATGGGTGCTTTTGCATGACTTTGGATGGCTATGATACATTCTCCTAAATCGTCAGATCTTTTCACTGAGCTCCCATTGCAAAGTTAAATCCAAATATGTAGAGTGCCAAAAAATGGCCCTAACTTTGATTTGATGAGAGATGTTACCCATCTCTCCCATGAGTTCAAACAAAGCGAAAGAATGACTTCTTCAGCGAACATGAACAGATTGGAAGTTCACACTTTCATAACTTCAGATATTCCTAATTTTTAAAAAGTAAAACATGTCCAATTTATCTTTATCTTTCCAAACGAGAAATTGACAAGATTGCTGGAGAAAAGGAGATATCCTTTTTAAAGCTGCATGTTGATATAAATATGAAAATGGATTAAACTCTGCTTCCAATTTCCGAACATGTGTACTTCAATGAATATTAAATGGTGGCCCCTATCACCATCATATGACTTATTTACTCACCAGAGTTTTTATCAAAAAGGGCCTGGAGTCGCCTGTGGAGCGTGAAAGTCTCCTGTAATTGAGTTTAGAGTGGTAAATCCACTAAACAGGCCACGGCCCCAGAGACACCCCCGAAACCCACCTGTCAGCTGGTGTTAGATCACAGCTCAAGCAAGGCATGGCTCCCTGCTCCTGCTAAACACTGCTGTGGTCAGGAACAAAAAAAAGAGAAGTTGTTCCCTAGGGGGTCAGGGAGGACTGGGGGGCAAATCGTGGGGGTTGGGAGGGCAGGCGAAAACCTCTCCTCTAACAGCTGCCCAATGTCAGCTGGAATCATGATCTGAAACTCAGCTTGGGAGGGGAACCGGCCAGGGCCTCCATCGGTAAGGTGTCACTTGTATAGTTCAGCACACGCTATGTAGGAGCGTAATGGAGTGGACAAGCAGCATTTCATCACGGCTGAGACATGGAAATCAAAGCCCGGAATTTCAGCCAGGATAAAGATGTAGCAGGCTTAAGATAGGTGCCGAAACATCCACATCTGGAAATGAAGGGAAGCTTTCAAGTAGGGCTGGATCAACCAGGGGCAGGAGGAAGAACATTTTAAACCAAAGAACCATTATTCATCTAATAAACTTCATTGTTTGCTCTCCTAGATGACTCTATCCATTGCTGGTTGTATAAAGATAAACAAAACCTAGTCATTGCCCTGAGGAACTTAAAATGTAACTGGAAAAACTTGTAGGTGAGTCAATTTGACAATACAGTGCTGAGGGTCATGGGAACAAAGATACAGGCTTAAGATGATCAATTAGGAAGGCTTCTCAGTTTAAACTGGATTTGCAGAATGAGTGGGATTTTGCCAGGCAAAGGAACAAATAGGGTTTGAGGTGGGGATAATGGTAGCAATGAGGAACTCTTGCCACATGGAAGACACACTATCAAAAAGGATAGAGACCTGAATGTGGTGGCTCCGTCTGTAATCCCAGCAACTCAGGAGGCTTTGGGAGGAGAACCACAAGTCTGAGGCAAGTCTGGGCAAGTCCCTGTCTCAAAATAAAATGTTTAAAAGGGCTGGGAGTGTAGCTCAGTAGTAGAGTACTTGTAAAGTATATGTGAAACCCTGGGTTCAAGCCCCAGTACCACCCCCCACACACATACAAAGTATTGAGTATGGCGTGCACACAAGGTTCACAGAGAGCTTGATATGGTAGGGGCATGGGTGATGGGCATGTCTTAGAGCCTGAGGCAGAGGGGCTAGAGACACAGAGAGAAATAAAAGCCAAATGGCCAAAGCCTTTTTCAGCCTAGTAATAAGTTTGGTTTATCCTGGCAGGGGGTGGGGAAGGCAATGGAAGGATTTTAAGTAGGCAAGGGATGTGGTCAGATTTACTTTTTCGGAAGACCAGTTTACCTGCTGTGTGTAGTTTAAATTAGAAGATGTAAGGCTAGATACAGGAAGGCCAGCAGGGAGGCAGTTCCAGAAGTCTTTGAGAGACAAGAGGATGGCCTGAACCAGGGTAGGCATACTGGAGATAGGACAGATTGAGAAATAGTACAGAGAAGAATCAGCAGGACTTGGGAGGCAATTGAAAATGGGAAAAGAGAAAGGAATTCTGGGTGGCTCTAAGGTCTCTGGCTAGGGTGCAGGGTTGTTACATCTAGCAAATAAAAATAAATGCAATGTATGGAATATACAAGTATTCCTTGTTTGTTTGAAATTCAAATTTAATGGGTTATCCTTTCTTTAAACTGGCAAACATTCATGGGTGACTGTGTAGATGGAGGGCCATCTGTAAACTGGGGATTAGGAAGTACGCTTGTGAGAGAAGAAGCCAAGAAGAGGTTTTTACTTTTGTTTATATCGAAATTGAGGTGTCCAAGGGACATAGCAGACTTCTGATTATGATCCAAAACCTTTTTGCCCTTTTTGTTCTGCAATTACAGTTTTATCTAGCATGTGGCCACTCAGCAAAAGATTTTATTTCCCAGCCTCCCTTGCAGAAGGAGTGGCCATGTGACCAAACTCTGGCCAATAGGATGTGAGAGGAAGTGATATGCGTTTTGCTCTGAGAAGCACTGAGCACAAATGCTCTTGACTTTTCTTCTTTCCACTGGCTGAGTGAAGAGTCAGAACTAAAGCAACCACCTTGATTTCAAAGATGAAGGTGAGGATGGCAGCACCGTCTAACTTGTCCTGGCCAACCTGCTGCCAGATAGTTATATGAGAGAGAAGTAAGGTTAGCATGTGCCCTAACTATAATAAAACAGCCAACAGGAGATCTCCAGTTGGATATGGAGATATCCATGGAGATATGGAGATATCCTGGCAGTTGGATATGCCAGTCTGCAGCTTAGAATAGGTGAGCAAGTTAGAGAGAGAGAGATTAGTATAAAATATAGGCACTGAGTGAGGCTTTGAGATAACTCCTGGAGGAAACATGTGGCATAAGAAGAATTAAGGGTTGGGCTGCTGTGGCACATGCCTGTAATTCCAGCAGCTCAGGAGGCTGAGGCAGGAGGATCACAAGTCCAAAGCCAGTCTCAGCAATTTAGAGAGGCCCTAAGCAACTTAACAATACCCTGTCTCTCTATAAAATATAAAAAGGCTGTGTGTCAGTGGTTAAGAACTCCTGGTTTTAATTTCTGGTATCAAGAAAGAAAGTGAAATGCTATCTTTCTGCTTTTTGACATTTTTTTTTCTTTTTTGAGACTCAACCTTGAACTTTACCCTCAAGTTAATACAGATTTTCCAGGGGTGCTAGGATAATGTTTGAGAGTTTTGTTTTCTTTTCCAAAGTCTTTATCCCCTATATAGTCATGCTTTAATATTCAGTGTTACTATTTGGATTTATATTTCAGTAAGATCTGGGATGTGGGTGTGTTCCATTTGGATATTTGCACATGTTCTGGTGGCTGTGCTAGAGTCTGTGCAAGGGTCAGTCATATGTGTGTGCCTCTGCGGGTGTGTCACCATACAAGTACAATTGTTCCTCCATGTTCTGGCTTGCTGGTGTGTGACCTGAAGGTGTCTTTGCATGTGTGTCTGTGAGGGATGCTGTTTTTCTGGCTTAGTTAGTCACCAGTCCAGCACCACCTTTGTGATGCCTCTCACAGAAGTTTCCTGGGTCATTTTGGAGACAATAGAGTAATTTTTAAAGATCATTTCAACTGTCTCTTCAAATTCAAAATGTTTTAAGGAGGAGAACCTCCCAAACCTCTCCAGGGGCATTCCCCCTTCTTTATAGTCTACCTGTTTTCTCCAGGCACCAAAGTGAGGCTGAATTGCATTTGATACAATATGAACTATGAACTGTGATCTGTGCAAGGATCAAGGGCATCATGGAGTGGGAGTGTGAGTGTGTGTGTGTGTGTATGTGTGTGTGTATGTGTGTGTGTTTATTGTGGACATTTATGAACATACTCAACATTAAAGTAAAAATCTCCATATATCCATCAATAATGATCAACATTTTGCCAGTCTTGTATATCCACTCCCTTTTTCCTGCTTGTATATTTGAAAATAAATATTAACCATTTCAGATCAGTTCTTATCCCTAATAGATAATATTTTAACTTTCTACAATATTGTCATTTACTTAACAAAAATAACAAGTCCTCAAAATCATCTAAACCAAATCCATATTCAAATTACCTAATTATCTCATACACCTTTTTTAGTTTTTTTCCCCCCAAAATCCACATATCCCATATGGTTTCTTCAGTCTCTTTTATTCTGAAGCAGTGTACCTCCACTGATTTAAGGAAGATCCAGGTACTTTATTCTGTATCTGTCTGGTTGTTTCCTTGTGGTGGTATTATTATTATTATTATTATTACTTGGTATCAGGGATTGAACTAAGGGGCACTGAGCCAAATCCCCAGCACTATTCGATATTTTGTTTAGAGAGTCCTGAGGTCCCTAAGGGGACGTGGGTCTTACTGAGTTGCTTTGCATCTTGCTTTTGCTGAGGCTATCTTTGAAATCACGATCCTCCTGCCTCAGCCTCCCAAGCCACTGGGATTATAGGTGTGTGTCACTGTGCCTAGTGCCTTATGGTATTATTAATAAATTCTTCTATCCTCCATATTTCCTGTAAACTGGTAGTTGTATCTGTAATACTGGTTTTATTCAAGGTCAATATATTTAGGCACCAATATTTCCTAGGGGGTATTACTATGAGGCATGTAATATCTGGTTGTTTCACTTTTAATGATTCTAAGATTGATGGTGGCCTTAGTGATGTCAGCTCATGAAGCTCCCCATTGAACTTCGACTTTATCAGTCATTACTAACTGTTACCTAGGTCCATTATTTCATTTGGAGCATTAGTGTGCTTTTTAAAAAATTCTTTTATTCCTTCTGCACTGTTGAGCTGGGATTCTTCCAGCTCCAGAAGTTGACTGATCAAAGGGAATAGAAGAGCTGCCAGGTGCTCAGGGCCAAGTGAAGATCCTGTTTTCTTGGCCTCCCTCCATATTAAAAAAGATTAATCCAACTTCCTCAAAGTGGCCAGGCCCCAATCCCAGGCTTGTTCCAATCCAAGTAACTTTTTGGGCTCAGATAATGTTGAAATTGGCATGTATGCTAAGAGAGGGGGTCTGCCTTAGGATCCAAGGAAAGGGATTCATGGGTAGGAGCCCCACAGGAGGTCTTTTTCCAGAACACCAGGAACTCAGAGCTGCTTAGGAACTGAGGTGTGACCTCTAGGGACTGACCCTGCTGGCTGAGGGAAAGCTCTCTTGGTCTCTTCCATCCCACCCCAAAGTCAAACTCAGTCTGGGGTCCTGGCTCTCCTGCTGCCTCTGGTCACCACAAATGTCTGAGTCTCCATCCTTTCACTTTCTGGTGCCTCTCTCTGTCTTCACACAGGCTGTGTACACTGGCCATGCCTGGCCTGGGCATTGGGCCACTCACCCCCTGTAGGTGTTTTTCTTGGAGGAATAAGGACAAAGACGACCTCCTGCCCAGGGCCTTCCATTAGCCCTTTCTCAGATCTGAAGTCTGCTGACAGAAAGCCCCATAACAAACAATCCTGCAAGGAGGGTCCAATTTCTGGGTTTAATGCTCAGAACTGAGGGCCCGGGACTTTGGAGGATGCTGTGCTTTGTGGACAAGTCTGCACTCAGCTCACAAATCCAACAGGCCACTCTTTCTAAAACAGGGTCAGCCCGTATGGAAAAGGCAACACCAAAATTCATTTCTAAGTGGAAGATGTATTTAAATTCTGTGTAAGCATGTATTTTAGTAGTGTTCCACAGTACATGCTGTTGACATGAAAACAAAACTTTTAATCCCTCCAAGGGACTCAGTTTACTCTCTTTCTTTAAAACCGTGACTTGCCTTTAAGGCTGGGGATATAGCTCAGTTGGTAGAGTGCTTGCCTCAAAAGCCCAGCACCACACACACACACACACACACACACACACACACAACTCTGTCCTGCCTTTAGATGGTTACAAGACACAAGCGAAAATATGTAGCTATTTCTGAATCATTCTTTGTGTCCCCACAAATAGCTGTTTAGCCTGAAATGAGTTTTAGCTTTTTCTAAAAATCAAACCCACCCTGAAAGTAGGGTGGTTTGTCCTCTTGGCCAGCAGAGGAATACATTTCAGGCTGCAAGCCCAGTGTAGCTGGGCGTAGCTGACAGTGTGTAAGGAATGCTGGCTTGCACCTGTGTGACCCAGGCTTGGGCACTAGATGGCAGGCTTACCTTCTAGATGAAAATGTCTGGTCCCTTCTAGATGGCAACATCTGGCACTGGCAGCCCCGCTCTGCATCTAGTGTCCAAGCACTCTCAGCAGATCCCAGGGCCATCTAAGGGTGTAACCACGCCTTAATGGCAGGCCCACAGAGGTGTCTGGTTTTGGACAGGTTTCGTGTCTTGCAACTGCAATAGGATCAAGGTTAGGACCCACAGCAGCCCCAACCTCATGGTTTGTGGCTAAGGTGACCAAAAGGCTGCTAGCTACACCTTCCTGCCTGCCTGCCCAGAGTGTGGGGCTTAGAAATGTCTCCAGTTAGGTGTGGTGGTGCACGTCTATAATCCCAGCAGCTCAGGAGGATGAGGCAGGAGGATGGCAAATCTGAGGCCAGCCTCAGCAACTCAGCGAGGTTCTAAGCAATATGCAGAGATCCTATCTCAAAATTAAAAAAAATAAATAATAAAATGAGCTGGAGCTCAATAGTTGAGCACTACTGGATTCAATCCCCAGTATCAGAGAGAGAGAGAGAGAGAGAAATTTCTCCATCTTCCTTTGGGCTGGCTCAAATTAGAAGATCTTTCAGGATTTCCAAATCTGAAGAAATTATCTTTAGGCAAGAATCTATCGAATAGAGTTCTGTCCTGGGGAGGTATGTTCTTTCATTGACATTTAAACCTCGTGAGGTTCTTGCTCCTTTTTCTTTTGGGTGCACCTGTTCTCCTCATCCCACCCAGGGTTTTGTTTTGTTTGTTTGTTTGTTTTTTGGTACCAGGGATTGAACCCAGGGACTTGTAACCACTGAGCCACAACTCCAGACCTACTTATTTTTTATATTGAAACAGTGTCTCGCTCAGCTGCTTAGGACTCTGCTAAATTGCTGAGGTTGGTTTAATTTATGATCCTCCTGCCTCAGCCTCCAAAGCCACTAGGATTACAGGAGTATATCACCGCACCCTGCTGATCCCAGGGTTTAGGTATCAATATGTGCAAGTTCTCCTTGGGAGCAAGAGCCCTTTACTGCTTTGTACATGATGGAAATTCAGTACTAAGCAATCACATAAATTAACATTGAGACCAAAAAATTATTTGGTTTTGTCTCCTAATTATAGAAAGAGTCTCAAATGGATGTGAAAGTGTTATATTTTTTAGGAAGCCTGCTTTCTTCTCTACCCTCCTTCCTCAGTTCCAGTGGAGACTCAACCCCGGGATCTCAATTTGGAAGCACTAAGTCCTTCCTACATTCAGCTGAAAGCCAGCACACTGCTGTATGAGACACCTTTCTTTTGCTTTGATTTACATGTCAATCAGTGGTGAAATCGTGAAATGTATCGTTATGGGCTGAACTTCTCCCCTCCACATTTCATACTGGGAAATTCGAGGTACTCCCAGTACCTCAGAATGTGACTGTATTTGAAGATAGTACTTATAGTTAAAGCCAGTCATGGTAGTGCATGCCTGTAATCCTAGTGGCTCAGGAGGCTGAAGCAGGAGGATCACAAATTCAAAAACTTTCAGCAAAAGGGAGGCACTAAGCAACTTATTAGACCCTCACTTATTTAGACCCAGTCTCTAAATAAAATACAAAATAGAGCTGAGGATGTGGCTCAGTGGTTGAGTGGAGTTCTACTTCCGGTATCAAAAAACAAACAAACAAAACTTAAAGAGCAGCCATTGGGGTAGGTCCTAATCCATCTGACTGGTGTCTTTCCAGAAAGAAGACATTTGGGTGCACCAAAAGACATCAGGGATGCACACAGAGACCACATGAAAACATAAAAGAAGGCAGCTATGTGCAAGAGAAGGAACTAGACCTGCCAACACTTGATCTTAGACTTGGATGTGAAGAAATACATTTCTGTTATTTAAGCCATCCAGTCTGTGGGTATTCTGTTATGGCAGCCCTGGTAAGCCAATGTAAGTATGACATGACATGGTTATAGTATAATGAACATGATATGACATGGGACATTTTGCACATTTTATCAGCATGCCCAGTGTCTAGGACTATTCTCTAACTGAAATGATATATATATTTTTAATAATATTTATTTTTTAGTTTTCGGTGGACACAACATCTTTATTTGTATGTGGTGCTAAGGATCGAACCCAGGCGGAACGCATGCCAGGCGAGCACGCTACTGCTTGAGCCACATCCCCAGCCCCTGAAATGATATTAATAGAGGTTCCCACCCTTACCTCTGGCCCCTGATCTTGCCAGAAGGGCGAGAGGAGCAAGAAGAAAGAAACGCCTTCTAAGAAAGGCGAGATGTTTACACCTGGAGTCAACAGGGAGTCAACGGTGTGGGCTGCCCTTCCAGGTCCCTTTTAGAAAACCAGGTTCAACTGTGATGAAGAGATGGTTAATACAGCCCCCAGGAGAAGAGGCTCCAGAGAAGGAAAAAAAGCCAGACTCCCCAAAGAGGTCATCAGAGCCTCCGCGGCCCAAAGGTCAACACATCGAGATAAATCAGGTTTGTCAGAGAGACAAAGCCGCAGAAGGAACTGCTTGTTGGAGATTAGATTAGACTAGGGACGACTGTAACAGATCTGCGACCTGGGGATTGCGGACATGGAATGGAAAGAGGGAGGGCATGGGGCTGGCTGAGGAGGCAACAGAGAAGCTGAAATTGTGGCAAAAATAAGCTTCAGTGAACACACATCACCACAGGGCCAGGGACTACTGAGGGACAGGCTGTGAAAAGCAAGGCCATTTCTCTCTCCTTCTAGAGTCACATGAAGTAGTACGAGGTGGTCTTCTGAGAACTGACTAAAAGAAATGCACTCTCTACCAGTGGACATTCAGGCTCACAGGGCAGGTGGAGGGAGCAAGACCCAGGGAGGAAGCAAACACAGAGTCAGCTCTCCACAGGGCATTTCTGGGGCAGCCAGGCCGTCCTCTTCCTTACATTGCTAGAGACCTTCTCTCTGTTTCCATAATGCCATTGTAAGGCGATACCATTGAAAAGAAGAGAGAATTTCAACAACAGGAATGAATGCAGGAGGGAGAGCCTCATCCACCAAGAATGTCACCCTTCTTGGCACAGACACACAGGAAGGGAAGTGGGGGAAAAGGGGTATGATTTAGGATTCCTCCTTTGTTCATCCTTTCTGCTCTGTTCCTGATTTCAAACTTGATCTGTTTCAGAATGGTCCTTGGTCCTGCCTGTCTTGGGGCCCTCAGTCTCTTGACCCAGGACTCATAGGATTTGTCTCCTTCTCCCCTGCCCTTCCCCTACCATCCTGCTGCATTCCCCCCTTGCGTAGAAGGGAAGGAGATCCTGGTCTTGCAGCTCTAGTCTTGTGTTTGTGGAGTTTGGAGGTTACACCTCAGTATTGGGTAATAAGAGACTTTTTGAAAGGAAGAGAAAGGGGTGGGGGAAAGAATCTCATGAAAAGCTTGGAGATCATCAAATTATACCTCCATTTTCCTGAAAAGGTTGTTAGGATCTAAAATGGGAAAAGGACCCACCAAAAGTCACAAAGAACTAAACAAAATTTGTAATAAGACTTAAATGGGGATTAAGGGTATAACTCAGTGGTAAAGCACTTGCCTAAGGTGTGAGATCCCAGCACAAGGAAAAAAAAAAGGGGGAAATATATCAAAGTCATTTAGTTCATTTAAAAACACCCCACACAGAAATACCTCAAATATGGTCTGTCTTTAAGAAGCCAGTCCTTGAAGCACTTTATAGTCCCCATCACTACTTTATATTAAATAAAATTCTAACATGCACATGAAAGTAGATGGAGGCTGGAGGTTTTTCAACATGGCAGATTAGAGGAGGTCCCTTTCCTCTAATCTGGCCTCCCCGTAGCGTGAAACCAAGAAAGCAGTTAGTTAGGCAGCTTCTCAGCAAGGTGGGTGAAAGGAGATGGAGGCTACTCCCATGCAACCACATCTGGGTGAACGTTGGAATCTGGGCTCTGGGTTTTACAAGGGACATCAACATGGTGACTGAGAGACAGGCTGACGCTGGTGGTGAGGAGTCGAGAAACAACCCCATAGGAGGAACCTGGGGAATTCAGCCTGTAGAAGAAAACACTGAAGCAAGTCAGGACCAAGAGCACTTGCAGGTGTGGGCTAAAGGTGGGAAAGGCGTGGATCATGCCCATATCACTCCTCGGGACAAAATTAAGACCCAAACCTGCCAGAAGTCTGATTTAGATCAGAAAAAGAAAGCACATTTCAGGTTAGACTATGACAGAAGGGAGTTTTCTTTCTTCCTCACCCCCATTGGGTAAGGAGAGAGGAAACTGGTGAGATGTTACCATATTCACAGGAGAAAATCTTGTACATCTTTTCCTCTGAGGGACCTCAAGAACCTGAGTGCTTTCCAGGGTTAGGCTGGTGCTCTGTGTGGGGGGTAAAGAAGGAGGTGGTGGAGGAGGAAAAGAGAGGAGAAAGAAGGGGCTCCTGTGTGCATGGATGTTGTGGTGCTGCTTAAACAGAGGGAGCCAGCTGTTCAGCCTGGGCTGGGGATGTACAGGAAGTGAGTTTTCTGGGTACAATGAACTTCTGGTGCTCCCTCTGTGGGGATGTGGGAGCCATTTTGCTGGGCACATAGGAGAAGGGCCCACAGTTGTATTATGGTTTCCTTTGTGCACCACAAACTGCAAACACAGCAGTGGATGTCATACATTATTGAACAGGTGGATGGAGTAGAATGAAGAGGGACTCAGTGGCAGTAAAGGCAGGGCCACTGTGGAAGAAGACCAAATACTTGCACCCTTCCATTCTTCTACCTGTGTAGGGTACATTCCCCAAAGCAGGTTGCAGCACACAGTTGTGTAATTTGTGCATTCCTAGGAGCATCATTCATTCCAACTGGCAGTTCTCCATAAAGATATGGACCATGAGGAACTCGGGGTCCAATCCCAAATCTGAAAAAACCTCAGTGTTTTGAGAAGGGCAAGTGATCTTTTTGCAAACTTTGGTATGAGATTGCCACAGTTCCAATTCTACAGCTGATGAAAGTGGAGTGGCCAGTTATTTTCCAGTTATTTCCCCATTGGAGATGAACTTTAGGAAAAAGACTATTAGTTGTTCTCAAGTTCTCATGTTTGATATTTTCCTTGTATTTTTCTTTTACATCACTCTGAAGCAACTTAACCAGTACAGTACACTGATGGAAAATGTTGTATATTTGCATCCCAAAGTATAAGCTATAGGCCTACTTTTAGTCCTAATGTGATTTGAAATGGGAAACCATAGTTGCAAATAGCCCTGAGTGTGATTAAACCCCAATGGGGTTTGGGAATAATGGAGACATGACAGACCCCCTCACAATAGCTCAGTCTGCACAATAGGCTAATGAAAGTATGTACCTGACACACAGCATATTTTCTGAAAACTGAAAATGCACTTAACATCTCTGCAGTTGATATGCCAGGTATTTTTCCCCTGTGGAGAACGTTAAATTTTAAAAAATTATTTGTTATATCTTTTTAACTTGCTAGGAAAAACTCTGTGATTTGCCAGTACTACCTACCAGAGAATATATGGTTCTCCTGAAAAATATCTTCCTTCACAGATTCACAGGAGGATTTTGGAAGGAAGAATGATAAATCGGCCATGACACTGGGAAGGAGAAATGTTGATGTGGTCAGAGCTTAAAGTAAGGAGAAACTTGCCTGGTTTTCTGGGAAACTTGGGAGGGAGATTGCCCCAACACTTAAGAGTGCAACAGTAGACTTTATTTGGTACATTTCTGACATGCTTAATCTCTGGGTGAGAGGAATATAAAGAAATTCTTTTTTCATTCCATGACTCCATCTCATTGGTCTGCTTCCATTTATTGCAAAACTCCCCAATCCAGGGCTGGGATTGTGGCTCAGCGGTAGAGCGCTCGCCTAGCACGGCAGGATCCGGGTTCAATCCTCAGCACCACATAAAAATAAAGGCATTGTGTTGTGTCCATCTACACCAAATAAATTAATTAATTAAAAAAAACACTCCAATTAAAGCTTTTACTTCCACTATACTCCACAAAAATCTTGCCTGCCAAGGTCACCAAAGGCCCATTCGTAATGAAATTTACTTGTCAGTTTTAGTCTTTAACTAAGTAGACCTACCTGTATTGGACTAGTGGGTCGTGTTTCCTCCTTGAAATACCTTCTTCCACCGTCTCCTAATTTTCTCTATCTTGCTTCTTGTCCTCAGTACTGACATTTCTGCTAGATGCCCAACAGGCACACTAAATGGGTCCTAAACTAGATCCTTGATATCCACCATCCAAAATTGATCTTTTTTTTTGGGCTGGGGTTACGGCTCAGTGGTAGAGCACTTGCTAAGCATGTGTTGGATTCTCAGCACCACATATAAATAAATAAAATAAAGGCATTGTGTCCATCTTATAACCAATAAAATATTTTTAAAAAATTGGTCTTTCTGCACATCAGTTAATGCACAGCCAAAAAAAAAAAAATCTCATGATCGTCTTTAATTTTCTCTCACATTTATTATTAATTCTTGGGCAATTCCTTTTAGATCTGCCTTTGAAATATATCAGAATCTAATCTTTGCTCACCACTTCACGGCTACTCCCTTTACATCCTCCACATCCGTCCCCTGGATGATTGCAACAGCCTCCAAACTGCAGTTCGCTTCCACCCCTGATCCTCACCCTGCAGCTGACTGTTCTCAACACCCAGCCAGAATGGGTGTGCTACAGCTTAAGCCAGGTCATCAGATCTAGACTTGGACTCTCTAAAATCCTGCCGGCTCCCACCTTCTAAGGAGGGCATGGTCATCTCCAGGTGGAAGAACAAGGAAAGCATTGTTAAAATGAGCCTTGAGTAACAGGTAGGATTTGATGGACAAGGGAGAACACTGCACCCTGGGAAATGCACCCTGCCCCATAAGGTCCCCAAAGCAGCAAGTTTCATGATCTATGGGGTCCAGTGGGTGGGGAACCTTCATATTAGGGAGTGCTTGGGAAGACAGATTAGGCTAGATGGTGGATGCCATGCTCAGGACTTTGGCTTTTATCCGGCATTTTCCAATAGGCTTGGGCATCCGGGGAGTGGGAGCAAGCCTGAAATTCACTTAGCATAGTTATCTCAGCTGCCTGCCAAGTAGTCTATTTAGTCCAATTCACAGGCAGAGCTTTGTTGAGCATTGAGAAGTCACTTGCTCCGTGTGAATCCAATCACCACGGCAGGTACTCCTCAAAGAGGGAACACACAGCCGCCTCTGAAAAGCCTGCCCCACACTCCGGCAGCTCAATTCATGAATATGCTTTTCCAACGTCTGACGCTGCTGCTTAGCAAAGATATTATGGGACAAATCCTTGATTTGACCTTTTGTATCTCTATCCATCCCACTGTGCTAAAAGCAATTATGTGCATCTTGTGTGTGGCTGTCGGAATAGGGAGTCACTTAGCGACCGGTCCTTTTCACACTCCAACTGTCCTCTCGCTCCTTCCTTTTCCTCTCTCACAACGGCCAGCACAGCAGGCCTCCGACGCTGCTTGGCAGAGTCTAAAATGGCATTAGGAGGGATGTAAACAGGTGGAAACAGTTCCTGTCATGGCGATTAGCATTCCCCTTGGGCAGGCACAGCTATGGATGAAAGAATGGGGGCTTCAAGGGGACAGCTAGGAGAAAGCTGGCTGGGGAGCAGGAGGCAGAAGAGGGATGAACTCGTTGTCAAAGGCAAGCCACTTTCCAGAAAAACTTCCTACAAATCAAAGCAATCCCAGGGGCATCAAGGTGGGTGGTAGTGGTCTCTGATGGGGATAGATGACCTGTTAGTGGTCTTCTTTGCCTGTAGTGAGACTTATGTGTGCTCAGGTCTGTGTGACTCTGCGTGCAGGTATCAATATCTGCATGTGTGGGAATGAGCGGTTGTGTGTGTGTGTGACTGTATATTGACAACAATGTTCAAGTGCCTGTATGGTTGCCTGTGTGTTTCCTATGTGTATGTATTCATGTGTATTCATGCTTCGAAGAACTCACATTGGTGTGTGTCTACATGTGTGTTAGGACCTGCGTCTGGAGTATGCATGCTTGCATACGTGACTGTGTGCATGCCATTTCTGGATGTGATGTGTTCCTCTGTTGGTATTCGTATACATGTGTGGGTGTACACAGTGGCATGTGTGAGGAAGGGCTGAGTAGAAAGCAATGCACCTATTCTTCATTTAATGGAGAAGCTCAGCCTGACTATGGGAGCCACTCCAATCCTGGCCACAGAGAGGAGCCCTGATCTTGCTAAAAAGCCCAAACGTCTGGTTCTTCAGAACATGGTACCCTTTGCTCAGTTCTCTACCTCCTCCAAACCTCAGGCCCAAGTGGAGTGGAAAGACCCCGAAGCTAGAGAAGCTGTCCAGAAAGACTACAGAGGGAGAACATCAGAATGCTAGGGCAGGACCCTGGAGGAATTGGGAGGAGAAGATGGAGCATTTTTTCTAAGTTTTTGAATATAAATAATTTACAGTAGAAAAATAAGCTGGACTCTTGGGCAGGAGGTAAATGTAGACAATGAAATAACAGTGAGTAAAATGATCTGCTTTCAGCCCAGGCTCACCCCTGATTGAGCTGAGACTTGGCTGGAGGAGGAGAGGAAGGTGGGGTGGGTTCTCAGAGCTAATGGACCATCTCTGTCTGAGGAGCTGAGGACAGAACAACCGGTCCCAGTAAACCCATCATCAGTTCTGGAAACTTGGGCAGAAAGGAGAAAATTAGCTATACTGCAGTCAGAACTATACCTTGTTTACCATAAAACCTCACAAAGAGCAGATTTTACTCCAACTGGCGCCTCCTGCCACTCCAACTTCCAATCAGCCACCTGTGACCTAGCATCATCTTATCACCCATTTCAGATGACCTTTGGGTCTCTCAGGTTATTCTCAAATTAGAGTGTGGGGGATAATGAAACCTTAAGGTCAGGCCATTTGCTTTTAAAATCATCCAAGAGATTCACTCAGACCTTTTATGATTACTCCTTGATTGCTCATTGTATGTAAATTAATAGAAATAGAAAATAAAAATTATCCATGAGGTTACAACCTAGAAATAACCAACATTTAACATTCAATGTATATCTTCCCAGGATTTTTTTCTTTCTTTTCTTTCTATATAACCACACACACACACACACACACACACACACACACACACCCTATAAACTATAAGCTATTTAATAACTTATTTTTTTTTTAAATATTTATTTTTTAATTTTTTTTTTTTTTTAGTTCTTGGCGGACACAACATCTTTGTATGTGGTGCTGAGGATCGAACCTGGGCCGCACGCATGCCAGGCGAGCGCGCTACCGATTGAGCCACATCTCCAGCCCCAACTTATTTTTATTATTAATAAAAATCTACATTGTCATTGTATAGACTACCAAATATTGCATGGGCTTATCATAATTTATTTAACTAGGTTTCATTTATTAGATATTTAGGTGTTTTTTGTGGGGGCATTATTTGTTTTGCTCTGGATCTTGAATTTGAGGGCTAGGGATGCTCAGTGGTAGAGCATTTGCCTGGTACACAAGAGACCATTGATTCAATTTCTAGCACTGAAAAACAAAATTGGGAATAAAGACAAAAAAAATTTTTTAAAGATGTTTTATGGGGGTGAGGATGTGGCTCAAGAGGTAGCGTGCTTGCCTGGCATGCGTGCAGCCCGGGTTCGATCCTCAGCACCACATACAAACAAAGATGTTCTGTCCGCCGAAAACTAAAAAAATAAATAAATATATAAAAAAAGATGTTTTATAGTCCCTTAGGTGGTGTTAGTGGCAAAAGTAACATTAAAAGCTGAGATCTTGTCCCTGGGGTTTCACCACCTTCTCTCCCACCTTAAGAATAATCTAAGGAGGTCAGAAGGGGATCTGGAATGACTGATAAGATTGTGCCCATACCACAAGCATGATCTCTATCCCTGGACTTATAAAACTGACTCCAAACATTGACCCTACATTGACTCCAAAGTTACCTTTATTACTCTCAGGACCCTGGAAACCCTGCTCATACTATTAGGGTGTTGGTAGCCTGTAGTGACATCCAGAACTTCAGAGGTGGGCACATAGACTTAATGGTACATTGGCTCCCATCACAAGAAAATGACATGTGCTCCAATTTGAACATCTAGGTTTGGGTATAGGCTTCATAGAATTGTTCATATTGAGTCCTTTGTGATCTCTAGCAAACTTTTTAGAGAGAGAATTTTTTTAAATATTTACTTTTTTTTAGTTTTCGGCGGACACAACATCTTTATTTGTATGTGGTGCTGAGGATCGAACCCAGGCTGCACGCATGCCAGGCAAGTGCACTACCGCTTGAGCCACATCCCCAGCCCTCTAGCAAACTTTTTAGAAGGAATACATCTGGAGTTAGGAAAAATGTGGATTTGGGACGAACTGATTCCTTAACAGCATACCAAGGAAGTGAAGTCTGTCCTCAAGACCTTAGTTTGTCCATTCAGACCGATGTCTATTGTCCTGTTTACCGATTCATTCAATATTTGTTAAGTGACTACTATATGCCTGGTAGTGTCCAGTGCAGGGATAGTGAAAAGTCAAATATGGAACCTGTGCCCTTGGGCTCACAACCAACTGGAGAATACAAGTAAATAAACAGATCATGCATTATGTTCTACAATGAAGGAAATAAAAACCTATAGGGATACATGGCAGGGCATCAAACACATATTGAGATGAAGCAATGTCTGAGCTGAAATTTGAAGGATAATTAGGAGTTAGGCGGCTAAAAGGGTGGACATATGTGTGTGAAGGCCAGAGGCAGAGGCGATCAGAGGATGATGAAGAGCATGAAAAATGTTGGGTATGACAGGATTATGGTATTGCTAAGGGTAAGGAGAGATAAAACTGGGAAGACTGGCAGGGGCCACATCATGATGAGCATGATGAAACACACGGAAGAGTTGGATAGTATTCTCTTACCCCATTGTCCTGTGTCCTGGTTCCCAGTTTGCTGATAAGGCCCTGTACTCACAGGGAATGTGGGGAGGAGCCTAAATTCTAGAAGGAGGAATAGAAAATTTTGCCTAAGACAATCAAGCTATAATGGTGTAAAGATAGGCAGTGGGATAGGCTTTTTTTTTTTTTTTTTCCCAGTACTCAGTGTAAAATCCAGGGCTTCATGCATGCTAGGCAAGTGTTTTACAATTGAGCTATACCACCAGAATTTTTAAAGTTTTATTTTGAGACAGGGTCTTGAACACGTGATCCTCTTGTCTCAGCCTGCCGAACAGCTGAGATTACAGAATGTGCCACCACAGTTGGCTGCAATAGGCAGTTAATTTATTTTTAATCTTAATATTTTTACTGCACTGGGATCAAAACCAGGGTCTTATGCAAGCTAGGCAAGTGCTCTACCACTGAGCTACAACCCCCAGCCCAGACTGGGCATTCTAGATGTGGAGAATTCTGCCTATAACCTCCCCTTCAAGCAGCCACTTGAAAGTAGCTGCTTGCTGCTGAAACTTGGGAAACATGTTATTTTTATTTTTGCTTTTCTTAAGAATCTAGTGAACTGACTTTTGCCCCATGAGGACACAGAAGTCATAATCATGTGCCTTGCCTCCAGAGAGTAGCCAGTGAGTACCAAGGAGGAACTTAAATGGACTTAAATGAGGGACATGTATGAAAGGGCCTCACATAGCAGACCCCATGTAGAACTTGCTGAACTTGATACAATTTCAACTAACAATGCTCTGATGCTCTCCTGAGTGACCTTCCGCCAGGCATAGTGTGCAATGATGATGTAAAGGAATTCAAGACCCAGAGCATGTGGTCTAGCTCACGAGTCCAGACCTCCATTGATTGCACAGTGGTACTGAGGCCTAATCTATGGATGACCGAGACAAGTAGAGCTTTAGGTACCATCTTCTAAAGCGTTTCCTAAAGAGACAGGATTGAGAAGGTTGGAAGGAGAGTATTTAACTAGGCAAAGAAGATGGGAGTCAATGATGACAAAACTAGGAGAACTCAGGGGAGGTTGGACAGGGAGCAGGACTAGTAACAGAAGGCATGGGTAGAAAATGTAGTCCCAAAGCACAGCTAGGTTCTGCAGTCAGCTGGGTAGACTTCAAACCCTAGCATCACCCTGACCAATTGGATGAACCTCGATAAGTTACTTTACCTTCTCTGGGTCTCAGTTTTCCTCATCTTTGAATTTAGACTAATAAGAACCCAAGTAACATGGGGAGCAGTATAGCATAGACCATATGCTACAAAGGTGAAGTGCAAGAGTGTGAGGGTCAGGCAACACTGTTTCTAGCTCACACTCAGCCAGCACTTGTGAATTAGGGTGATCCAGTTAATCTCAGTAAACCTCACTTTCTTGTTGGTAATGGATTGTTGTAGTAGTATCTGTTCAGATAAATGAGGCAAAGGACACTTTATGGTTGCTAAGGAGGGAGAAATGCATCTGAAGGAAGAGGGAGGGTGCAGTCAGTATACAGTGACCTCTCAGGCCACCTTCTTAAGGCTACAGGACCGAGTCCAGAGACCAAGTGCCCCTAGGTCATCCAGAAGGAGACATCACAGTGGGAACAAGATAGGCCCCAGTTGACATCTGAATGCTACTATCTGTTTCAATAGACAAGAGGAAACTGCTGTAATAAACCAGCTAGAAAGGGGCTGATGTACATGCCTATGCGTGGGTGTGGCTGGGCAGTGCCAAGTAAAAGGAGTAGAGAAAGAAGAGGTCACATCCAGATTCATAATGCATGCTGACCCGGACGTGAGGAGCAGTCAGTATTGGTTTCTGGTGGACAATTTTATTGTGGATCAAAATCCAAAGTGCTGGCTGGTGCCTCCCATAGTAAGACAGTTCGCTGATGCACAGGCTCAGCTCTGATTTTGTTTTGCCTCCTGGGGCACAGATTATAACAAGGAAATTTGAAAGCAGAAACATGTTCTGTTTCCTAGGGGGTTGCATTAGATCTGGCTAAGTTAGAGAGGGGTTGTCGCACAGGAAATGGAAAACACAGACAACCAGGGCCTGGGCAGCCTCAGCCTCAGCCTCCCCGTGGCTCAGCACTGCTCCCAGGGCTCCCCATTCTGGCTCCTGTATTTCTCTAGCTGCCAGTTTCTACCTCCTACCTGAAAAGAATCTCTTTCATTAACATATTTGTTTATGTTTGTTTTCACCCTAAATGGTTGTGTGCCTTCTAATGTGCAGCGTTGGATCAAGTTTTCACACCCTGCCAGATGCATACATGGAACATTTACTACAAGTGACAACTGTTTTAGTAGAAGAATGAGCATAGAGCAATACGGAGAGGAGAGGCCACAAGGAATATTCCCAAGGCACACCAATACTCACTGCCTCTGTGTCCTGAGGCCCACGCTGGGGCCAAAGCAAGAGTCAGGACAGAGAAAACACCTCCTCCAAAAGGATATGGGGGTATCAGTACCACCAGCATTGGTGACAAGCTGGGATCAAATGTTTCAATCAACAGGTTTATCCATGAACCCTGGCTGTGAACCTGAAGCATGCATAGCCAGGTGCTAGATGTTTCCATGTCAGAAACAAGGGGAAGGACATGTGGGCTGCCCTCAAGGAGTTTACAGTCTTACCAAAGAGGTGAAAATTAAGGCAGCGAACATAGGTGGTAGGAAGGGTTTTATTCTCCTTCCCCTGTCTTCTAGGAGTTGGGGTCCTGCCAGGTGGGATGACAGAGGGAGACAGTACAGGGATGCTAGATGGATGGGCAGACTATGCATTGCAGTGTGAGGGGACACTATTCTCACAGACAGTGGGTGACAGTGCAGGAGTCGTCCCAGGCAGTGCAGAAGGTCAAATAATTGGAGAGATATCATACTCTGAAGGCAACAATTATGAAGTTGTCTTTTCCTAACTCCATTCTTCATTTTTTACTTATCAGCTGGGGCTAACCTTGTCTGTTTTCTGTCTCCCAAGAATCACTGTCCTAGGTTATTGGACATCTAGTGTCTTGGAAAATATTGTTTAAAACACACTCATAAAAGCTGGCTGTACTGGCATATGCCTGTAATCCCAGTGACTCAGGAGCCCAAGGCAGGAGAACTGCAAGTTCAAGGCCAGCCTAGGCAACTCTGTGAGATCCTGTCTCAAAATAAAAAATAAAAAGAGGCTGGGAATGTAGCTTAGTGGTAGAACACCCCTGGGTTCAATCCATAGTGCTTCAAAAGAATAAAAATAATAAAACACACAAATCTATTTTTATTCTTTGTTACTCCATCTTGGTCTGAAACTGACCTAAAATTCTAGGAAAGCCTTTCCAATATTAAAGTATTTTAATAAATACTTAATGAATACCTTATTAAAAATCCATAGAGACCCGGGCACAGTGGCATACACCTGTCATCCCAGTGGCTCTGGAGGCTGAGGCAGGAAAATTGCAAGTTCAAAGCCCGTCTCAGCAACTCAGCAAGGTCCTAAGCAACTTAGCGAGACACTGTCTCAAAATAAAATATTTAAAAGGCTGGGGATGTGATTCAGTGGTTAAGTGCCCCTGTCATTAAAAAAAAAAAATCCATAGAGAAAACCCATTCTTTGAATTAGGCATTATGCTCCTTGACCTCCTTACTTTAAAAATCATGACTGGTTAGAGGTATAACTCTGTGATAGAGTGGAGGCTTATCATGGACAAAGCCCTGAGTTCAATCCCCAGCATCAAAAAATAAAAAAGTGGTAACAATTTAGTTGACTTAGACCTCTCAGGAAGGTCTCACCTGGGAAACTTGGTGAGATTCTGTCTCAAAATAAAAATAAAAAATAAATAAAAATAAATAAATAAATCGGAAGTCTACAATGTTCAGAGAGGAAATCAGATCAGGTTTCCTAGCATAGCTCTTTGCTCCTCATCTGATTGTGACCATCAGCTGAACAAAGTTTCCTGAGCCGGGATCTACAGGAAGAGCCTTCCCGGTGGACCAGAGAAGCAAGCCAAGACACGTTGGCTTTCAACTGCAGCTCTGCCCCACACTCGTGTCTGGTCAGTCACTCATCTTTGTGACTTTTACCTTCTAAATATCTCTTTGAGTGTGCCCCTTACTCTCCATGCATGTTGCTATTACCCTAGTCCTAATCCTATCTGAAGTATTTCAGTGGCTTCATAGTGAGAGTAACAGGAGTAGTGTGTGTGTGTGTGTGTGTGTGTGTAAAAGGGTGTTTCTTTTCTGAGTTTTCCTACATATATCCTTTGCTCCATTTAGTCAGGAGCAAGCACAGAATTGTTAAAACAGTAAAATCATGAAAAAAGAAAGTCTATTATTGACTTTGAGCTTCCTTAATCAATTTTTTTGGGGGGTGTCATACTGGGGATTGAACCCAGGCATGCTCTATAGCCCCAGCCCTTTTTATTTATTTATTTTTATTTTGACACAGAATCTCACCAAGTTTCCCCAGGCTGGCCTGGCACTTGGGATCCTCCTGCTTCCGCCTCCTGCATTGCTGGAATGATAGGTGTGCACCACCACGCCCAAGTCTTAATGAGATGTTTTTTAAAGTACACAGCTGACAATAGTCTGGCAAATCAGCTTATGTTGCAAAAGAAAAGCATTTTTCTGATTTTCAGGTCTTCTCTTTACATGTTAGTACTCTTATCAGTCAAGTCCAGTCTGGCACACAGAAGTCACACTGAAATCCCATGAATGGAATTTCACCTGAGGAATCATTCCCAGCATTCAGTGGGACCAAACAGAACACAGAAGCAACCGAGATAATAACCCTAGGTAGCAGCTGTGCCCCTGGAGCTGGGGAAACAACGGAGTACATTCATGTTCTTAGAACTAGAAGCTCAAAGAGGGGGGCCTGTGGAGCTCTTAGGAATGGATGTCACTAGTGGCTGCTGGTAGCTCTGAGGGGCGCTGAGAGGTTGGTACTGAGAGTGTTGAAAGGACTTGAGAGTGGGAACCAAGTGCTACCAAAGCACTATGTCGGGGAAATTCTTGCAGGAACAGCAATCACACAGGAAGCTCTTTTTTCTTTCTCCAATTTTCTAATCACTTCCTAGTGTTCCCATGGACAAAATCTAATAGGAAGCCCACTGACAATAATAATAATAATAATTATTATTATTATTATTTGCAGGATCCCAGGCCCAGCTTCATGAAACAGAAGAGCAGGCTTGGAGGCTTGGAATGGAGATGGTCAGGAACTAGCCAGCACCTAGAGCTGGGACTTGGCTGAGTTGGATCACAGGAGTCTGCTGTAAGCCATTGGTTAAAGGAAGTTCCCACCAGGGAGATGAGGAGGTAGAAGCCTGCTGCTGTGAGAGAAGCCAAGGAGACTGTACAAGAGCGAAAGATTGTTTTGGACCCTTAGAGACCAGGATCTCCATGCACCTGGTTTAGCCCTGGAATAAACTCACTGAGCATTGAGAGGGAGGAGGTATTATGAGGTACTTATACCTGCTTTCCATTTTGATCTTGGAGGAGACTGGCAGCATCCCCCTACTGGGTCATCAGACATGTGCTCCATCAGAAGGACACCAACATATCAACCCTCTGAACCTCTCCAGCTCCCCAGCAGCATGGAAGGGATTCAGGAGCCCACTGGGAGCGGATGAGGGGATGAAGGCTCTAGGTGGTAATTTCTCCCAGGGGGTTTATAGAGGGCTGCTGTCAGAAACAACACCTTTAAAGGAGCAAGGGGAAAATCGGGGAGGGAGAGGTTGAACTGTGGTGCCACTGCAGTCAAGATCTCCTCTGATCCCACAGGGAGCTGTGATGCTGGGCTGGTCCTTCAGTTTTGTTTTGTTTTGTGGGGCTGGGATTGAACCCAGGGCCTCAGGTATGCTAGGCAAACCTTCTACCACTGAGCTACTTCCCTAGCACAGTCCTTCAGAATTCTGAATAGAGGCCAGGGGGCTGAACATTATACCCTTGCTTTGAAAACTCATTAATTACAGACCTATGCCCTACCTCCCCTCCAATAACCTCAAACCAGGTAACTCTCTTTGGTAAGAGCTCTGCCTAACAAAAAACTTAGCTGCATGCCATGAGCACCCAAGAGTCCTGGCAGAACGAAGAGGGAGATCTAGATGGTATACTACAGTGTCTACTATGAGGGTCACCATGGAAGAGCTACAGGGTAACCAGAAGAGAACTCCAAGCTGGGGATCAGCCAGGAGTTGCAGCCTGACCTGAGAAGATCTGCGGAACCAGTGAGAGCAGAGGTGGAGCTAAGTCTCTAAGGAAGGAGGAGGCGGTGCTCCTGGGGGAACAAGGGCATGCATTTTCCAAGCCTCAGGAACAGTGTGTTCTATACCAGCCACAATGTGTCAGCAGCAGAGGCAGAGAACAGAGGGCAGAGGACAAGACCTGAAGACAGGCAGTATGAGAAGCTCTGAGGAAGGAAGTCATGAACAGCAGGGCCCCTCCCCCAATGCCAGGAGGCTCTGTCCATCCTTATAATACCCAGCTACCATCTCAGGAGGGAGGGAAGGTACCCCTCTCAAGAGAGAAGAAATTCAGTATTTGGAAGACTGAAAAATTTGCATTTGAAGACTAATTTCTCAACAGAATCTGGGTTAACAACTCCCCACCCTGCTCACCCTGCCAATTTTTCAAAACCAGATGGGACCTAATTACCTTTAATGGGGAAGTTTAAATTGTCACTTTACCCTGGCTGTGAGAGGAACAGAGTCTTGAGAGAAAGATAAAGTAAGTCATAGAAAAAAAGAACGAAGACATTAGAATTTATTCCCATCTGAATTCTGCTATGTAAATTTCATCACCTTCCAGCTCCCTCTCTCTCCCAATCCTTATCCCAAATATTACTTCCAAAGTTATCTTTAGGGTAACACAGGTTTGATGGTGGAAAGCACCGTTGGCATTCCCCATTGCCTACTGAATCAAGTTAAAACTGCCAGATTATTCACAACCTGGCTCAGCTTCACCGACATCAACAATATTCTCTGGAATATTCTCTAGACATCCCAACTGGTGCTTCTGTTCTTCAGACACGCTGTCAGTCTGCTTAGAAGGCGTGTGTGTGTGTGTGTGTGTGTGTGTGTGTGTATGTGTGTGTGTGTGGTGCTGGGGATTGAACCCAGGGCCTTGTGCATGGGAGGCAAGCACTCTACCAACTAGCTATATCCCCAGCCCAAGAAGGCCTTTCTGTCCTCCTGCTTCAAGACCCAGCACAGTTCTCTTATCCTTTTCTATTTTAATTCCCCCTAAATTTTCTATAGGTTTCGCTGGTCCTTCCACTGTTGTACATAACACTGTGAAGATCGATCACAAACCTGACGCACTGTATTATAATTTGCTGTGAAGATATCTATCTAGAGTCATCCTTGTTCATCTTGCAAGTCCCACCTCCTCTTTGAGTTTCTGCTGCTGTTGGTTTCTCTGTCTCTCGGACCACTCTGTGTTCATTTTTGTGCTCCTCGTACCTGCCTTACCCCTCATGGCTCTTACCACACATATCAGCCCGGGGAGCTGAGCCACTCTCAATGTTATGAGATGAGGGGTTTAGTGTAAGAGTTAGAATTTATACAAGGACTGGGGGAATGAAGATCCATAAAGGGAAATCAGAGGGTCAGAGAGTCACCAACTGTCCCTCCAAGGAGCCAAGTGTGTCCAGTCATGGAGGCATCCGTGGGAAGCCGATGCTTCTAGACAGTTATGCCTTGTCAATCTACAACCATGAGTTCAGTGGTGGGCAGCAGGGCCATGCTGGTAAGAAGAGCTGAACACAGAGGGGAAGAGTGAGAACAAGGCAGGGACTGCTGGCCACCTCTGGGTCTGTGGCATCTATTCTGACCTTTGAAAGACTCTCAGAGAGGAGTGACTTCTCTTCCATATCTCATGCAAATTCTTCTTTTGCCTAACTCTAACCCAGAACCATGCATAGAAAGGAATTCTGGGAACACCAGTTTAACCAAGCTGACATCCCATGAACCACCATGACAGGGTATGGTAGCCATCATTTATCTCTGTCTCTCCACTCCTCTGTAAGGCTGAGAACTCCTAGTTGTGAGCAAGAACTGTCTCCTTTTTATTTTTTAACTTTCTTTTTTTTGTACTGCCAGAGGCAAGGACATTATTGGCAGCCTTACAAACTACATACTCAATGAATATTTTTTGAATAAAATTCAAAATGAAATGCATTGAATGAATAGTCAGTGACTAAGTCTTATCCTTGGGTCTATGGCTTAGAGCACAGTGCCTGGGGTTTACACTTCTCAATGGTAAATGTCAAATGGAATTGTCAAGAAAGATAATTTTTGAGGGGAGATGGTATATTTTGAATACAGGGTGAATCTGAGAAATGTTCTGGTTGTTTCTATGAGGATTTCTCTCACATATAAATCAACAGAAAACACTGTAGGTGGGGGAAGAGAAATAATTGTGTTCTTCTCCTTGGAAAACAGAATGTAGAGAATGGTGTCCTGTGCAGAACAGAGCTCGGGGAAGGAGGTGCCAGGCCTTGCAGAGGGAACAATGGCTGCCACCAAGACAGGTAATTGCTACACCTGGTGATGCCAAGCCATCTTCTAAGGATTTTTTCCCTTTGTGAAAGCCCATGTTTAATTTCCTCTTGGTTGTGTTGCAGGGTCTCTGCTTCTGAAAGCACAGTAGTTTGTCCACTTGTATATATCTATGTAAAATCAGCATTGCCTTATTGATCCAAAAAATTCATTTTATCTGACCCAACAAAAATTCAGATTTTCATGAATTCCATCTTGAGTTGATGGTGCAAGCTGCTCTCTGTAGAGATGAAGAATCATGATTATGTGTTTGTCCCAACTGTTAAGACGTTCTCCTGCCATAAAAAGATCAAAAAGCTATGGTGACTTCAAGCTGACCCTGAAAGAATTCCCCACGCAAAGACACTTCGCCGGGAGAATTCCAATTTTATTGCAAAAAGCAGTGTGCTTATATAGAACTAAGGGGGAGATGGTAGGGCTTAGATAAATGGCAGGCCACCCGTTTATTGGCAAGTTCTTTCAGATATCAGCTCTGGAGCCCAGGAATTAGTTCTCATTGGGGCTAAGGTTCCCCGCCAGCGAGGTTTGAAATTGGCGCCGGCGGGAGAGTTCACACGGGCGGGAACTTTTCGCGCCACTGCAGAAAAGAAGAAGGTAGGAAGAAGAGGTGCTTAGGCGCCATGTTGGGGTTTTTTTTCTCTGGGGTATGGCTGCCGTTTATACTTTTCCCAACAGACCCTAAAGACTCCTCATCTAGGCTCACGCTGGGCTTCCCCTGGCCAGTTGTGCAGCATTCTTCTTCATGGGCAGCAAGATTTGTCAGACAAAGGTGGACAGATAGTCCTCACCCTTCATTTTTCCTGAAATCAGACCTCCTCCTCATGGGGCAACTCCTGCTAAGCCTAGGAGACAAAATCATCTCAAAATTTATCTGCAAAAGGGGAAGACAAAGAGCAAGAGCAAGAGTTCAGTCCAAGTCCACTCACCCTGGAAAAATGCCCGTCAGCACCAACCAACCAAAGCTCTGCCTGAGTTAGAAGTGCAAAACTAGATGCTTCAGCTGGACCATTGAAATCCCTTTAGTCTGATCTCTTAGTGTTTCCCTCCTTCCCTCTCTCTCTCTCTCTCCATGTATAAGGGCATGTTGTCCATATTATAAGAACCAGTTGTACTTCTTTTTAACCTCAGCCATACTTCTTAAAAAAAGCTTCATTTGGGGCTGGGGTTGTGGCTCAGGGGTAGAGCGCTCGCCTAGCATGCTATGAGGCACTGGGTTCAATTCTCAGTACCACATACAAATAAATAACTTTTTTTTTTTTTTAAAAAAAGGCTTCATTTATTAGCTTTTCACAAACATTCTCTTGATTCATCCTCACATAATATAGCCAAGGGTCAGAGAATATCTCATTAAGCATCACACAGGTGTTAAGTGATAAACGTTTTGATTCCAAATCCTATGCTATTTTTTCACATCAAATGTTCTCTCTCTCTCTCTCTCTCTCTCTCTCTCTCTCTCTCTCTCTCCCACACACCCACACACATACACACACAGCCAAGACCACTTGAAAGTTGTATAATTTCAATAATAAAAAAAGTAAAATTAAAAATTGTGTTTAGAATATCACCTTCACCTATTTGAAATATATTTATATGTGTATACGCACATGCACAGAAAACAGGAAGGATATTATACACTGAAATGGATGGGGAAGGGGTTGGGAGATAGCTTGGTGGCAGAGCTTAGAGGCAGTACTTAGCATGTATAAGGCCCTGGATTCAATCCCTGTACCCCTAACAGCTCTCCACCCACAGAAAAAAATAAAGAAAATAAATTTATTAGTGATTTTCCTTTTCTTTCTTTCTTTTTTTTCCCCTAACCTTCCAATACTGAGAATTGAAAACAGAAGCACTCCACCACTGAGTTATATCCTCAGCCCTTTTTAAAAATTTGAGATAAGATCCCACTAAGCTGCTTAGGGCCTCAGTAAATTGCTGAAGCTGGCCTGGAACTTGTAATTCTCCTGCCTCAGTCTCCCAAGATCACAGGTGTGTGCCACTGTGCCTGGATTTTTTTTTTTTTTTTGACTATCAGCATAACCTAGAGTAGCCCTGTCCAACAGAATCATCTCCATGATGAACATGTCACATCTGTGCTGCTCGTGGTGCCCACTAGCCCCACAGGCCTATGGGGCACTTTAAATCTTACCAGCCCTAATTGAGTGAGCTCTAAGCATAAAAAACACACTAGGCTCTGAAGACTTAGTATGAAAACAAACATGTAAAATATCTTGGTTGTTTTTTGTATCACTTAAATGTTGAAATGATAATATTTTGGATATTGAAGATTTAAATGAAACATTTTCAAAATGAATTTCACTTGTTTCTTTTCACTTAAAGTGGCCATTAGAAATTTTTTAAGTTATGTTAAAATTTTAAGCTGAGTATGTGACTTAAAATATATTTCTATTGAACTGCTCTGGTCTAGAGTGAAAAGCATGAAATTTGATATCAAACAAAAGAATGTTACTTCCAGTCTTCGCTTTTCATCTGTGAAATAATCAGCAAATTATTTAACCCCTCCTTGCTCGTTTTCAGTTGTAAAACAGGGGTAATGACTATACCTCACTCAGATTGTTATTGGGAGAATTAAATGGGTTGATAAAGGAAAGGCTGTACATCTGGGAATGCTGGCCCACACATTAACTGCTTAAGAAGCATTAATAATCATACTGATTTCTAAATTTTCTAAGGTGAATGTGAATTGATTCTGTAAGAAAGATTAAAGAGAAAATAGAAACAACTGGATTAAAAAAATAAAAGCACTTTACTTTTCACCATGGTCAGAAACTGAATATTGATATTGTATTCAAGCTGTGTAATAATGTTTGCTTTGTCATGGTGTGTGTGTGTGTGTGTGTGTGTGTGTGTGTGTACAAACCCTGGATGAGAGTGGAGTGGGGGACCATTACAAGTGACCCTTTATTAGGTAATCCCATTCTTGCCTTCTGACCCTGGTCCTCCTCCTGCCATCCAGGGGAGGGGATGATTGCATCATGCATGGTTCTCTCTGGCATGCACAACACACCAAGTATTCGCCTATATTTAGCCAACATGAAGTCACTGAAACTCTATGCCTGATGGGTGCAATTAGTGCTTTGTTATCTGTTGCTCACATGGTTGATATTCTGACTGCTTTGCGTAGTTTATGTCCTTAGCTGAATTTTAAAGGACTGAAAATCTTTTGTTACTGGGAAAACTATGTTTGGAGAGTAGGAACTGAAATCCCCAAACAATGAGTCGCCTGGAAAGAACCCTGAAGTGAATACTTGATGTCTCCTGCAAGCCTGGGAGAACTCAGTTATCTTCTTCTTTGCTGAAAAAGGGGAAGACCAGGATGGGCAGGCTAGGGAGGGTTGGATCATCTGTGTTCTACTCAGTTGGTAAAAGCACACTGTCTGATCAGTGACTCCCAATTATGGTCTCAACTCCAATCTCCTTCCAGCAAGTGACACATGGATGCAGAAACGCAGAGTAGCTGGGCGGCAAGTGGGTGAAGGGGACTGCCCCACAAGTGTGGTTTCCCCGGTTAAACCTATTGGCTATTGCCTGAACTTTATCCTTGGAGTCTCCTTTGTCTAGCTTAAGGCTTGTGTGTTTATATTTAGGCATTGGAAGCCCCAGCTTAGAATCTTGATTTGCAATTTTTGGTTTCTCACTTTGGATAACAATCACAGGAGAGATTTATCAGAGAGTTCAGCTGTGTTGAACAAACAAATTAACATCAAGGGTGTGGCAAAGAAATAAAACAAACACGATTGAAAATAATTAAAGTAGATATGTACTCATAACACCATTTTACATGGTAAAATTCCTGAAGTCAGAGATTCTATGAATGATTTAGAGACCAGTTGCCACAATTTTCTGCCCTTCAAACACCATGATTATTTTGTTCTCTATACCTCATTCTGTCACTTAGTTCTGCTCCTAAAAATAATTTTATGATAAAAAATAAAAATAGCTGGCTGTGGGGGGGAAGCTTCTTGAAAGGCTGAGGCAGGAGGACCTCAAGTTCAAGGCCAGTCTGGGCAAGTTGGTGAGACCCAGGGCCTCATATACTCTTATTGCTGAGCTATATCACCAATCCTTTTTAAAATTTTTATTTTGAGACAGGGTCTTTCAGGCTGGCCTTAAACTAGAGATCCACCTGTCTCAAGCTTCTCCAGTCACTGACTAAGCCTCTACCATACCTGACTAAGGGTAACTTTTTAAAAGATTATTAAATTTTATTTTGAAAAATATTTTAAACTATTATTTTGGCACCAAGACTATATAAAAAGTGAGTAAATACTTCTGAAAAGCATTAAAACCTCTATTTCATTTATTAATTGCATAAAGGCCAATTTTAATAAGCTTTAAATATTGATTTATTCATTCATTCAATAAACATTTATTGCATATCCAAGTATGCCTAATACTAGTTTACGTTTCATTTGTGCCACCTCTTTTACCTTTCATTAAGTAATCATAATATTTATTTTTATTTTATTATAAATGTATATTAAAATGTATCATGATATATATATAAATGGTATGAAGTGATGTTATGATTTATGTACACAATGTAGAATAATTAAGCAAGCTCTTTAACACATCCATCACCTCAAATACATTTTTTGTGGTGAAGATATTTGAAATTCACCCTCAGCAATTTTTAATTAATCACAATTTTTATATTTTTTACTAAAAAACATGCTTCCAGTATTCTTCTTCTTCCATTGCAACATAGATTTGGTGAACTTATTAAAAATTTATCCTTGGGCAACATTAAAATAAAAGCAACCACGTGAGCTCAACTCACAAGCTAATTTCAATTGGCCTTGTCTTTAATGGCACATCACAATATCCTCGCAGGCTATGACCTAGAGGTTACAGACAATTACCAACACACCTTTTGTCCCTGCACAAAAGAAGCACACAAATAAGGACAATTAATTTCAAGAGAAACATTGAATTTACTCAGATTTACTAAAAAGTAAATTACTTCAAACTTCCTCATTTTATTATTAGTAACAAGTTAATTTCCACATATCTCAAGGTCTAATGAGAATGATTGTGTTGGCTGGTATCCAGTTATCAACCCCTCAGTGTGAACAAAGATCTGAGAGGAGATTCTAAGAGACAAGTGAGGTGGAGGGGAGATGGAGCAGGGTGTGGGCCACCTAGGGAGAAAATGTCTCTAGTTTTCTAATTTTGTACATGGCAGTAGTCTCAAAAAAAAAAAAAAATCCCCAGGTCCTAGTCTTACTTGCCACAAAAATTACCAAAAAAAAAAAAAAAAAACCAAAAAACAAAAAACAAAAAAAAAACACCTGTGATTCATGGTCAGACACAAAGGTACACACCTGTTCCCACTTGCTCTAGAGGCTGAGGCAGGAGGATCCACAAGCTGGAGGCCAGCCTAGGCAATTTAGGAGAACCTTGTCTCAAAAGAAAAAAATAAAATAAAAACGACTGAGGATGTGACTCAGTAGTAGAGAGCCCCTGGGTAAAATCCCTAGTACCACAAAGTTAAATACATAAATAAAGCTGTGTTTCACATTTCACTTCAACTAAATGCTATGATTGCCATGATAGAAAAGGGAAGTCTGCTCTTTTTGAAGTTTTTATTGTGTTATCTATCACTATAGTGACCATTTATGAACATTGAAATTGTGGTTGTAAGATTGGGAATAAATATTGTTGCTATGGTTTTAAAATATAAATACAGGGCTGCGAGTGTAGCTCAGGGGTACAGCCCTTGCCTGTCATGCATGAGATTCTGGGTTAATCCCAAGACCTCAAAAATAAAATATAAATGCATAAAAATAATAATTCCATTAGTACAACAATTAAAATACACAGTTTTTAGCACTATAAATATGTAACACAGTAACTTTTAAAGCTCATAAAATTAATATATTTCAAATCTGTGTGAAAAAGATAATTATTCATTAGATGGGAGACTCATTTGAAAAAAAGTAAACCTTTATCTCACCCCTGATGTAAAATGCATTTCAAATGATCTTAATTTAAAAATAAAACAAACAAACCCATTGAAGTTCTAGAAGATAAACTAAGTATCTTTATAATCTTGGCATAAAGAAGTTCTTTTGAAGCAGAAATCCTCAAGGAACAGATTTTCAGTTGGTCCTTTTTATTTTTCTTTTATCTATTTATTTATTTATTACCAACTATAATGTCTCCTTGGCAAAAGGCATAAGAAAGAAGTTTTCACAATACTGGGAAAATCTTTGCAATACTTACTACAAAGGGATATAATACAGTAGACACAGAATATTTACATAAAATAACCACAATAACATTCACATGTAAGAACAAACAACCCTTAAAAAAAAAAAAAGCAAGGGACTTGAATAAGGAGTCCAAGAAGAAGAAATACAAAGATCCCCCAACTTTTCAGCACAGTAAGATGTCAGAGCTGGCGACACTTTTGAGATCAGCAGTCTAAGTTCCCCATTTTACACAGGAGAAAACTGCCTCAAAGATGCTCAGAGATATGCCTCATGTCATCCAACCAGTTAATGCAGAATCAATTCCACTCTTTCCTGAAATCAGTCAGTAGAGACGATTTTGACACATCGTATATGAACAAAAGAAGAAGTGTTCATGGCCCTCCACATTCAGACCTGCATACCTGCACCTGGGTAGACCTTGGGGAGAACACCAGAGAAGATAATGAAGATTCCCAAGGCCCCAGTCACCCTCCTGGCCACAGAATAAAGAGACATGAGCTATTCTGGCCTGAGATGCTCCTGCAGTGGCTTCACAGGCTGTGATACAAGACAATGAGTTAAGAAGACATTCTAGGTCAGTCCCCATTTGTTTGGGTGACAACCACCAGCCCCACTCTGCTAAAGGTCACTATCTGCAGGGCAAAGCTTTGCTGATGATAGACATGGAGACCTGGCAGCCATCAGAGCTGGAACCTGATCCTGTCCGAATGGAAACAAAGAGAGGCAGGCAAAAAGCAAAATATGTCTAATTCTAATAGCTTTAGCTACTTGTCAGGTCAGGGGTTCCTTAAGTCTTCCTAGCACACAACAGAGAACCTGGGAAATAACCATTTGAGGTAGCACACTCATTTCAAATTTCTTTGGCCTTGCATTTATTTCAATATGTATGAAAACACAACTGGCACATCAGTCACGATTTCACATACACATCTGCCTTTTTTTTAGGATGAGCCTGCTGTAAGCATTTAGGTCCAAAGTGACTTCATTTGAAAAGCAATCCCAAGTGGTGCAGGTGTTAATTGAATATGACAAAATTTGTGAATTAAATTTTTTTCAGTTTGGAAAACAATGATAGAGTCCTTTTTTTTTTTTAACCAAAGAAACTTTATTGGTATTGGGGCTTGAACTCAGAGGCATTCTTTACCATTGAGCTACATCCCCAGTTCTTTTTATATTTTTACCATGAGGCAGGGTCTTGCTAAGTTGGTGAGGTTGGCCTCAAACTTGTGATCCTCCTGCCTCAGCCTCTGGAGTTGCTGGGATTTCAGGTATGCACTGCTACACAGGGCAAGAAAGACATGTATAATGCCTGCCAACCCATACATACACAATTTACAGTTATAACAAAGCATCATTAGTAGTAGTAATAGTAATAGTACTGGGGACTTAACTTAGAGGTGCTTTACCACTGAGCTAGATCCCTACCCCCCTCCCTTTTTTTTTGAGATAGGGCCTCATTAAGTTGCTTAAATCCTCACTAAATTGCTTAAGGCTTTGCTAAATTGCTGAAGCTGGCCTTGAACTTGTGATCCTGCTATCTCAACCTCCCCTCCCACTGGGATTACAGGAATTTGCTATCATACCCAGCAACAAAGATTGTTTACCTTTTTTTTTTTTTGTACTGGGGATTGAACCCAGGAGCGCTTAACCACTGAGCCACATCTCCAGCTCTATTTTTATATTTTATCTAGAGACAGGGTCTCAATTAATTGCTCAGTACCTTACTAAATTGCTGAGGCTGGCTTTGAATTCACAATCCTCCTGCTTCAGCTTCCCAAACTGCTGGGATTATAGGCATGTGCCACTGTACCTGACTGCATTATTTACTCTTGTTTGTGAGATGCACTCTGGACCCTCGACTTCTCTTTGACTCTCCCTTTTCCCTTTCTTTCTCTTTCTTCTTCTCCTCATATTTAATTGTTTCGAAGTCCTTTCTGTCAGTTCTGCTTGTGAAAGTTCTTTATTCATTCTCATTTCCCATTTCTAAGGTTTCCATTCTGGCCTATGCCTCTGTCACCTTTCCCCTGGACTAGATCCTAATTCATCTTCTCACTTCCAATCTAACTTTTCTCCTTCAATCCACCCTCACACTATTGCCAAAAACTCTGATCTGACCCTGTCATACCTCAGTGCACAGAATAAAGTCCAAGTTACTTAGCAAGACTTGAAAGGCATTCGATTGCTGGTGTCGGCTGACCTCTCCAAACTCAAATACTGGCAGACCCAGAACTAAAAATACAGGTTTCTTGATTCTCATTCTCAGGTCTTGATTCTTTTTTTTTTTTGGGGAGGGGGGGGACTGGAGATTGAACTCAGAGGCATTCAGCCACTGAGCCCATCCCCAGCCTTATTTTGTATTTTATTTAAAGAAAGGGTCTCACTCAGTTGCTTAGTGCTTTGCTTTTGCTGAGGCTGGCTTTGAACTCTCGATCCTCCTACCTCAGCCTCCCAAGGTGCTGGGATTACAGACCTGAGTCACAGGTGCCCAGCCTCAGGTCTTGATTCTTGAGTGAGCTTCTTAATGCATCTTTCTGGCTCCTCAGAGTCTCCCCCCATTGTTATTGCACAGGTGGTACCTGCACAGCCCATTCCTGCCTCTCTAGAGCATTTTGAGTAAACCCTCTTATAAGATAGGCAGAATGTTCATAAAGTAGACCAGACTGGGACAAGGATGTTGAAGATATCCTTGAACCCACAATGTAATAGTATCATAGAATGAACAAGTGATAGACGTGAATAAAGAGGAAATTAAAGTGTTCATTAAGCAATACTACATTCACAATGGGGAATACAGGTACTGCACAACCATGTCTAGGCCATCCTCCCTTTGAAATTATCCCACAAGAGGCAGGTGTCTCCAGTGGGAGGACAATGACACATCAGTTAAATCCCAAGCCAGATCAATTGATAGCTGAGCTAGTCTTCTATGGGGTTCGATATGACCCCTCACCAAGGAGAGTCCAGAGATAGAAGAGAAAGGGATGATTCTTGACAATAGTCACTACCCTGAACTATGCTGGAGGCACCTGTCTTTGGCATTTTGTTGTGTAAGATAATTATAATCTTAATTTTAAGTCACTTCTAATTAAATATTCTATTACTTATAACTAGCAAAATGTCCTCACCAATTCTACCCTTCAATGGCCAAAGCCCTAGAAGATTCATTCATCTCTCTCTCTCTCTCTCTCTCTCTCTCTCTCTCTCTGGTACTATGGATGGAACCCAGGGCCTTGAACACAAGCTATATCCCTAGCCCCCTAAGAGATGCATTTTGAGCTGTGTTCTTTTCTGCTTGTCAGCATTTGTCTTCTTTCAACTCTTCCTCCCACCATGACAAGGGTTTGTTTGGGCCCAGCGAATTGAACCCAGAGGCACTCTCCCACTGAGCTACATCCCCAACCCTTTTCTGAGTCAAGATCATGCTAAGTTGCACAGGCTGGCCTCCAACTGGTGATCTTTCTGCCTCAGGCTCCAGAATCACTGGGCTCACAGGACAGTGCCACCCAGATACAATAAGGCTTTTGTACCTCCTGCCTGGAATCAACTTTCCTTTCTTCTCCCCCTCATTCACTTCTCCTTCAGACCTTTAGCTCAGTTGTTCCTCCCTCAGAGCTCACTGTCTACCCACAGTGTTTTTGTTTGTTTGTTTTTTGGTTTGGTTTTGGGGATTGAACCCAGGGGAGCTTAACCACTCAGCCAAATTCCCAGCATCCCCCCTCCCTTTTTTTATATTTTATTTAGAGACAGGTTCTTGCTGAGTTGCTTAGGGCCTCACTAAGTTGCTGTGACTGACTTGGAACTTGAGAGCCTCCTGCCTCAGCCTCCCTAAACACTCGGATTACAGGTGTGTGCCACCGTGCCTGGCTAGCTGCAGCATTTTAAAGCGAATTACAGGATAACACAGGGACCATCCAGGATGGAACAGAGCACTTTAGTCACAATTGGTATGGCGATAAAGTGCCGAGGAAGCCTCTCTGAGGGAGCTGGTCAACATGTTCATGGGTACAGGGGACAGTAAGGCCCAGGAGTCACCAAAATAAAATTTCTAGAGTTGTCATGGAAGCTGGATTCAAGTGGAATTTTTCAATAATGAGCTATGTCTTAGAAATTTAGATGAATGGATTAAAATGAACACCTTCTGCATAATTTCACACTTATTTGTTGGATTTGTTGGTGAATGTTTCTTCTCCCATCTGAACTCCCAGACACTCTACTTCAGGAGGCAGAGACAGAGGCGGTTTTGCTCACCACCGCCTGTTCAGTGGGAGGGAATGAATGCATGAACAATGGAGTCTAAATTTAAATCTGGCTTAATCTGAGGAAGAGGAGCCCGGCTTTGAGAGAGGCTGGAGAGGTAATCCTTACTAAAGAGGCTCAACAGTCTCAGGACAATAAGAAGTCATTCAAAAGTTTTAAGAGGGAAATGTACATTTGGAGACAAGTAACTGCCTCATTTTAGATTTATACTTTAAAAGCTGGACCTCCCTTGTCAGTACTGGCCCCATGACCCACACTTGACCATCCGCTCCTCCAACCTCCACCCATGACCCTGAGACTGCCCACAAGAAAGGAGAGAAAAAGGAAACACCACAGCGGGGTATTGCCAACTGTCAACATGTTTCCACTAACATGGAAAGCAAAGTGTGGCAGCCAGAGACTCCAAGTCCTCCTTGAATTTTCTAGCATCCTGGCAGTGAGGTGGGCCCATCTGACTAGTTTTGAAAGGGGACCTGTGAGAAAAGGTGGCATATGTCACTTCTGAGTTGTTCAATCCACGATTTACTCCTCCCCAGCTATAGCTGCATGCTCCTAATGGAGCAGCCACAAAGATGGTGGTGTCTGTGTCAATCGTGGCCCCCTGAATGATGGAGAGAATCAGGAGTCCCCTGTCCACCTGTGTTGGACATTCAGTGTGAACGGAAATTAATCTCTGCTGTTTTAAGCCACTGAGATTTGGGAGGACATGACCTAACTGCCAACAAACACGTACAGCAAGACAGAACAAAGTTTTATTATGTATTCTATGAAAACAATGACATAACTATATAATCATATAGACCACTCAAGCCTGGAAGAGAAAATGGAGACTATTTTAGAGTAATGAGATTATAAGTAAAGTTTCTTCTTGAACAAAAGAGGGGAGGGGGTTTCTTCATATTGTTATATTGTTATTTTAATAAGTCAAAGTTGCCCCCTGCCTTTTACTCCCTGTTAATAGAGTCATACATCCAGACTGTTTGACATGGGACTTTGCAAAAGCTTCCAACAAGTAGACACAGTATATCCCATTTCTTCCACCCCCATGGTGTTGGACTTGGCCATGTGACCTGCCTTAGCCAATATGGAATATTAACTGAGATGACACAAGCTGAATCTTCAATTGTGTTGGCCTGAACTGAGTGGGCTTCCTGAACATTCCACCCTCTGCTATGGGAGGAGCACGCCCCAGGTATCCACTGTTCCTTTGGCTCCTTTCCGGTGGTGGAACCTCCTGGAATAGAACTGTATGGGGTCCCAAAGCTGCAGTCCAGCTACCTCAGACAAACCAAAGGAGACCTGTTGAGGTCAGACCAGGGCTGACCTGCAGGCCCATTAATAGGAAAAAAAATTAAAAAAAAAAAAAAGTTTGTTGTCCTCAGCCATGGAGATTTAGAGGTGGTTTCTGATGCAGAAAAACCTGACTAATCCAAAAGTAAAATGGGTTTTGTCTTTGTTTTCATTAAGTTAAAAAACAACTCTCTGTTTTCCTTTTGTGGATCATCTACAGGGAGGGAAGTATAACCGTTGACCTTCTCCTCCCCAGCACATTTCTGGGGCATCTCCCAGCATGCTGGTTGTGTAATGCAGAAGGTTGGGCAGCCTCATTCTGACATTAGCCTGACAGGAAAGTAAATGAGGACTATCAGGCGCCTGCACTCCCTCCCCACTAAAGTCACAGTGAAACCCAAAAGCTAGACTGAAAACCCGGTGGGCCACTGCTTCTCCCTCCAGAGACTGGGAATTGTTTTTAACAAGGGTGCCTGGGCTTGAGGATCCTGTCCTCACACAGTTTTGGACAAAATGTTTTCTAGCGAGAGTTCACAACTCCTTTTATAAAAAGAATGTTCCCAGAAGGAAGCCAGCAGGGACAACGCCATTTGTCCAGTGACCTGGATTACTCAGACCACGTCTTCCTCTAGCTGAGGACGTGGAGGAGCTTCTTCTCTCTTTCCTCTGCGAGTGTCTACCCCCTCCCCGCGTCCTCCCAGCACCAGCCAGTTTTTCCCAGTTCCCTTCCAGGAGCCAAAATCCGCTTCCCCGTAGTTCGGAGCCGCCACGCCATTGCGGACCCTGTCCTCGAGGTGGCAGCAGAGAGCCGCTCCCTGCCCAGCACGCTGACGTCACCTTGTTTACCCGGCTCGGGTCATTTTTAGATCTAAGATCACAGGATGTTAATTGGGCCAATGATTTCCCATTCGTTTGGCCCCAGGCCCTCCTAGTGGGCGTCCGGACAAGTATGATGTCCTTTTTGACAAAGAAATTTTGCTGCGGGGGAGTGTTCGTAAACACTTGGCATTTCATTTTTAGGAGATGGGAAAGCTGTGCTTTGCTCGGTGCTGTGGGCTTTTGGGGTCACTTTAGTTTTGGAGCCTTAGAGTGGAATCAACTGGAGAGAGAAGGCAGGCTAAATATTACCATGGTGTCTGGGGGGGCATCGCCAGAGCAAGTGAGAGTCCTCAGAAGGACTCTGCTATCTTACTTCCTCTTCTCCCTTATTTATAAAGTAACAACTCAGCAGGAAAGCATTTGGACTTTGGAACTTGAAAGGGGAGGGGAAGCAGCTGATTTGGTCTAGTTGTGCCCTGATTGACTGTGGGGAGACACCTTGAAGTTTAGGGCCTTAGGAAGCCCCTGCCTTACTTGTCCTCACCCAGGAATTGGATCTGAATGTTTCAGAGCCATAAATCACCTTCTCCTCCACTGGAACTTTTCATGGCCGAAGCAACAAAAACCTTATTTGTTACTAGTATGTTATCAGTTACTGAGGAGGAAAAGTGAAGAAGAGCTAAATGATCTATCTGGAGGTCTCATCCGCCGGCCTTCCCTAGCTTTAGCAAAAGCAAAAATATCAAAAGCACTATGTTTTTTGCTCTTTTAGGGCCAAGTGGTGCATGAGAGACAAAAGGGGCTGGGAGCTTGTCTATGGCCATCTAAGATGCAAAATAAATAAAAGTCCTCAGCTACGCAACCCTTTACAAGAGTAGAAACATGCTAAAAAGGAGGGGAAAAATCTAACATTAAGAGATTAATGTTATAAGCAGGGCATGGTGGCGCATGCCTGTAATCCCAGGGACTCTGGAGGATTGCCAGTTGAAGACCACTTAGCAAGATCCTGTCTCAAAATAAAAATTTTAAAAAAGGACTGGGGATGCAGCTCACTGGTAGAGCATCACTGGGTTCAATCTCCAGTACCAAAAAAATAGAAAGAAAAGAAAAAAAAAGAAAAGAAAGGAAGGAAGGAAAGAAGGAAGGAAGGAAGGAAGGAAGGAGCCTTAACTTTTTTCAAATGCTTATCCTCCCTCTTCACCCTTCAGCTCATCCTTTCTACCTGCTACTGCTGATGCCACCACCACATAAAAACCAGCTCCTGGAGAGGGCAGAGACCTTTCCCTCAAGGAGGTTTGCTGCCCACTGGAGTGGTCACACTAGCCTAAAGAGATGGATGGCTTTCATGAAGGCAGGAGAGGAAGGAAAATTCAATTTGGTTCAATTGATGGGCCATTTCTTGAGCTCCTAATCTAAGTCACCTACTCAGATAGGCAATGTGGCTTATAGAAACGTGAAAAGATGTGGTTCCTGCCACTCTGGAACTTCAGGCCTACTGAGGTTTTTAGGCATGGGGAGATTTTTTGTTGCTTTTGTAAGCACAGAATGAAAGAAGGATAGAAAGAGATTATAATAGAGAAAGAGAGAATGTGGGGTAAATGGCTTGGAAAAGTGTCCCTCCACTTTGATGTCTGCTTGGGAGTGGTGTTGGGGACAAGCCCTGGAAACAACGGCAAAGCTGTTTGGCAGGGAACAGGAGCCCCACACTCCAGACTCTCAGGAACTCCAAGGAGGCTAAGAGAGTCTGAAAGAGAGAAGAAACCGCTTGCTCAAAGGTCTGATTGTCCAGTGAAGAACAGGGATTTGGAGCCAGTCAATAACAACCACAGAACTCCACAGAGAAAATACGGAAGTATAGAGAATCTCCAGGTGTCATTCAGGAAAAGCATTGAGAGCAGCCTGAGTTTCTTGCATCTGTGAGTAGGAGGAAATATGTTAATTGGAAGAAATAAGTGGGCTCCTGTCTGCTTATCACTGGTAAAATCACCTTTTCAAATGCCTGTTGTCAGAACCTGGCAATAATTCATTCCATCCTAAGCACAGGGAAGACCAAATGGAGAAAAAGCAAACAGTGAAAAGTTTTTATTTTTTATGGCTATATGAATTTAAAAAAAATTTATTAAAAATATGTTTAATTTCTGGGCATGGTGGCAAATGCCTATAATTCCAGCGACTTAGGAGGCTGAGGAAGGAGGATTTCAAGTTCAAAGCCAGCCTCAGCAACTCAGTGAGACCCTGTCTCTAAATAAAATACAAAATAGGGCTGGAGATGTGGTTCAGTGGTCAAGTGCCCATGAGAACTGAGGGGTGGCTTAGGGTCACACCCCACCAAAATATATATATATATTTTTTTTTAATTGGACTTAGTGAGATCCTGTCTCAAAAGATAATAAAAAGGGATAGGGTTGTAGCTCAGTGGTAGAGCAGTTGCCTAGCTAGCTAGCATGCATTCGACCCTGGGTTCAATCCCTAGTAGTAGCACAGAAAAAAAAAAATTAAATTGGGGGTTGGGGGTCTAGATTAGTAGTAGTGTGTGTGTGTGCTTAGCATGCATAAGGCCCTGGGCTTGATGACCAGCCCTGCGAAAAGGAAAGAAAAAAATTTTTTAAATTGTTAAATGCAAAACAAATACAAACCACAACATAAAACAAATGTACAGCATAACAATGTATAAGACAGGACTGGGGAGATAGCTCAGTCAGTGGTAGAGTGCTCACTGAGCATGCACGAATTCCTGATTTTAATCCCCCTCACCAGAAGAAAAAAGAAGTTAAAAAATAAAATATAAGACAAATGCTCTAGTAACCTTGCATGCACCCGTGAAGGGAGACCATGCCGACAACTCCAGCAAGACCTTTTTAAACCACAGTAACTGTTGCAGACTCCAAGGATAGACTGGGTGGGTCACTTACAGGATGTTCTGAGGCCTCTAAGGAAGGAAAGGGCCCTTTAGCCATCAATCAGGCAATATTTATGGAGTGCATATGATAGTGTCCCATCAAAGTATAGGACCCCATCTAGCCTGCATTGAGTACCTACTGTATGCTAAATGTTTTATCTATACTATTTATAAATTCAATGAATTAACATCAACCCTCACTACAACTCTGAGCTTAGTGTAATTATCTCCACTTCACAGATGAGGAAATGAATGCAGAGACAAGTTAAGTAACTCACCCAGGGCCACATGGGAAGTAAGAGGCAGAATTGACACTTGAACCCAGGCAACCCAGCCTGGCTCCAGAGCCCCAGTCTTTCTCACCATTATAAGCAGTAAATTGGCTAGAATGCTTGATCCTTCTGTTGGCTCTTCTAGATCCATTCTCCATTTTTACCCTAATCTAGACCACAAACTATATCAACAGACTGTGTTACTCTGACTTCTGTTTGGAGTTTAGGCTATAGAAATCCTAGGTAAAAGATCAGAAGGAGGCATATAAGGGAGAACTGAGGGGTCACCTTCAGGCTGGCTTAGGCCACACCTCTGTCAGGTAGCCCAAACCTTGCATGGCACACCCTGCAAATTCTGGTGACTGGACTGCCCCTCACCCCTAAGGCCTGGGGTGGTCAAGTAGCTGTTAGTTATTGCAGTGTCCCTGTGGTTTTCCCACATCCTGCCCACACCTTTGTAAATGGCCCCTTTATTCAACTCTCCTCAAATTACCCAATTTGAGTGTGCCATCTGTTTCCTGCTCAGGTCCGGCTTGATATAAATAGGAAGTCAGGAAAGCAGGAGCTCAGAGAGCTGGCTGCATGTGTGGGCAGCATTCCTCGTGGGTGCAGGACTAGTCACAGGTGAATCCAGATGACCTCTCACTTGAAGGGCTTCGGGACTTTTGTGGGGAGGGGTTCTGGTACTGCAGAATAAGGTTGCTCCTCAAACCCAGGGTATTCTGAATTAAGACAGGCTACGAGTGCTTCTATGGGCTTTAAAGGCTCTGAGGCCTTCTCTGAGAAAAGCTAAAGGGAGGAAGCAGCATATGGAGGAGGCTAAATGATAGGCTTCAGGGCCACAGAGCCCAGATTCAAATCCTACTCCTCATTTACCACGTATATATGACCTGTTCTAGGCCAGTTAACATTTTCATGATTCAATTTTCCCATCTATAAGATGGGTTGATGTCGATCAATGCAATGCCTAGCCCACATTCAGTGCTATATTGAGGGAGAATATTTTTTCTTTCCCATGTTTGCAATTAGAGGAACACATGAATCTTGGGGAATCTGGGAGCCCTTGGGAAATCATGAAACATACCCTGGAGTAGATTGCCACAGCGTGGATCTGGGATCAGCAGCAAAAGTTAAGGGAGAATCAGAACATGGCATCCTTCCAATACTTCTTGGCCCATCCTGGATTAGGCAGCCACTTGGGGGCACATAGAACAGATGTCTGTCACAAGAGCAAAGAAAATTGTTTAAAGATCTTACATAGAGGGCTGGGGATGAAACTCAGAGGTGTTCAAGGTCCTGGGTTCCATTCCCAGTACTGCAAATTTTTTTAAAAAGAGAAGCTCAAAATGGAAGAGTGAAATATTCCTCACCTCTCCCCTTACCAAAGGTTTCCATTTTGCAAATTTTACTTCTCTCTCTGGCCTTGTTGATTTCTCCCTGTCTGTGGGAATATTCTTTTCAGCATCTAAAGATACTCTAACATCTCTTTTCTTAAACTCTCCTTTGATTGTTCATCCACTTCCATCTCTTTGATCCCCATAATAGCTAAATTTCTTTTCTTTCTTTCTTGTGTGTGTGTGTGTGTGTGTGTGTGTGTGTGTGTGAGAGAGAGAGAGAGAGAGAGAGAGAGAGAGACTGGGGGTGGAACCCAGGAACTCTCTACCACTGAGCTACATCCCCAGCCCCACCACCCACCTTTTTTTTGGAAACACGGTCTCACTAAATTGCTTAGGCTGGCCTTGTTACTGAAAATTCAGTCCTAGTTCCCAACACAATTCAATAACGATGACAGTATAAGGTCCTTGCTTAGCATCTGGATGGCCATATTAAGTGACAGCTGCCATTTTAAGGAAAAGTTTCACTTTCCTGCCCAAGGGCATTTCAGAGCAAGGCTCACCACTCCCTCATACCAACCCAACCCCTAACCACCTACATTAGGACCTGCCCGGCTCTGATTCCTGAGCCTGCCCCATAAAAGTTCCAGAACTCAAGCCTGTTTTGCCGCTCTCTCCTATAGAGAGATGGCCTTTATTTGTCAGTTATATATCTCTGCTAGTCTCCATCTTTCATTTCTTGCCTACCCGTCTCTTGTTCCTCACTTTCCCTTCAGACAGTGTTTTGAAAAAAGGAAAAAAGAAGGTTTATTGCTTTGCTGGCCAAAAAGAAATAATAGGGGACTCCTGTTCCACAGGCTGTGATTCTGCCCATCAAGGGGAGCAGGGAGCTTTTAAAGGTGTGATTCAAAGGCTCTATTCACTTGTTAATTTGGGAGACAGTCATTTCTGAGATCTGCTGGTGCCATCCCCAAAGTCTGAATTACTTTGTTCCTGTGGTGTGTACTCAAGGATGGATAATTCTGCCTAGGATGGGGAAGAAAGGTAATCCTGTTTCCCCTGAGATTAGGCAGGGGGAGAGATTAGGGAGGAGCAGGGAGAGAGGAAGAGAAAGAAACATGTTCACTTTAAAGATAAGTCACAGTGGCAGAGCAGCAAGGGCTATATTCAAAGCATAAAGTGGATCATTGTTACAGCCTCAAACTTGTATTCCCCCCAGCATCAGCCTCCCTATTAGCTGGGATTACAAATACATGCCACTGTGCCCAGCAGAACTTCTTAAAGAACTTCTGTAGAGCCAGGCACAGTGGAGCACGCCTGTGATCCCAGCAGCTCAGGAGGCTAAGACAGGAGGATCATGAGTTCAAAGCCAGCCTCAGCAATGGCAAGTTGCTGAGCAACTCAGTGAGACCCTGTCTCTAAATAAAATACAAAATAGGGCTGGGCATGTGTCCCTGAGTTCAATCCCCGGTAACAACAACAAAAAAGGAACTTCTGTAGACACTTCTTTCCTCCTATTATCTCCTTAATTCCTTATCTTTTCACTACCACTTCCCCCCAAACAGTTCTTCTCACCATCTCTGATAAGCCCCACATTGCTTCATCTAATGGCTGCCTTTCAGCCTCTTGGCGGCCCCCTTTGGAGGGCAGGACACTTCATGTTGACATATCTTCCTTCTTTGGTTTCTACGGATCTCATGAACCCAGAATTTTGTGGATTCTCCTGGATCTCAATTCCTAGGTCTCCTCCCACCGTTCCCCATTCTCATGGCAATGAGCTCTTGGGGTATACACTAGGCAGAGATAAGTTCAATTATCAGTTTGCACAGTGTCTCAGGAAATGTGAAGAAACTTGTGTCTGGGTGACCAGTAGATGGGTGAGGCTGGTGGGAGCTGGAGAAAGGGTGGGCGAGTGGTGCAAGGGGAAACCCTGGAGCTGGTGTGGTTCTCTACTCCATCTTGCCCAGCGGCCCTGGGAGCTCGCCGCAGCCAGACTCTGATGTTCATCTCTGGGCTTTCATGGTAACGACTCTATTTTACAAGGGAAGAAAATAAGAGCAGGGAGCGTATGGGATTTATTAATTTACTTGCTCAGGGTCACATAAGGAGAGGCAGTGTCTCTCCAAGGTTGGCACCCCCACCTACCTCACCTGTGTCTTGTAAATGCTCCAGAAAATAAAACTTGGTCTATAACACCTTCCAGCTCTAACCAGAATCAGTCCTCTCTTGAGCAAACCAGGATCAGAACAGGACCAGAATTCAGTCCCAAGAGGTTCTCTCTAGTATTATTCTCTCTCTTTACTGGATACTATGTGGTTTTTTTTGTTTGTTTGTTTTTTTGTTTGTTTGTTTTTATTTCAGGGAAAAGCGTCTGGAACAAGGAGAGAACTGAGAAGAGACAGGCAAACAAAGGAAACAGATCTCTTTTTGATCTTGTCTACAGAGACTGTTATGAATATGAAAGTCAGGATTTCCCCCAGAATTGTTTGAGAAAGATAGTGATGGTCTATGACCTTTAAAAATACTAAATGCCATAGTAAGATTTTTAGGAGCCCCACAGCCAAAATGTCTAAAGGTGCTTCCCATTTCTTCTCCTTAATGCAACATCCATGACCCATTTTTTTTTGGGGGGGGGATGTTACTGGGGATTGAACCCAGAGGTGCTTGGCCACTGAAAAACATTTCCAGTTATGAACTTGGCTCAGGGATTTAGCACCGCCCTTTGGTTTCTTATTTCTTAGGACATTTTAGGTACATTGTCTCTGTGAGGCTCTATGAGTGAAGACCTCCAAAATTTAAGCTCTAAATTTGTAGAGGTTGATATTAAACTATGATGTCAGTACCTCCAAAGCTTGAATGCAGGCTTTTCTATGTCTTTCTATATCTGCTTTTTTTTTTTTTTTCTGAGACTCCCCCAGCAGACTTCCCCTCTGATCTCATTAACCAGAATTTTATCTCATGCTTATATATGACCAAGAAGAAAAAGAAAACTGATGCAAATAATAAAATTCCCTGCATGGAGTTATTTTAAGGATTAAAGTCAATATTTATATTTACACGATAGGTGCTTAGTAAGCAGTACCTGTTATAAACCAGTTTCCACTAGGCTGGCCCTTCACCTGAATCACTCCTGTGTAAAAGGAACTCATTAATCACTTTTATCAGTTAGAATGCTTTCAGGCTATAGGAAACAGAAAATCCAGCTGAGAATGGCTAAACAATAAGAAGCATGTATCACGGATTTAGCAAGAAATCCAGAGGTAGCTTCAGGGTAACTTAACAATGCAATGCAGTGGAGGCCACATAATTTTCTCTCCCTCTGCTCTACTTCTCGGTCTGTCTACTTTGTCTTCAGAGAGTCTCCTCATAGTTTCAAGAGAGTGGTCACAGCTTTTTTATTTTGTCCCAGGGATTGAACATAGGGACATTTAATCACTGAGCCACATGCTCAGTGTGGCTTTTTATATTTTTATATTTTCATTTTGAGACAGGGTCTCCTAAATTGTTTAGAGATTCGATAAGTTGCTGAGGCTGACTTTGAACTTGACATCCTTCTGCCTTAGCCTCCTGAAATTACTGGAAATCTTCTGAGAACCCCCCAGCAGGTTTTCCATATGACCTCATTAATCAGAATTATCTCATGTACTTATGTTTGACCAAGATGTATATAATCACTAATTTTTTTGTGTTTGTGTGTGTACCAGGGATTTAACCCAGGGCATTTAACCACTGAGTCAAATTGCCAGCCCTTTTTATTTTTTATTTTGAGACAGCTAAGTTGCTGAGGCTGGTCTTGAACTCTCAATCCTCCTCTCTCAGCTTTCTGAGTCACTGGGATTATAGGCGTATGCCACTGCACCTGGATTTCTAAAAATTATTTTTTAGAAATCAAATTTAATTCCTGTATCAGGAAGGGCAGCATTGGATAGACAATCAACCAACGATCTGCTTCAAGGTTTAGGGACATCCAAAAAAAAAAAAATTTAATGAGCAACTATTCTGTGCTCAGGCTTTGGAGGTACTGACATCATAATTTAATGTCAACCACTGCACATTTAGAACTAAATATTGGAGATCTTGACTCACAGAGAAAAGATTCCCAAAATATCATCTGAAGCAAGGAGCTAAAGGGCAAGGCCAAAATGCCTAGGTCAGGTTCCTAAGCATTTATGGCCAGGAAGCAGCAGTCTTGCAAGCAGGGCTTGCCAAAGAGGTGAGGAGCTCCCCATGTTTCAAGCTGGCACTCAGCTCCCAATTATGATTCCAGAATTATTAGCTTTGATTCTGTGAGAAAGGAACACATCAAAGCCAGAATCCTATGAATTAAAACGTTGACTAATCGAGCTAATTATAGTTCAGTCATCTGAATTTTCACACAATGAACAGAGTTCTCATGCAGGTCTTCTCTTGGACAGGAGGCTTTGATGATGAAGCAGCTATTTGTGTCCCAGGCTCAGTCCTCCTTGCTGTGGCCAGAGGATCTGCTCTGGAGTACCTTTTGCCCACTCAAACTCCCTATGGATTGGGCCTGGGGTTTCTTGAAAGCTGACATATCTCAGTTAAGGTGAAGATTCTCAAGATAATGGGAGCAAGATCCCCTTCCCTGGAGAAATCTCTAACACACGTGTCAGGATGTCAGGATGGGATCCTTCTCATTTCAATTTTATTCCAGATTTTCAAATACTTAGGTAATTTACATAGCCTAATTATACTTTAGGGAGAACCTTCTCAACTTAACATGTCTCAGTTATCAGATGTAGAGTGGTATAATAAATTTTAATCACTGTGTAGATGTTCTTTGCTGCCGAGCTAGTAATATAACTAAGCCTAAATCTTGATGAGCTAGAATAGGTAAATTCTAGGTGGAAGGTAATACTTTCCAGAGAGAATTCATTTATTTTGAGTACCAGTTGGACACCAGGAAAAACGACTAGTTAATGAGTAGTTCTTGACTGGGGGAAATTTTTGCACCCTGCCCCCATCCTGCCAGGATAAGTGTCTGAGACATTAAAAAAAAAAAAAGTTGTTAAATGGACCTTTATTTTATTTATTTGTATGCAATGCTGAAACTTGAACCCAGTGTCTCACGCATGCTAGGCAAGCACTCTACCACTGGGCTACAACCCCAGCCCTGAAGATATTTTGCTTTTCCCAACTGGGAGTGGGGACAGGTACTACTGGCATCTAGTATATAGAGGATAGAGATGCTGCTAAACACCCTGCAATGTATAGTTCAGATCCCTACACATAGAGTTATCTAAACTAAAATGTTGACAGTGCCAAAGTTGTAGGGAAACTGCCCCTGTGTTAAAGAGGAAGTTGTTTTCACTCAGCACTAGCATTTAAGAAGACATCACTGGGCTGGAGACCTAGCTCCAAGTAGAGTACTTGCTTCATGTGCATGTGGCCCTGGGTTCAATCGCCAGTACCATAAAAAAAAAAAAAAAAAAAAAGAATAAAACCAACTTTATATAAGATGGGAGCACCTACCTGCTACCCAAACTACATATTTGTATGACTCCTTACATTTAGCATTTGTAAAAGAGAGCTAGGAATAAAGAAATAGATTGAATATATGACAAATCATAGTCTCAAATCTTATGGAAGATAATGAATTCTGCTTTCTCAATATGCTTGTTTTTCAGGTAACTTGTGCTCACTGGGTGACAATGATATTTGTTTATAGATGACCAGGTTCATCTCAAGCATTCTTCCTGTGTGGACGATTAAAGGAGTAGGTATGTAGAATACCATCTACTCAGAATGTGTCTGTCCCCAAATTACCTCTTCAGTGAAGATGTTTTCATTTCTGTTATAAAAATTCTATAAGGGCTGGAGTTGTGGCTCAGTGGTAGACCACTTGCCTAGCATGTATGAGGCACTGGGTTTGATTCTCAGCACTGCATATAAATAAATGAATAAAATGAAAGTTCATCAATGTCTAAAAAATATATTTTTTTAATTCTATAAGCAACAAGAAGTTTTAAAATCATGCCAGACCTAGGTATGAATTAAGTCATTTTTAAATTAAATTTAATTCATCAAACTGTGCTCAAATCAACTAAAAAACCCTTAGGCTGTATTCTTGGTTCTAATTCCTTCCCTTACTATGCCATGTATTTGGAAATTACAATTAATTTTGCTTTTTCTACACTTTTTTTTTTGTACCAGGGATTGAACTCAGGGGTGCTTGACCACTGAGCCACATCCCCAACCCTTTTTTATATTTTATTTAGAGACAGGGCTTGGTGAGTTGCTTAGGGCCTCACTAAGTTGCTGAAGCTGGCTTTGAACTTGCGATCCTCCTGCCTCCCAAACCCCTGGGAGTAAAGGTGTAGGTAATCACACTCAGCTTCAACACATTTTAAGCTGTAAAGACCCTCTGTTCCATCTTATCCATTTGGAGATAGATCATTTTAAAAATATTTTAATGAATATATGCACAGAATTTTTAAAGTCTAATAATAGTATTAAAAGACTAATGAAATTCAATAGCTTCATTCCTCAATCTTTTCCACTCCTTCCCAACTTTCTCTCTCTCTCTCTTTAGCTCTAGAGATCAAACTCAGGGCCTCATGTTAGGCAAGGGAGTCCCCATCCTGTGCTATTCCCTTCTGATCCAACAATTTAACATTACTTTTTTTTTTTTTTTGTGGTGCTGGGGATTGAACCTAGGGCCTTGTGCACGTGAGGCAAGCACTCTACCAACTGAGCTATATTCCCAGCCCCTTAACTGTATTACTTTCTTATTGTAGTAAATGAGACTTGAGCACTGTTTTCAGCTGCCCCCCCCCCTTTTTCTCTCTCTAATCCTTTCTACATAATTTATAACTTTGGATTAAATCAATATTAGGTGTGAACAAAAAATGTGAACAAAAAGCATTGTAGTGTACTATGATTAAGTTTGTTACTTTTTGTTTGTTCTGAAGTTAATAATTGCTTTTTCTGTCATTAGTAACTGCTTTAAATTTCTTCCTTTGCAGTCACCTTTGATCAAAAATCTTGTACTTGTGACCTGATTTCTCTTTGCAGAGGCCAAATTTAGCTGACATTCTGAGATTTTAGCCCTTGAATGTCATCTACCTTTCGATTCACCAAGAGACTCTAGCCCAGAGGTATACAGCACATTTCCCACAATCGGTTTTATTTTCCTAAAATGGGTCATTCTTCAGTCAGAAGCTTCATCTCCATTGAAGCTCTACTCAGGTGAGCTGGTACACACTTGTAATGGTGACTACTTAGGAAACTGAAGGAGAAGGATCATTGGAGCTCAGGAGTTTGGGGGCAGCCTGGGCAACAAAGCAAGACCCTGTTGCTTATAAATCTGTCAATAAATAAATCATATGAATAAAAAATACCTGCACGTCTAGTAGAGCATCTCCCCACAAAAGAGCTTCTCTCCTGAAGAGTGCTGTCCTCTCAAAGTGTGAATGGCAGTGTCCTAACTTCTCTGGTTTAGTTCTGGTCTGCCTGCTTTCAGAGAGTGTCTGAACACATCAGCATACAGGTGATAGTTGGTTTTAGCCTGCCAAGTGTATGTCTATTCCGGTACCTTTTCTTTTTGGTACTAGGGATTGAACCCACTGGGCCACATCCCCAGCCCCCTTTTTTTTTTTTAATTTAGAGACAGGGTCTCGATGAGTTGTGTAAGGCCTCACTAAATTGCTGAGGCTGGCTTTGAACTTGCAATCCTCCTGCCTCAGCCTCCCAAACAGCTGGGATTATCGGCATGTGCCACCATACCTGGCTGTTCCTTTACTTTTTTAAAAAATATATTTTTTAGTTGTAGATGAACACAATTTCTTTATTTTGTTTATTTATTTATTTTTATGTGGTGCTGAGGATCGAACCCAGTGCTTCACAAGTGCAAGGCAAGTGCTCTACCACTGAGCCACAAACGCAGCCCTGTGTAACTTTACTTTTTATTACAGAATTTCTTCCCATCCACAACTGAGCTGCAGAGGAAGCAATCTACCCTATAGAGTCCTGAAGCATCCAGACCCCTCACCCAAATCAGTAGCTTCTACTTCTCACAGAAAGACAGAGGCAGCTGCAGGTGTTGAAACATGGACATAGTACATTCTCCCCAAGTTCAACCCTAACTTTCTGCCTCTGTATCTCTGCTTACTTCTCCTCAACACAGAGCAGTGAGGATTTTGTATGGACAGACATACCCCACACTCCTAGTTTATAGAATTTATTTTTAGCCAGAACTACATTTAGTAATATATGATCAATTATGCCAGTAATAATAGGAAGAAGAAGAGAAGGTATGTGTGTGGATTCCTCTTCCTAGGGTCGTGTGGTTCAAGTTAATATTTAAAATGGTCTCGAATCCTCTGAGCCCATACTGACTGATGGGGGAGGTGGTAAGAAGAGGGACAGGTGGCACTGGGAAAACTGACCTAGGATTAAAAATTAATTGTGCTCGATTTTCAAATTAGATCATTGTAAGCAGATGGCTATGAATTTTAATGTGATTTCATATTTAACATTTTTTTGAGGAGACTTAAACTCTATTATTCACCAACTAGGCAATTTATGAACTCACATTTCAGCTTTAATTCTACCTCATCACAGTAGAATTACAGGGCTGGAAAAAACTCCACCACTCATCTTCTGTTGGAAAGAACCACACCCAAAGCCAACCAAAGCAACAGGGATCCCTAACACATTTTTTTTAAAGACTTCTAATTTAAGGTATTCCACAGCCAGCCTCCCTTGGGATCAAATTCTGGTGATCCACTTTTCCATTTGGTCAGCCTCTGCCCTATTTCCTCTTCTCCTGCTCCATGCAGCTGGATAGATGGAGATACCTTCCACTTTCCATCCCAGAGCTTCATCAGCTTCAGCTTAATTCAGACACCAGCACAGGACCCGCCATGCCGTTCCATGAGTGGTGGAGTCAGGCAGGCTAGATGGGGCCAAAGAGGAGGGAGGGAAAACAGGAAGGGTAAACAGGGAGGGCCCTGCCTACCTAGGGTATATAATTTGGGCTGGAAGGAACTAACCCAGGTCCAGATGCTGGCCCCACAGGGGTGCTGGGTCTTGAATCCTAGTAGTGATGTGAGGTGCTCTATTTGGATGGTGGTGTGTAGCAGGGAGAGATTCTAGGCAGCAGCAATACTGCAGGAATGAGATCCAGCAGAATTGTGGTTCAGGAAGAGCTGAACATGCACAAAATGTATCTACAAGTGGATGAGGGCATGGAAAAGAGGATTTTTTTTTTTTTTAAAGAGAAGAAACTGGCAAGAGCAAGACAAAGTATCAGGGCCCTGAATTAGTAAGCTGGGAGCTGGAATAGCCCTTGAGTTGGGCAGGGAAAATGGGCCCCCTCCTAGAGGTGTCATGACCCTGCTTGTCCCTTCCTATCTCCTCCATGTCACTGTCCAGTCATATCAACCTTCTTGCAGCTCCCATCCTGCAACCTACTCCTTTGAACATGTCTCACATGTTGGAAGTCAGTGGCTTGATGACTTCCATTTCTGGATCTCTAGATGTCCAGATGCCTACCAGCCTCCTCCATTCGTATGTCCAAAGAAACTCGCTAGTTCTCCTAACCTGGCCCCTGCCTCCTTTTCCTCTCCTACGTTTTCTCCTTCTCCTTTCCTTTTCAGTACTGGGGATTGGATGGAGGGAGGCTCTACCACTCAGTTCCATCTCCTGCCCTTTCTAAAAAAATTTTTTTTTATATTTTGAGATGGGGGGGTCTCACTAAGTGGCTGAGGCTGGCCTCGAACTTGTGAACCACCTGCCTCAACTTCCCAACTAGCTGAGATTATATGTGTGTACCACTATACCTGGCTTATTCCTATGTTTTGTTTGTTTTTGTTTTTAATCTCAAAGAAGGGAGTCATTCCTGGCTCTTCCTTCTGTTTGTTCTTCCATCAACCTGCTATTGCCCTGAATATTCTGCCTTCCTTAAAAAAATTGATAAAAAAAGAAAGAAAATTTAAAAATGGAGCAAAAAGAGATAAAATACTACATCAAAATCACTTTCTAATTTAGAATGCATTTTGGTATTTTTTTTTTCATTGTTTGTATTAATGACACTGATGTAACTGTGTCTAATGGGTTGAAAATGTATCTGTATGTGGAAAAAACAAACTTTATAAATCATAATGAAGTAAAAAAAAAAAAACATCCTGCCTTCTTTGCATTTTCATTACTAGTGTCTTAGTTTGGGTCCCCACTACCTGTTACCAGAATTTGTGTTCTTAACTCTGCTCCCTCCCTCCAAGCATGTGTATCCTTTGCCAATCACTCCACCTCCATACAACTTTGACTTGATCTCTCTTCTGTTTAACTCTTTACTGGTGCCCATTATCCCCAGCAAAAAGTGTAAAACTTATTGGTATGACCTAAATAAAAGCTCCCAATCTGTCCCTCCTGCCTATTCACCTTCACCTCTTGCCCCTTCCCATGTCCTCCAGTTCACTGTGCAGCCATATTAAATTTCATGCAGGACCCTGAAGATGAAGTCTTACTTTCTTTGCACAGGGGGTTCTCATCTTCATCTGAGTAACTTCTACTTACGTTGTGGGACACAGTTGAAAGTTTCTTTCTTCCAGGACTCCTTTCCTGGATAGGGTCCCCTCCTAGCTGCTTCCCAGCCTCTGAGCCTAGCTTTGACCTCATGCTTGTCTCCTGTGTGTGTCTTCCTGCCTAGAATGTCAACAATTTGAGCCAGAGACCACATCTTTTTACTGAGGAACAGCTCTGCTAAGGGGAGATCATGGGATTTGGAAATGTGTGTTTGGAAATCAAACTTCAAGTAAAATACCTGGGCAAGATTCTCATCTCAGGATGTCTGTCTAATAACCTGTAAAATAGTAATGCTTCCTTCTTAAGCTATTAAGATAATAACACAAAGCACTTACACTGAACCTGACACTTTCTAGATGCCCAATTTCGTTGAATGAAGAAAATGCAGGAAGAGAAGCTCCAAATAGGCTTATGGGCTTGTTGTGGTCAGTCATGAGAGAGGCCTAAGTGGGTCACCACTGCCTCAGCCGGCAAGGGAGGGAGCCAGCAGAGCTGGGTGGAGTTAAGTTCAGATTCTTGGTCTAGAGAAAAAATGCTGACTTTGAGCAGGAGCTATGCAGCCACCAGGGCTAATGAAGGGCAAGAGAGGAAGACTGAACATGAATGCAGGAGGTCTCAGTGAGACCTCATGGCAACACTGGCTGTGACAGGCCCTTCCTGAAGGCTCCCTCCCTGGGACAGGGCAGGCTTGCCAAGTGCTGTAAATGGGTATTGGGGCGTCAGGAGCTTTGGAAATACCCTTGCCTGGTACCCATCTACAGAGACTTGGTTCCAGGGATTCTTATGTAGACCCCGGACTGGACCTTTTGACAAACTCCTCAGAGAATTCTGATTCAGTAAAGGTGGAGACTCACTGTCACCACTCCAGAGTGAAGGCAGACAGGTACAGATGTGGGGAGGAGGTCAGACACCTGGCAGGTCACGTGAGTACAGGATGAGAACACCTAGACCAATAATCCAAAATCTGAAATGCTCCAAAATCTGGAACATGTTAAATGTTGACACGACGCCATAGTGGAAAATTCCACACCTGACCTCATGTGACAGGTCACAGTCAGAACACAAGTTCACTAGAAATATTTAAAACTACCTGTGTGTATCAGGTATATGTAAAGCACCAGTTAATTGTGTGTTTAGACTTGGATTCCATCCCCAAGATATCTCATTGTGTACGTGCAAATATTACAAAATCCAGAAAAAAAAATCTGGAATTTGAAACACTTCCTGTCCAAGAATTGTTGATTAGGGATACCCACTCTGTACTGGGCATGGCCTCAGGCCCCCAGTCTGTTCTGGCTGAGCATAATTGAGGGGATGGTTGGTGGGGAGTGGTTGTACTCACTTTCGTGCTCTAGTGAGGACTTGCTTAGCATGGGGCAGGCCCATCCACAGATCTAGTGGCAGGGAGCAAGGAAAGATGGGAGAAAAAAAATGAGGCTGCAGTGGACACATATACTTCCTGATCTCAAATTCCCAGCCCCTTCCTGGAGGAGACCAGCTACTTCTTAGGAGGTGGTGGGATAGAAGGACATTTTTCCTTTCTTCACGTCCACTCCAATGGCAGAGGGGAACACAAGAGAGGAGATGCTTTTTCTGTTCCTGGGAGCAAATCAGAGATAGCAATTTAGAGCCCCAGATCATTCTAAGTATTTAAGGAATTTTTTTTTAGGTAAGAAATTAATCCCCAGTCGACTACAACAGATTCTTAATTTGAAGGGATCATAAAATAAGGATGAGAGAAAAGAATGAAGTCTTATTTTAAAATTAGATGACTGGCGGTGTACACCTGTTATCCCACCAATTTAAGAGGCTGAGGGAGGAGGATCCTGACTTTGAGGCCAGCCTTGGCAATTTAGCAAGATCCTCTCTCAAAAAATAAAAAGGCCTGGGGATATAGTTCAGTGGTAAAGTGCCTTTGAGTTCAATGTTGAATCCCCAGTACCAAAAAAGAAAGAAAGAAACAAAGAAAAGAAAGAAGGTGTTAACAAAACAAAAAAAATAATAAAATCAGAGGACTATAGCTGTAGCTCAGTGGTACAGTACTTGCCTAGAATTTATGAGGCCCTGGGTTCAATCCCCAAAACCATAAAAGTAATTAAATAACAAATAAAAATTAAAAATTAGAATCAGGGGCTGGGGTTGTAACTCAGTGGTAGAGTTCTTGCCTAGATGCACAAGGTCCTGGGTTTGATACCCAGCACCAAAAAAAAAAAAAAAAAAATTCAGCTGACACTTATTTGCACACTGCCTAATTCTACTCTGTGGATTTCTACCATCTGTATATCTGTATATCAGAATGGTGACATATATTGTCATTCACAAGTAGATCCTCCAAGAAAAGGCATCATGAAGTGACTTTTAGTAAAAACTGTCCTTTGTTTATCATCAGATCTGGCAAATATTGGATGATCGAAAGTCATTGATCGTGAATTTTTGCAAAGCAAGCAGCCTCTTTCTCAGTCCCAGCCCAGAAGGGTATTTTTAAAAAGTCAGTAAGAGGGGCCGGGGATGTGGCTCAAGTGGTAGCGCGCTCGCCTGGCATGCGTGAGGCCCGGGTTCGATCCTCAGCGCCACATACAAACAAAGATGTTATGTCTGCCGATAACTAAAAATAAATAAATATTAAAAAAAAAAGTCAGTAAGAAATACAAATGGCATCTCCTCCTATCAACGGTCAGTAGAGAGGTAAGAAGTCTATGCATTCCTGACCTTCAGGTATCCCCTGTACACACCTCTTATCACCTTACACTAAAAACAGTTCTTTACAAAAACTAAAGCCTTGTGTCAACAGAGCATTTTCCTCCCCTAGGGAATTTTGGAAAGTGGTTCATGATCTTCCTGGAACTTACCTAATTGTAAAAAGACCCGAAACTGAAGGGACTTCCGTTCCCTCTGGGCAGAAGAGTGACAGAGACTATTTTAGTTCAATCATCTCTTCCTTTTTGGAAATTAACAGTTCAAGTCTCTATTGATTTAACATGCTGTCCCTGTGATACTGCCGGGTTTTCACACAAGTAATGAGGACAAGCTATTCCCTGCTTCTTTAACCCTGCTAGTTCTTTGTTTTTGTAATTTTCTCTAGATGATAGCAACTCCAATACATGGAAGAATCTGCTAGAGAGAAGGAGATCAAGATCTGCATTTCCTCTGGGGCTTCAAATGCATATTGAGATACACATAGAAATAACAATAAACAAGCCACCAGGCAGGGAATAGAGGGAGGGATGAATATGTTGCTTCATTCTCTTTTGTCTTAAAGTAGCCTGGAGCTGTGTGATGATATCAGCTTGCTGTGGGTAGAAATTATGACAGTGGCCTAAATTGGGTACCCTGACTTCAGTGTTGGGATAGGGAGGAGGAGGGGAAAAGCAAGGCCGGAGCTGCTATATCTTTACAGTAAATGGAGTAGCTGTCAGGACCCATCAATTACATTATATAAAATTCAATTGTCAGGGAGCATCTTCCCCACATTTAGCGGAAGGAAGATGCAAAGTTCTTTACCCCTCGTGATTTCAAGAACAAGAAGTCTTCCAAATTAGAGGGGGAGGGGAAAGAAAATATAAAGGAAACCTTATTACCCAGGTCACTTAGCATGTGTTCAGCAAGTACCTACTACGTGCAGAAAACTAAACTAGCAAAGCATAAGAAGCCTGTCCCAGCTGTGAACCTGCAAGTGGCATGGGTAGAAAGGGCACATCCTAACTTGTGCCCTGCTTAGACAATGTTTCAGTCTCACTCACTGTTACAGGTCAGGGGAGTTTTTCCCTGGCAGCCTCCTCCCCACTCCTACGTTGTTTAGTGGCTCATCCCTCTGTGGTCTTTAGTTTAGCCTCACTATCTCTCAACCCTGACCCTTCCCTTTCATTTTCTCTTCCCCAAGATGACGTGGGTTCCTTCTCTCACTTAGACTCTGGGTGGCTGGAAGAGCACTAGTCTGCCCTCACTAGCTAAAATTCAGCAGGTCATTTCACTTCTTTGAATCTCAATAATATCTCTTGTGTGAGGATTCGATGAAATAATGAATGCAAAACTCACGATGACTAATTTTTCTTTCTTTCTTTCTTTTTTTTTTTTGTACCAGGAATTGAACTCAGAGGCACTTAACTGCTAAGCCACATCCCCAGTCCTTTTTATTTTTTATTTGGAAACAGGGGCTCGCTAAGTTGTTTAGAGACTTATTAAATTGCTATGGCTGGCTTTGAACTTGTGATCCTCCTGCCTCAGTTCCCCAAGCAGCTGGGGTTACAGGCATGCGCCACTGTGCCCGGCATAACAGCTGATTCTGATTGACAATGTAGCACTTGTAGACATCACCATGGATGGTTCCATCCTCCTTTCATCCCTCCAGCACCATAATACAGGCATTCTCCTGCCCATTGACAGTGAGGAAACAAAGGCTAAAGAGGCTGGCTTGCTCCAGTCACACACACAGTTCATGGGAAGTATCAGGACTTGGATTGGGTTCTTCACAATCCTTGCTGGCAATCCTAATACCACACTGCCTCTACAAATGACCCTGTAAAATGTTATGTCAACAGAAGAGAATTTTATTAGACCCACAGTTCAGGCACAGAACCATTCATTATTAAACTGATTTCAGTGTGCCAAAGATCATGTCATTTACTGATTTTAAAAAAAAAGGACAATTAATTCACACAGAACCATAGGTCATTACAGGTGAAAGGGACCTTTGAAATGATCTCGGCTTTAAAACTCTGCTCCCAGAGGCCCCACACCAAGCTCTGCTTTGATGTGTTTTAATTGTTATTATTTTTAGGTACTTTATTGTCTGAAGAATGGCTCTGAAGCTTTCTCTTTTCTAATGCATTCACTATCTTGATAAAGTGTTCTTCTTTGGTGACATTTTACTGATGTTTTCAGACAAAGAGACTCAAGATTTCCTGACTTCTGATCCAGGGCTCTCTCTGCCTCTTAGTCCTATCTCTTGGCACAATATATCCAATGTAATAAAGGATGAATCTTAAAAACTAATAACCAAGTTGAGTGCAGCTCCGGATGTCTGTAATTTTTACCACTCAGGAGGCTGATGCCAGAGGATTGCAAGTTTGAGGCCAGCAATTTAGTGGGATCTTGTCTCAGATCAAAAATTAAAAAGAACCAGAATTTCATATTCTTTTTCTTATCTTTTTTCTTTTTCTTTTCTTTTCTGATGAAGCAAAGATGAGCCATCCAGAAAGACTCCTTCACCATAAGCCACAAACTGATTAAAACCCCTGCACATTGACTTGGGGTTGCTGTTAACTACAAGTTCTGCTTTCAGTGACTATAAATAATTTCTTAAGGTCATTTCTTCTCATAGAGATAAAAACGGCTATTCCTCAGAATCAAAGCTCAGTGGCATTTTCACTTAGGTGTGCCGGCCTTTGGATGACTTCTAAATAAGTGTCTGCTAGAGTAGCCACACGACATATGTATTGGATGTTTGAAAGAATATGAAAAATGAACTGTCCTGACTATGAGAGACTAAGTTGCTGAAATTGGTGGACTCTAAAGTACAATCACTCAAACCCAATAAAAATTTATTGCTCACGAAACAGGGCGAATATTCCAAATCAGCAGCAGTGCTTCCCCTGTGGAGAATCAGGGTCCTAAGATCCTGAATCTGAGATTCTGCTTCCCTAGGCTTTGATGTCTCTCTGAATCCAGTTAGAGGAAAGAGGGACAAGAAGTTTAGGACACTTTTCTTTTCTTTCTTTCTTTTTTTTTTTGGTACATGGGATTGAGCCCAGGGGCACTTAACCCCTGAGACACATCCCTAGCCCATTTTTTTGTTTTTCATTTTGGGACAAGTTCTCGCTAAGTTGCTTAAGGCCTCGCTAAGTTGCTATAGCTGGTCTTGAACTTGCAATCCTCTTACTTCAGCCTCCAATGTTGCTGGGATTATAGGCATGGACCACCACCACATAGGAAAGTTTGGATGCTTTCTCTCAGATGTAACTCAGGATTGGCTCACACTATTTCCCCTTATATTTTGTTGTCAAAAATTAGTCACCTGGCCACATATGGTTCAGGGAATCATGGGAAGTTGTTCCAGGCTGGGCAACTGCTTCTAGGCACAAGAAGATTTTAGTGAGCAACTACTATCTTTATCATATAAAGTGAAAGAGAGAAAATGGATAAAATGGGTATTTCACAGTTTTAAAAGTTGCTCATAAAAATACCTTGAAGCTCCAAAACATTCTATAATTACTTTCTTGGTAATATCAATACTTTCCCAGATAGATCCTTCTTTCAATCTTCAGATAGAAACCTACATAAATGGGCCACAAGCAGGTAATTATATACTGCTTGTTTATTAAAACTCTGATTAATTTTTTTAAATAAAGGAATCTGACAACAAGATAGATGGCATTGGGGCTGAGGATGTGGCTCCAGCGGTAGCGCGCTCGCCTGGCATGCGTGCGGCCCGGGTTTGATCCTCAGCACCACATACAAACAAAGATGTTGTGCCCGCCAAAAACTAAAAAATAAATATTTTTTTTTAAAAAAAAGATAGATGGCATTGATAGCAGTAAATCGGGGAAGGAGTCAGATTTTTCCAATCAGAGAAATTTAATTACATAAATATTTTTCAATGTCTTTCCTGTTCTAAATACTTGGAGCATATATTCTCATTTAAACACACACACAGACACACACACACACACACACACACTGAAGACTGAACAAAGCCAAGAGCAGTGGCACCTGCCCATAATCCCAGCTACTCAGGAGGCTGAGGCAGGACAATCTCAAGTTTGAGGCTAGCCTGGACAATTAAGTAAGACTCCATCTCAAAACAAACAATAAAAAGTCTGGGGAGTCTGGGGACATAGCTCAGTGGTAGAGCACTCTGGGGTTCAATTTCCAGTAACACATACATGTAAACACAAAGACCGAAATAGAAGTAATATAGCCCAATGGTACTATTAATTGCCAAATGGATTCCAAAGGAAAAAATACAAGAATGGTCAGAAGGCATGGAGAAAAAAAAAGATCTGAGCAAAGTCCTGAAATATGGATGAAATGTCGATAGGTATAATGTATGGGAAGACACCACATGTATGAAAGCTCCAGAAGCAGAAGAGAACAAAGTGTGTACGAGAGACAAAGGGGAGCTCACCAGGGATAACAGTTACCTATTCCAGCAGGATTCTCTATGGAGGGGACGAGAATTGGGGGAATGAGTATTAGCCTTCTGTTCTCCAGGTGGAAATGAGGCAAAAAGCAGTGTGGATAGATTTTTTAAAAAAGCCCATGAGTAAATTCTGTTACACGTCTTTATTGAAACATTTTGAAACAGCAACTTAAATATGCTATATTTAATCATTTATTGGAAGGACTTATTTTTTAAGCCTGGGATAGACTTTAAGTTTTTAATTAATTTATTTTTTTATTGGTGCATTTTTAATTTTACATAATAGTGGGAATCAACAGCTGCGTGTGGTGACACATGCCTGGAATCCCAGTGCTGGGGAGGCCGAGCAGGAGGATCTCACATTCAAAGCCAGCCTCAGAAATTTAGCAAGGCCCTAAGCATCTCAATGAGACCTTGTCTCTAAATAATATACAAAAAAGAACTGGGGATGTGGCTTGGTGGTTAAGCGCTCCTGGGTTCAATCCCTGGTAACCCTCCCCCTCAAAAAAAGAGTGGGAATCATTATGCCATATTTGTACATGCAGATAACATGATCAATCTCATTCCCCTGACCTTTGCTCTCCCTCCCCTCCTCCCTCCCCCAATCAGCTTGTTCTACTCTATTAAACCTTCAGACTTTGAGGGTTTTTGTTTGTTTGTTTTTGTACCAGGGATTGAACCCAGGGGCACTTAACCACTGGGCCTAATTCCCAGCCCTTTTTTATTTAAAGACAGGGTCTCCTTAAGTTGCTTAGGGCCTCGCTAGAGTGCTAAGGCTGGCTTTGAACTCCAGATCCTCCTGCCTCAGCCTCCCAAGCAGCTGGGATTACAGGCATGGGCTACCATGCCTAGCCAGACTTTAAACTTTGAGCCCCCTGAAACATCTTTCAGACTAAGAATAAGATTCCATTTAGCATGACTATGGCTGGTAGGATGTACCCAGTAAATGACCAAGAGATAATTATTATTTAATTGATAAACTGTTTGACAAAAACAGTAAGTCAGGTTTACAGAACAACAATATGGTAGGCAGAATTCTCAAGAGAACCACCAAGATTCCTGTTTTCAGTCTAACATTAATCCAGGCAATGCCATGAAGAGATTCTGCAGATGTGATTATAGTCCCAAATCAGATTAAGATGTGGACTGCTTTTGAAAAGCAGGGAGTCTTCTCTGGCTTGCAGCCAAAGAGGATGAAAGATCTGAAGTGTGAGGAAGCCTCAGTGCACTATAGCCAGCATTGAAGAGCAGTAGACTGCGTGATAGAGAATGTAGGTGGCTTCTAGGAACAGAGCGGCTCCCATCCAGCCAATGGGACCTCAGCTTCAAGAAACCAGATTCTTCCAAAAACCTGAATAAAGCTGGAAGCACGTTTGGAGACCTTCCAAATTCATACCCACTCTGGCCCACACATTGATTTAGACCTGAAACTCTGAGCAGAGAGTCCAGTCAAGCCTGCCCTACAGAACTATGAGCCATAAGGGGGCCTGGGTTGTGGCTTAGTGGCAGAGCTGCTTGCTTAGCATGCATGGGGTGCTGGGTTCGATTCTCAGCACCACATGAAATAAAGATGCTGTGTCCACCTAAAACTAACAAAATTAGTTAATTAAAAAGAAACAGAATTGAGCCATAAATGTTGTTCTGAGCTATAAAATTTATGAAAATTTGTTCAATGGTAGTTGAAAATAGATATAAACAGATACCTGAATTCAGTTTAAGCAGAGGTTGTACAATTCAAGGTCTTGTTCTAGTTTTCTATGAAGACTTTTCTGATCCCCCCCGCCCAGTGATCCCTTCCTGCTCTCTACAAGACTTAGTTTTTTCAAATTCTGGAGTCATGAGCTCAGACGTAGAGCACTTGCCTAGCATGTGAGAAGCCCTGGGTCTGATCCCCAGAACTGCCAAAAAAATCTTAAAAATAAATAAAATAAAATTCTGAAGTCAGACGTCACATATCGCCACACTTCTCGTATATAACTTGTTTTCTGGATTGGTAAACTCCTGATGGCAAGAATCAAGTCTGAATAGTTTCTGCTTCTAAGAGTGCGAGAGTTTAAGAGGAGGCTGTGTGACATCTGATTTTCAAGAATTTTCTATCAACAAACACCAATAAATGTTCTTGAGGAAGAGCAAATGGCTGTCATTTCCCCTCCATAAATGAAAATCTGGGCTAACATTCAGTTGCAAAGATCAAAGTTAAAGATCTGTGAGTGCCAGGCCAAGCAGGGTACATTCACTGCACATGAGCAAACCAGAATGACTAGTTTGACTCACAAAGGTATAATTGAGACCCTTCCAGTTATAAGTCTGTTTTATTCTTAGTGCCAGTTCTTACTCCATAACTATCATTTCTCCCTATCCCTGTTTGCTGTTGAGGTTGTGACCTTGGCAGGGTGTGAAGGTCTCGTTTACAAATTCAGTGTTTCTTTCTCAGATTATCATTAGAAAATAGTCTTACCACCCTCCAGATGCAATATCCTTTATTCCTGAGAAATTCCTTAATATACTTTGGTGGGGCAGGGGTGGGGTGGGATGGGCACTGGGGCACTTAACCACTGAGCTGCATCCCTAGCCCTTTTTAATTTTATATTTTGAGACAGGGTCCCATTAAGTTGTTTAGGACCTTGCTAAATTGCTAAGGCTGGCTTCAAACTTGCAATCCTCCTGCCTCGGTCTCCTGATCCACTGGGATTATAGGCATGCTCCATCACGCCTGGCTTTCTATTTCTAATATAAGTAAACTGTATCCATTTACCTTTATGTGCTGCGTGTAGTGGCACACACCTATAATCACAATGGCTTGGGAGGTTGAGGAAGGAGGATCACAAGTTTGAGATCAGTCTAGCCACTTAGTGAGCCCCTTAGCATTTTAGTAAGATCCTATCTCAAAATAAAAAAATAAAAAGGGTGGGAGATGTGGCTCAGTGGTAAAGCACCCCAAGTTAAATTTCCAATACCCCCTCCCAAAAGCTCAAAACAAAACAAACAAAAACCATTTACCTTAATGTGTGAATCACTGATGCAAATAAATTGAATGTTAAAAGTGATCAGTACATGTTATAAATTTGTAGACTGTTCTGTAGTGTACTGGCAAACCTCCCTTATAGTTCTGGAAGGAGTCTGAGGACCTTCAGGACAAAGAAGTCATTTCTTTCTTCCCCCAGGTGTAGCAAAGAAAGACTTTTCCCTTTTTGTTGCAACCTGATCAGACAATCGCTGAAAACAAAGGAGTTTTGCTGGGGTCCAATGTTTTACCAGAGATTAAAAAGCCTGGTTTTAGGCAATCGTTGTGACATTCAGCAGTGACATGAGTTACTAAGTTTCAAAAGCTAAATCAAATGTGTTTCTTTTCTTTTTTGGGGGGGTGGAGTCTGTTTAAAAATACTTAAAATTTGAGCCTGGCATGGTAGTGCATGCCTGTAATCCCAGAGGCTCGGGAGGCTGAGACGGGGATAGCAAGTTCAAAGCCAGTCTCAGCAATGGTGAGGTGCTAAGCAACTCAGTGAGATCTTGTCTCTAAATAAAATACAAAATAGGGTTGGAGATGTGGCTCAGTGGTCAAGTGCCCCTGAGTTCAATCCCCAGTAGCCCCCACCCCCAAAATAAAAACAGGGCTGGAGATGTGGCTTACTGGTTAAACACTGGGGTTCAATCTCCAGTATTAAAAAAATTTTTTTTTTCTAAAACATTTACCTAATCATGTCATTCACTGTTTTGATTAAAACCCTACTTTCCTTTTTTGCTGTACTGAGAATCAGATCCAGGGCTTTGCACATGCTAGGCGAGCATTCTACCACTAAGCTATATCTCAGCCCTTTTCATTTGATTTTGAGATAGGGTCTTGCTCAGTTGCCCAGACTGGACTCCAACTTGCAATCCTCCTGCCTCAGCCTCCTGAGTTGCTGGGATCACAGGTGTGCACCACCACACCTGGAAATTTTCTCCTTTTCTCCACTATCGTGGTGTGTATTTGACTCTTCCTCACCATGTCTTCTCACAAGACTTCCAGAAGTGAGTTCAGCCAAGAAACAAAAGCAAAAATTCATCAAGGGATCTGGATGAAATCAAGTATGACTCTAAGAGGAGACATTGGAGAAAAAGCTAAACTGGTCTATAAAGAATTGCTCATGAAACGGCACAAGTATTTATGCTGTATTATCATATCTTGCTGAAAATGTCACCACCATCTAGATGGTTAGATATTTTTTAATGTGATTTTTCTCTGTCTCTATGTTCTACACTGGTAGGATGATATAGTAATAAACATGTGAAGTCTTTGGAAAAGCTAGGTGCGGTGGCACACGCCTGGAATCCCAGTGGTATGGGAAGCTGAGGCAGGAGGATTGCAAGTTCAAAGCTAGCCTCAGCAACTTAGTGAGGCCCTAAGTAACTCAGTGAGACCCTGTCTCAAAATAAAATATGAAAAAGGGCTGGGGATGTGGCTCAGTGGTTATGCCCCAGGGTTCAATGCCCAGTAGCCAAAAAAAAAAAAAAGAACTCTTGGGAAAAAAATCCTTCCTATCATTGTGATCAGGGTATGCAGTACTTCAAACTCCTGAGCTGGGCTGAGTGTGCCCATCACTACTTTGCCAACTTATCTTCTACCTTCACTAACTTTTTGTACTTCTTCAGTGTTTTTCCAAGTGTGAAGTCCTTGGACCATCCCCAAGAAAATCATGATGAAAATTACAGATTCTCAGGCACTGTTGACATCTAGAGGATCAGAAAAGACAGGGGTAGGAGCTAGAAATCTGTGTCACTGATGAGGTCTGGGGTGATTCTTAGACAATACGGTAGTCTGATCGCTCTCAGTAGCCCTTCCCAACTAAGAGGGGAGCGAACCACCTTCTTTCTTCTTCATGCTTTTGAAGGCATTCAGGACATGTTACTCCAAAATACGACCCCTTGGCATTTGAGAAAACGGCAGAAGTAGAACACAGAAACTAGAAAGAAGAGGTGGGGGTGCAGTGAAGTGGTTGAACATGTGCTTGGCATGCATCAGGCCCTGGGTTCACCCCTTCTGCCCTGAAGCAAGTCATTAAATCTAGTTGATCTCCCCTAAAAATGGGTTATAGGGCCTCATTCCAGAGGGGTCCCCTCCAAAACCCATAGAAAAAGAAGGCCCTCAGCCGCTGATATGGAAACACCCAGAAAAACAAATCAAATAGACCTTGAACTTCGTGATGGGTAAGGAAAAGACACCACTTCTCACCCACACTTTTTTTTTTTTTGGCGGGGAGGGGGTACTGGGTATTGAACTCAGGGCCACTCAACCACTGAGCCACATCCCCAGCCCTATTTTGTATTTTATTTAGAGACAGGGTCTCATTGAGTTGCCAGGCACCTCATTTATGCTGAGGCTGGCTTTGAACTGGTGATCCTCCTGTCTCAGCCTCCCAAGCCGCTGGGATTATCACCTACACCTTTTTGTGTGTGCTGTGTGCCCTGCACACAAACACTTCTTTTCTGGCTGAATTTGGGCTATGCTTCTAGCATAGTCTAAATCCTCCTTAAGGCTCACCTATGGCAAGCCTTTTCTGACTCCCTAGGCTGACCTAGGAATCAGCCCTTGCTTTGCCCTCCTTGCTTAGTCTTGCTGTTTGTTATTGTTGTTGCTATTTACCTGTCTGTTTCAGCACCAGGTGAACAGCTTACAAATGGGGGCTGTTTCTTTCATCTTTGTCCCCAGATCCTGGTAGAGAGCTAGGAATGTAGTAGTCCCCTAAGTATTTGTGAATGTATAGATAAACAACAGCATAATTTTCAGATCTTTGTCAGGAAACAATTTGATACAAGAGAAAAATATTTAAAAGAGATCTTAAACTCAGGGAACTTTGCTTTTCTCTGGTATAGTTATTGGTGGCAACTGATAGGATCAAAAATTCCAAATAGCTAGGTGAGCTTGGTAGTGCATGCCTGTAATCCCAATGACTTGGGAGGCTAAGGCAGGAGGATCTCAAGTTCAAGACCAGCCACAGTAATTTAGCAAGGCCCTAAGCAATTTAGTGAAACAGTGTGTTAAAATAAAAAAATTTAACAAAAGACTGGAGATGAGGGCCAGTGGTTAAGCCCCTCTGGGTGCAATCTCTAGTAACTCTCCTCAACCTGAAAATTCCAATAACTATCACTGATGGATTTCACTTTTGTAGATGAAAATATGTTTCTCTGAACTTCTCACTTCTTCCTAATGATGTCCTGATCTCTGGTGAACCATGTCACAGGAAAGACAGATGAATCAATTGTCCTGGGTTCAAATATTGGCTCTTCCAAATGCCAGCCCTGTGACTCTGAGCAAGTTTTAAAAACTTCTGAGTCTACTTCCTCATGATGGGAGTAGAAGACTTTCTATGAAGAGAATAATAATATGAATTCACAGAGGGAAAATGAGGGTTTTGGATATGGCTCAGTGGTAGATCACCACCTGCCTGGCATGTGTGAGGCACTGGGTTCAATCCTCAGTACTACTAAAAAAAGAGGGGTGGGGAGTGGTGGATAATAAAATAAAGTGTGTAAGGTATAGCAGGTACTGTAAAAACAATCCTGTTCTTTCTCCTTTATAGTATAAAGGATTGTAAACTGGGTGTGGTGACACATGCCTGTAATCCCAGATACTCAGAAGGCTGAGGCAGGGGGGTTATAAATTGGAGGCCAGCCTGGGCAATTTAATGAGTCTCTGTCTGAAAAATCAAACTTAAAAAATAAGGGCTGGGGATATGGCTTAGTGGGTAGAACATTTGCCTGGCATATGCAAGGCCCTGGATTCAATCCCCAGTGCTGGAAAAAAAAAAATGTAACACTGCTCTGAGTTTCTGTTGTATGCCATGTATTTCGTTAGATATTGGGAATGGAAGTAGAATGTATATATATATGTGTGTGTGTGTTTGTGTGTGTGTGTGTGTGTGTATGTATTTGGGGGGATATAAGTTTTAATTCTAGAGATAGTATTTTAAAAGAGCTTTTATGGTACTTAGCATGGTAAACAAACTAATGAACCAGTTTTATTAATTTTTATTTTTTAAAATGTTACAGCCAGACACAATGGTGCATCTCTGTAATCCCACCACTTGGGAGACTGAGGCAGGAGGATCACTTGAGCTCAGTAGTTGCATACCAGCCTGGATCCCAAAGCAAGACCAAGACAAAAACAAAATAACCAAGAAAACTAAACAACAACAACAAAAAACCTACAACAAGTTACATGAAGATTGATATTTGTCTTCCAGAACCCATTTCCTCCTTATTCTATAGTAGAACCTGAATTCAAAAATCAAGTATGTGACCACCTGTAATTAAGTTTACATTTCCAGGGGCTGGGGTTGTGGCTCAGTGGAAGAGTCCTCGCCTAGTATGCATGAAGCACTGGATTCCATCCTCAGCACCACATAAATATATGTGTCCACCTAAAACTAGAAAAATAAATATTTTTTAAAAGTTTATATTTTCAGCCTCTTTAACAGATCCAGATCTCCATACACCTTAGCTCTGGCTAATGGGATATGGAGATGATGTGACAACATTCCAGGATGTATCTGCAAAGGAAATGGTGTCCTTCTCCTGCTTTCTCCCTCCTGCTGGTAGGTTGTGGAATCCATCGCTGGAGTGAGAAGTCATTTGGGGCCATAGAAGCTAGACGCTGAGGATGCTGAAGCAGCAAAATTCAAGGGGCTTTGTCCCTTATGGTTCCATGATACCTTCATAAAAGCCCTGAGTGGCTTATGTTTATTTGATAGACAAACAAACTTTACAGTTGCTCTGGGCCTTGAATCCTTCACAGCTGAAGTTAATCTTTACTAATACAAACTAATACTAACTTACAAAACTTTCATCTGTCTTTGAGTTTTGAAAGAAGAGAGATTTATGTCAAAAGAAATGAAAACAAGGCAGGAGATAAAACCTGTGTATGCAAAACTGCATAGAAGATATTTAGGAAGGAAACATATCAAGGCATTAACTTGTGGGTTCAGGATAGAGTAACAGGTAGGTTTTTTTCAATTTTCTTAATTTTTGTTTCTTCTCACCCCTGCCCTCCCACCAGTATTGGGATTAAAGCCAGGACCTCACATACGCTACACTGAGCCACATCCCTAACCCATTTCTTCCCAATTGTTAATGGGAAAAATATATTTTTTCAATCTTTTGAGTAGATATTTAAACTTAGTTCGTACTAATCATTGTACAAATCTGGTGCTTTTTATTATCTAGTTCTTTAAACTTCCATTATTTCCTATGTCTGTAGGAGATAACAACAAAGCAGTTGAGAGTGTGCCTAATGAGTCACCCTGTCCTGGTTCAGTCATACTTTCTGGCTGTTTAAATTTAGACAAATTGCTTCTCTGAACCCCAGGGTCTTCATCTGTAAACCGAGCAGGATAATTAATTTTGCTTATTGTATAAGATTATATTTTGAACTAAGTAAGGTAATAAATATAAAGATCACTTAGCACCACGTACATAGTAAAGTGATCAATAAATACTATCTAATACTATGATTATATCCGTTTCTGTGTGTTGATAATATCTACTTTCTGGCATTTTCCTTTTTTCAGGACCCAGGGCTTCACACATCCTAGACAAGCATTTTAGCACCCTTTTTATTTTAAGACAGGGTCTCAATTACTGAGGCCGGCCTTGAACTTGGTAGTTTCATTAACCACATAATGTCAGTATTTGATAGCTTGCTTAGCTATACCTTTACTACTAGAAATGTATGTTGTTTTCAATTTTTTTTTTTTGTAGGGGGATACTGGGGCATTCAACCACTGAGCTACATTCCAAGCCCCATTTTGTATTCTATTTAGAGCCAGGGTCTCATTGATTTGCTCAGCATCTCGCTGTTGCTGAGGCTGGCTCACGATCCTCAGCTTCCTGATTACAGGTGTTCACCACCATGCCTGCTGTTTTCAATATTTCATTAATAGATGGCGTAGACTCAAATTATCCAAGACAAAAGGATCTCAAAAGTAGAGAGTCAGCTGGGCACAGTGGCGCATGCCTGTAATCCCAGCCGCTCGGGAGGCTGAGGCAGGAGGATCAAGACTTCAAAGCCAGCCTCAGCAAAAGTGAGGCACTAAGAAACTCAATGAGACCCTGTCTCTAAATAAAATACAAAATAGGGCTGGGGATGGGGCTCAGTGGTCAAATGCCCCTGAGTTCAATCCCCAGTACAAAAAAGAAAAAAGAAAAAGTGACTATTCATCTAACAATTTTTAAAAATATAGCATTTAAAAGCAGAGCTGGCACGGTGGCACATGTTTGTAATCCCAGCAATTTGGGAGAATGAGAAAGGAGCATCACAGGTTTGAGGCTGGCCTCAGCAATTTAGTGAGGCTCTAAGCAACTTAGCAAAATCCTGTCTCAAAGTAAAAAATACAAAGGGCTGGGGATGTAGCTCAGTGGTTAAGTCCCCCTGGATTCAGTCCCCAGTACCCCCCTCCCAAAATGAAAATATAAAAGCAGAACTGTTTTGGAAAATCTGGAACATTATTACTGATAACAATTTAACTAGTGGTTGAAAATAAATGGCATAGTATTCCAAATAAATGTTCATTAATTTGTTTTAAATCAAAAAACAGTTTTAGTTGGAGCCAAATTCCCCTGGTTTTCAGATAAGTAAGGTGATAAGCTGGGTTGTGTGTGTGTGTGTGTGTGTGTGTGTTTGAGATGCAAAACAGTTATTGAGGGAGGGAACGATAATCTAAAGAGCTGGAATTAGATACAGAAAGTATTCTGGAAAAAAACATAAATTCAGGCAGTGCGTTTCCCAAGTTTTTTCCCCTAATATTCCCCCTAGGTGGTCAAAGGTTTATTTTCATTGGAAATTATGTTAATAGAGTTTAAGCTCACACATGCTCAATGATGAAAGTAAAACCATCAAAGAAATCTCAAGAGGACTAAAGAAATCAATATTTTTTTTGACAATGGAAAAAAATTCTCATTTGTTCTTTTTTTTTTTTTTTTTTTTTTTTANGGCAAACACTCTACCCACTGAGCTATATCCCCAGCCCCTCATTTGTTCTTAAATACTAATAAAACACTACTTTCCACCAAGGGATAAATAGGTCTGTTACTATCCTTTTTTTAGAGACAATCTGAATAATTGGGGAACTACATTCTCTTGTTTTAACCAGATCCAAAAATAACTTCATTTTTTTGACAGAGACAGTAGTGTTTACCAGATATCCCATCTGCTTCCCTAGACTCCCACCTCTGTTAGAGGCTAGAGCCTTGACCAGTCCTTTCTAGTCTGCATTCCCAGGATGCTGTGGGCATAGCAATTGTCCCATTTGGTCTCAGACTGGGTCTCAGAAGCACTTACGGAGATGGTGGAGTCACAAGAGATAAGCCTAGAGTCCTGAATAACTAAATGGAGGAGAGTGTCACCAACCCTCCATAGACTGAGGAAGAAATAAAGTTTGGCTGTGTTAAGTCAGTATATTGTTTTACTAGGGCTGTCAAACAAAATAACACAAACTGGGTGGCTTAAACAATGAAATATATCTTCTTACTAGAAGAGAAGTCCAGGGGCTAGGGACATAGCTCAGCTGGTAGAGTGCCTGCCTCACATGAACAAGGCTCTGGGTTCAATCCCCAGTACCACAGGGAAAAAAAAAAAGAAGTAGAAGAGAAGTCCAAGATCAAGGTGTCTGGCAGATCTGGTTTCTCTTCAGGCTTCTCTCTGACTTTCACAACCTTCTTTGCTGGGTTTAATTCACCCCCCAGCCCCCATCACCCCATCCTGTACTGGGGATTGAATCAAGGGGATAGTGAGCTATGTTCCTGTCCCTTTTTATTTGAGATAGGGTTTTGCTACGTTGCCCAGGCTGATTTGAATGTACAATCTTCCTGCCTCAACCTCCCACCTAGCTGAGATGACAGGCGTGCACCAGGTACCCGCCTTGCTTGCTCTCACATTGCCTTTTCTCTGCATCTACAATCCTGTCGTCCCCTTCTCTTTTTAGAAACACCAGTCATATTGGATGAGGGGCCACCCTACTGACCTCATTTTAAATTATGTATCCTTTCAAAAAGGTTATCTTCTAATTCAGGTGCATTCTGAGGTACTGGAGTTTGGGAATTACACATGGGAATTTAAGAGATGGAGATATAATTCAGTCTATGACAGTCACTGAAACTTTGGGATTTATTTTGTTACCACAGCATGGCATGTTTATTTCATCATACAATTTTCATGGGAACAGAAATCAAGATATGTTTGTTTTAAATATATAAATTGTGTTTATATGTATGGGTATATTTCTGTATGTGTGCATACATGTACACATGTGTGAAAAAAACACATGTCAGAATATTACTCCCTGTGAATGAGTTGCAAAATGCCAGGCTGTTGTTCTACTTGGGACAGGTGGATAGGACCTGGATGATGAGAGCTGTCAGTCTATTTAATCCAAGTGATGAACATCACCCCCATTCACCCATTGTTCTATATAATGGTTATTTTCTATGTATGCAATGGTTTAAAATGTTAAGACTTTTATTCACTGTGAATATTTTTATCATACATATTATATATGTGTATATATAATATATATACATATATATGAATTTCCTCTATTTTATAGAATGAAGGGAAAAGTCAATAAGTACTGAAGTGCCAAGCACTGTTATAAATATGTAAAACTCCAAGTTACATGTGTTAAACTCCCCCCCCCCTTTTTTTTTTTTTTTTAGTACTGGGGATTAAACTCAAGGGTGCTCTACTACTACATCCCCAGCCCTTTTCTTTCATTTTTTGTTTTATTTTTTGGTATTGGTGATTGAACCCAGGAATGCTTTTACAATGAGCCACACCTCCAGCCCCCACGCCCTCCCTTTTTTTAAAATAATCTTTTAGTTGTAGGTGGACACAATACCTTTATTTTATTTATTTATTTTTATGCAGTGCTGAGGATCAAACCTAGTGCTCACACGTGCGAGACAAGCATTCTACCACTGAGCCACAACCCCAGCCCCTCCTGCCCTTTTATTTCTTATTTTGACACAGGGTCTCACTAAGTTGCTTAGGGCCTCACTAAATTGCTGAGACTGGCCTTGAACTTGAGATCCTCTTGTCTCAGCCTCTTGTCACTGGTTTTAAAAGCGTGTGCCACTACACATGGCCCTCCCAGCCCTTTTATAATAATTTTAGTTTGAGACAGAGTTAAAACATTATGCTGAGGGAAGCCAGTCACAAAAGGCCACATACTGTACAATATCCCTCATAGGAAAGTCCAGAATAGGGAACACTATAAAGATAGAAAGTGGCCAGGTATGGTGGTGCACACCTCCAATCCCAGAGACACCAAAGGCACAGGAGGATCACATGTTCAAGACCAGCCTTGGCCACTGAGCAAGACCCTGTCTCAAAATTGAAAAATATAAGAAAGACTAGGAATGCGGCTCAGTGGTAGAGTGCTTGATTAGTGTGTGCAAGTACTGAGGGGGGGAATAAAGTAGTTTAAGCTTACTTAGGGATGAGCCCCAAAGGGAAAAGGGAGGGATAGCTAAGGGTTAAGAAATTTCTTTTTCTTTCTGTTTTTGTTTGTTCATTTGGTTCTAGTGTTATGAATTAAACCCAGGGCCTACACACACATGCTAAGCAAATACTCTACCACTGAGCTACATCTCCAGAACCCAGGAATTTCTTTTTGAGATAATTAAAATGTTCTAAAATTGACAGTGGTGACAGCTGTACATATCTGAGAAAAATATTTTAAAACTTTGACTTGTATACTTTAAACAGGTAAATTTATGGTTATGTGACTTAAGTCCGTATACAGCTGTCAAAATGAATGCCATTATAAAAAAGATTTACATTACAATTTTTTTAAATAATTTACATTATAAAAAAGATTAATCATGAAATATTTTGAGGTCTGGGATGATTTTGAGAAATCATTTTATAGATGGTGAGACTAACACCCCAGAGAGACAAGGGGGACTGTCTTAAAGTTACACAAAGCTGGGACAGAAACCCAGGCTTCTGGTTCCTGCAGTAGAGTTCATTTCATCCCCCAGAAAGGTAATACAATGTCCCTTTCACTTGGGAGGAGAAAATTCCAATGATCATACCAAATGTATTCAAACTGGAGTCATCCTAGAAGGTGAAAAGAAAGTATCTAAAAGAGAAGTACTCTATCTACAATTCTCCTCCGAACAATGTCACTCTTTGTGGGAAGAAATGGGAAACTACAGAAAAGCTGAGCAGAGAGGAGAAATAAGACTTTACCTTCTTGCTTTAAACACTACACCGTTTATGGGCAGGCTTGTAAATGTTGTCACGCCAGTTACACAGGCTTTTGCCAACTCCTTTTAAAATAGCTATTCATAAAAATAGTAGACAAAATACAGCACAAACCTTTTGTTAGGTCTACAAGGCTAGTCAGTATCCTACTCAATCATGGTCAAACATATAGGAGTGCTCAGGATGCTGCTTTTCTCACAAATGCTTTGGTGCCAATGCTGGTCAGTGCCAGACAGAACTATAGTAATACCCTTGATTTACGTCATACATTGAGTGCCAACCTGCTTTTACGTAGTGTCACGTCGGACACTCAAAACATCCCTGTGAAATCAATAGGGCAGGTATTATTAGCCCCATTTTGCAGATCGGAAACTATTTTTAGGGAAGTAGAACAAGGTATTATTACCATCCTCGTTTTATGAATGAGGAGACTTATTTTACACAAGCAGTGTGATATAAATAGACAGAGGAGAGAACTTAAGCCTCTAGCTGATGTATGAAATTTTGGAAACTATTTAAATCAGAAGAACAAGAGAATAGAATGTGCCACTGTGATGTTCATGGAAATAACAGGTTTATTGCGGCATTATATTTATCACACTTTTTATAAACTGCTTTTAGGGAGAACAAACTCTGGATCTCCAAACCTTAGTATGCTAGAGAATGATTGGCAGGGTTGTCCCTTGCACAACCCCAGACAACGCCATTCACATGGTGGTGACGCCATCCCCCTAGCATTCTTTATGAGTGGCAGGTGTTCCTTGGAGTTGACAAAGCAATCTTGACTCTAAATCAGAGAAGCGAAACAGATATCACAGACATGAATCAGACCAATCTCAAGACCCATCTCAAGTTGCATATTTTCCATGTAATCGTCTCCCTTTCTCCTGTTTCAATAGTTCTTTCTCTGCATCATATATTTTGGTATTTGTTTATATCCCATTTTAACTGTAATTTATCTTTTCACTTTATTCGTCTTTGCTTCACTTTTGTCTTTTGATGTATAGAAGTTTTGTCTCCTTGTTAACTCTTTGAGATACCATATTACTTCTTTATGCTTTGAACTTTCTTTTTCTTTTTCTTCTTCTTTTTTTTTTTTTAAGACTTTTTAGTTGTCAATGGACCTTTATTTTACTTATTTATATGTGGTGCTGAGAATCGAACCCAGTGCCTCATGCATGCTAGGCAAATGCTCTACCACTTAGCTACAACCCCAGGCCTGCTTTGAACTTTCTTATGCATAATTGTAGGTACAGCAGTTAAAATTTAATTAGTCAGTTTGCTTTCAACAACTCAAATCATTTGGTATAATTACAGTAAAAAAAAGTAAATCTAGAAATATATCAGTTATTCCATGAATAATATTTCCCTTTGAATTTACTTATTTACTTGTACTTCATGTATATAGCTTTCTAATTGTTCAGATTATTGCTTGAATCTTTGTGCCCTTATTTGATGAAGCACATGGACAAACCAATTTGAATTCTGTTTACTAAGGTTATTAAGTATCACGAGGCAACTACTGGCAGAACAAATATCCAGTAATTCAAAGCAGTACCCTGATTGCATTTTCTTTTCTTTTTAAAAAATTTTTATTGATTTTATTTTTATTTTTTAAATACATGACAACAGTGGAATGCATTATAATTCTTATTACACATACAGAGCACAATTTTTCGTATCTCTGTATATAAAGTATGTTCACGCCAATTTATGCCATTATACATGTACTTTTTTTTGCATTACAATTCTTAATACACATACCACAATTTTTCATATCTCTGTTTGTATATAAGGTATGTTGACACCCAATTCTTCATACATGTACTTTGTATAATGATGAGCATCACATTCCACCATCCTTGCTAATCCCCTTTCCCCTCCCTTCCCCTCCCACCCCTCTTCCCTATCTAGAATTATCTAACCCTCCCAAGCTCTCCCTCCCTACCCCACTATGAGTCACCCCCCTTATATCAGAGAAAACATTCAGCATTTGTTTTTTTGAGATTGGCTAACTTCATTTAGCATTATCTTCTCCAATGCCATCCATTTATCTGTAAATGCCATGATTTTGTTCTTTTTTAATGTTGAGTAAAATTCCATTGTGTATATATGCCACATTTTTTTTTATCCATTCATCCACTGAAGAACTACCTAGGTTGGCTCCACAGTTTAGCTATTGTGAATTGTGCTGCTATAAACATTGATGTGACTGTGTCCCTGTAGTATGCTGTTTTTAAGTCTTTTGGGTATAGTCCGAAAAGAGGAATAGCTGGGTCAAATGGTGGTTCCATTCCCAGATTTCCAAGGAATCTCCATACTGCTTTCCAAATTGGCTGCACCAATTTGCAGTCCCACCAGCAATGTATGAGTGTACCTTTTCCCCCACATCCTCACCAACACTTGTTGTTGCTTGTCTTCATAATTGCTGCCATTCTGACTGGAGTGAGATGATATCTTAGAGTAGTTTTGATTTGCATTTCTCTGATTACTAGAGATGAGGAACATTTTTTCATATATTTGTTGATTGATTGTATATTCTCTTCTGAGAAGTGTCTGTTCAGGACCTTGGCCCATTCATTGATTTTTGTTGTTGTTGTTGTTCTTTATATACCCTAGAGTGATGTGTGAGGGGTAAAAATTTGTTCCCAGGATGTAGGCTCTCTGTTCACCTCACAGATTGTTTCTTTTGCTGAGAAAAAAACTTTTTAGTTTGAATCCATCCAATTTATTGATTCTTGGTTTTAATTCTTGTACTATAGGAGTCTTATTAAGGAAGTTGGGGCCTATTGGATTGCATTTTCTAAGGGAGAAGGGATTAAATAGTTTATAGTTCCCAATAGTTTATCTAAAAATCAGGACTTAAAGGGAAAATCCAAGTTCATTTAAAACAAACAACTATTTTTTAAAGAGTGTATCAGAGGCAGTGGAGAATGATTTTAATTCCAGAGATTTGGTGGGGCTAAGGCAGAAAGATCCCAAGTTCAAGGCCAGCCTCAGCAATTTAGTGAGGCCCTCAGCAATTTAGCAAGACTCTGTTTCAAAATAAAAAAAATTAAAAGGGCTGGGGGTGGCTGGGGATGTAGCTCCTCTGGACACTTCTTTCAATAGACTTCCACTTACATTTTAAATGCCACAACTGGATTACATAGTCACCCTTGGCTGCAAAGGTGACCAAGCAAGTGAGTGTTTTTAATTAGGTACTCTGACACTCTGAGCAAATCGTGTTTCCATAAAGAAAAAGAGAAGAGTAGACATGGAGTAGGCAAATATCCACAGAGAGAGGAAATGTAATTTTCAACATTGATTTTGAATTTCATGTTGACCACACAAATGTGCACTGTGAATCTAGAAGGCAAAAGAAACCCAAAGATAGAATTCTACATCCTTATAGGTAGTCTTGACTCCCTCGGGGCCCTCTAACTTCCTGAGAAATGATTGGCTTTAGTTTTAAGAATATCATAGATCCTAGAAAGTTTGTGGGGAAACTCTAAAGATTTTGGTGATAATTATGACGGGGAAGTGGAAATGAGGTCTCTAGTACCATAATCCAAAGGTTGTTGCCAAGAGGTTTCTATTAGATCAAAGATGCATGATTCTTAATTTTCTGAAGTCTGTAAGTTCATCTAAAATATGAATTAGTTTGAATCTAATCTTCCATAGCCCAAATCTCATAGATCTGATAAAACAAAAGTCTATATATAAATGTATAGTATGGTTTTGTCCCTGATCTAAAAGTGTTGTGTATGATTTTCTTACCAAGAAACAACTAACAGAGGACATCAGCCACCTCTGTCAAGGCTTCAAACAATTAGCATCAAATTATTTCTTTTCTTTGGAAAATTAAAAAGGAAATCACTAGCAAATGGTGTCCAATTACAAGATTTTTTTTTTTCATTTAATAGTGGTTTTACAAACACTACGGGTTCTTCTTTTCTGGTTAAACCAGCAGGAGTTTCACAATTTTAATTTCAATGGGAGATTTTCCAGCAAAAACAAAACCATTTGTTCATCTAATTTGACATTATCAAATCAGTGTCATGTGGTAACCTTAGCCTGTTTCATTTTTCTGTACTGAAAAAGAACTATGTATAAAATAAGAGCATGGTTTTCACCACGAATAATGAATACATTTACAGTATTATTGCTATAAAGACAAATACTCAAAAGAAAATTAGAAATTCAGTTTTAAAGGAGCTTTTCTTCATGTTGTTTTGTTTTTATTGTTTGGTTACCTTGTCTTTATTAATGTAATACTTATTTGATCTTGAGTTAAAATAAAAGTAGTATATCTAACTGAATAAATAAAAGTGTTATATCTAATTGTTAGAGTAATAAATACAAACATTTCCTCCATTTTCTGGAGGGATGTAGTTTTTATAAGCTCTGCAGAAGAGATCATTCAGATAAGGTCGCACCAAATAGAAGTTTCGCTCATTGGATTAAAAATAGATCAGCTCCGTGACTCAGCACGCAGCTTATTGCAGTTTGCCCACAGAGAACATCCTAATTCTTCCTCGTGCTGCATCACAGCGGAGTACTCATGTGGCTTTATGGGGATTAGCTTATTTAGCTATTAGAAATAAGATCACAGTATATCTAGGACATTCTGTGAGATACAACGACACAGAGTATTATGGGTCAAAGTCTAGTTAAGTATAGGTGAGCATGTATTCAACATACCCATTTAGGTTCCTTGTACTGAGAATATTACAGGTCAAATTCTGGCTAAGTATAAGTAAACCACATTCAAAATAATGACTTAAGTTTCTTCTAATAAATTTACAATAATATTATGGTTAAACTGAAAGTGAATGGTGGAATTAGGTTACAGAGATTTCTAGAGCAACCTGCTTTATTATTCCTACCTGACACTCCCTTCTATATGGGAAAGCTCATTGGAAGAGGGAGGCTTTAATATCTCTTTTTTTCAAAACCAATGAAAGGGGTCAGACTGTGCTACCCCCAAATATGTCACTTTGGAGTGACATATTAAGGACTATTTTGAATTCAACCCAATTGAGAAACAACAAAAACAGGAGGAGCTCTTGGACCTGCCTAAAAATAGGACATAGGGGCTGGGGTTGTGGCTCAGTGGTAGAGCACTTGTCTGGCACATGTGAGGCACTGGGTTCCGTCCTCAGCACCACATAAAAATAAATAAATAAAATAAAGATATTGTGTCCATCTACAATAAAAAAAAAAGATTTAAAAAACAAAATGGGACATAAGTTTCTTTTGGGAGGGAAGGGGGTTATTTGGGATTGAACCCAGGAGCACTTATCACTGAGCTACATCCACAGACCTTTTTTTTTTTTTTTTTTTAATTTTTAATTGTGAGACAAGGTCTCACTAAATTGATAAAGCTGGCCTGGAACTTGAGATCCTCTTGACTAAGCCTCCTAAGTAACTGAGATTATAGGCAAGCACCACCCATGCCTAGCATGACATAACTTTCCATTTGTAAAAGTTTCCCGCTCCTCAATACCAGAAAAAAAGAGAATGACTACAGGTAACTCTTACCAAAAACAACTTGAGATGCATAAGAAAAGTTCCTGAACAACCTATCTACCATACTTTTCCTAGTGGCCTTCCCACAATTTACCTATAATTCTTACCACATTTTCCTTTGTCTAGTCACTGCTCTCCAATTTATCACCCTTTGTTAAAGTGGTATATAAGTCTCGGGTCTAATCACTTCTTTGGCTTTTGGCCTCTTTTGTTTTGCTTTTTGTCTTTGTTTTTGGAAGATAGAACCCAGGGACACTTTGCCACTAAGCTATACCCCCATCCTTTTAAATTTATTATTACTATTATTTTATTTTTTGGCACTGGGCATTGAATCCAAAGGCACTCAACCACTGAGCCACATCTCTGGCCCTTTTTATTTTTTATTTTGAGACAGAGTCTTGCTAAGTTGCTTAGGGCCTGGCTAAGTTGCTGAGGCTGGCCTTAAACCCTTGCAGTCCTCTTGCCTAGCCTCCCAAATTGGTGGGATTTCAGGTGTTTGCCACTGCACCCAGCTTGACTTATTTTCTGTGAAGCCTTTGCTCATAAAATAAAATCTGTATGCTTTTTCTCTTTTTAATCTGTCTTTTATCAATTTAATTTGAATGAGAACTAAAAGAATTTTCTTCTCTACATTCACATCAGGTAATGACCAAGAAAAGTCATCTGTAGCTCCAGAACGATCAGGAATGATCTTACTCATAAATGGAATTTATAATTTTACTTAAAGGAGACATGAGGAATAGAAGGTGTTGTGGCTTGAATGTATCCCCCACAGGTCATGTATTGGAAACTTAATCCTCCATTCAACAGTATTTGGAGGTAGGGACTAATGAGATGGTCAGGTCATAAGGGATATGCCTTCACCAGTGGTTAATGTCATTATCATAGGAATATTTGTACCGTTGTGAAAGTGGATTTATTATAAAAGTAAGTTTGGCATATCAAAATCTCTGCGACACTATGAAGGCAGTTCTAAGAGGAAAGTTCATTGTACTGAGCTCATTTATTAAAATAATAGAAAAGAGCAAAATAAATAACCTAACATTATGTCTCAAAGCCCTAGAAAAAGATGAACAGATCAATACCAAAAGCAGTAGAAGACAGGAAATAATTCAACTCAGAGCTGAAATCAATGAAACTGAAACAAAAGAACAATTCAAAAAATTAATAAAACAAAAAGAAGCTGGTTCTTTGAAAAAAATAAACAAAATTGATAAACCCTAAATGAAAAGAGAGAAAATTCAAATTACTAAAATTTGTGATGAAAAAGGAAATATCATGATGGACACTACTAAATTCAGACAATAATCAGAAACTATTTTGAAAATTTATACTCCAATAAAATACAAAATCTTGAAGATACTAATAAATTTCTAGAGACATAGGACCTACCTAAACTGAATCAGGAGGACATGCACAATTTAAACAGATCAATGTCAAGCACTGAAATAGACAACATCAAAAGCATTTCAACAACAACAACAAAAAAGCCCAGGACCAAAGGGATTCTCAGTCACATTCTACATGACCTTCAAAGAAGAATTAACACCAATATTCCTCAAATTATTTCATGAAATAGAAAAGAATGGAACCCTTCTAAATTCATTCTATGAAGCTAACGTCACACTGAAACCAAAATCAAAGACACATCAAGGAAAGAAAACTTCAGACCAATATCCATGATGAACATAGATACAAAAATTCTCAATAAAATTCTGGCAAATCACATATAAAACATATTAAAAAGGCAGTGCACCACACTCAAATGAGGTTCATTCCAGGGATACAAGTTTGGTTCAACATACAGAAACCAATAATTGTAATTTATCACATCAACACTTAAAGACAAGACTCATATGATTATCTCAATATATGCAGAAAAAGAATTTGACAAAATACAACATTTCTCCATGTTCAAAACACTAAAAAAAAAACTAGGGATAGTAAAAAATATACCTCAATATTATAAAAGCCATATATGCTAAACCAAAGGCCAACATCATTCTAAATGGAGAAAAAGTGAAAGCACTCCCTGTAAAAACAGGGACAAGAATGCCCTCTTCCACCACTTCTATTCCACATAGTCCTTGAAATTCTAGCCAGACAGAAGAAAGAAGCTTATGCAGTTCATGGTCCAAGAGCATCAAGCTAGCATTTTGTAAGGGTCTTTGTGCTGCATCATTCCAAACCAACTTTAAAAAAAATTATTTTCATTTGTTCTAATTAGTTATACATGATAATAGAAATGTACTTTGACATATTATACATATAAGGGGTATAACTTCTCATCCTTCTGGTTGTACATGATATAGAATTGCATTGGTCGACAAGGCATAGTTGAAAGAGCTCATCAAACTATTAAAATGTACTTATTAAAGCAAAAAGAGGGAATTGGGAAGGGGTATATATATTCCCCAAAGATAAACTTAAAATAACCCTTTTTACTCTAAACTTTTTAAATTTGGATTCATCAGGGCTTAGTGCTGCGGAAAGGCATATGTGTCCAAAAAATGTACATAAGCCCAAGGTACTTTGGAAGGATATTCTAACAGGACAATGGAAAGGTCCTGACCCAGTGATTGTCTGGAGTCGGGGGTCTATTTGTGTGTTTCCACAGGGAGAACAGCAGCCGATTTGGATTCCAGAGAGATTAACTAAAGCGATTTCTACAGACCAATAAGAAGATGATTTGGCTCAAATCCATAACAGCTGATATCCAAAACTCCAGTTTGACTATCCTTACATCTGCGACAGAACCAGGATGCTTTTTTCAATATCTATTTTATTATTACCCTTTCCCATATCATGAAGTTCTATTTTGTTTTTTGAGCTCATACAGACCTAGGTTAATGTTTTGCTGATCAGTTCTATTTTTTGACTATAGAGTTTTTAAACATTGCAATGGAGATTTCACCTGTAGAAAGTTATAAGGCCTTTACTATTATGTTATGTGTTGTATGTATTATGTGTGCACACTTGTGTTTTATGTTGTATGTTTGTATGTACGTATGTCCATATATCATATATGATGAGCGCTGATGAAAAAATGGATCCAAAATGTATATATTTTTTATTCACGTGATTTAAATGGTTTAATTTAAATTGAGTAAACAGCTGTTGAGGATTGTTTTAAAATGTGAACAAAAAAGGAGGTTAACAGATCTGTTTGTTTACTTTCACCTTTCCTTTTCATTATATTTAATAATTCTGTTCAAGATAATGTAAATTGTTAAGAAAATTGTTTTCTTTTAGTGCCTTCTGGAATGTTACATAATTTTTTCTTTAGCCATTATTGCCAGAATTCCTATCTTCATCCCAGTGCTGGTGAAGACAAAGATAATACCAATCTACAGCTTTTGCAATAGCCATCACTGAACTGCTTGCAGAACTTCCCTAGACTATGTATCACTTGTATGCATTGTGAACTCACTTTTATGCATTGTGAACTATCTGTTGGTGCAGCGACTTGTGGTAGTGTTGGGGTATTTTTGCTGATGGTGTCATTGGTGGTACAATTTTTCCAAAAGGAGCCGTCAATTGGCTTGGTGTATCTTCCTCCCTTCTGCTTGTCATGGTCGTTTAGCTAAAATTTGGGGGCCAACAGAGGTGAGGCAAAGAACCTCACCCCCTGCTGGTACAAAGACCTATCCACAGGTGTGGCTGTATGCTGAACCGGTAGTCAATAACGGGTAAGATCCAATTGCAATGGTACCAACCTAAGACAGGAGGCTAATGCCTTGAGGTCAACTCATCCGATTACGGGTAAGGACCATATGTACTATTGGACAACCTAAGGCAGGCACGGTCCCTAAGCCATATGCTTGTTGTTTAAACAGAGAGGGGGAGATGTTGAGAGCCACAGCCGAAGGGGCCCCAGCAAACTTCCAGCTGCCAGCAAACTTCCAGCTGCCAGCTGATGATTGGCTCACAGCGGCCCCCATAACTTCTAGCTGCCAACTGATTGGCTCCTCTGCGGTGATGCTCATTGGGCTGTTTCCCCGCCCTTTCAGACCACGGAGCTGCTCATTGGGGGACTTTTTTTGGCTCCGCCCATGCGACCCAGCCAATTGGCCTCAAGAGCAGGAGGAGTGGGGGAGGTGGAGAGGCTTGTGGGAAGCCCGTGGTGGCAGTTGGGCTCTGAAGGTTTTCCTGAAGAGCTGTGTGGTTTGGTGTGTGTGGTTTTAAAAATAAAGTTCGTTTCTTTTGACAAGTGGCTCCTGAATTGTGCCCAGCCAGACTGCGGCATTAAATGTAATTCTATATCATGTACAACCAGAAGGATGAGAAGTTATACCCCTTATATGTATAATATGTCAAAGTACATTTCTATTATCATGTATAACTAATTAGAACAAATGAAAATAACTTTTTTTTTTTAAGTTGGTTTGGCTCTTTTGCTTACTCTACCTTGCCCCTTCTACCTTCCATCATGGAATGATGCAGCACAAATACCCTTACAAAGTGCCAGCTTGATGCTCTTGGACCATGAACTGCATAAGCTTCTTTTCTTTATAAATTACCCAGTTGTGGTATTATGTTACTACAACACAAAACAGACTTAAGACGGAAGCCTATCTTCTCTCCAAAGCATCTCCCTCCAAATTTTTGGTTATCAATAGGGAAATGCTTTAAGCTTACTATCTTCTAGGAACACCTTACTATAACAATATACACTTAAAAAATCACTCTTTTATGGCCACCATATGTTAGGTGCTGAAGATACAAAGATGAATGAAACTGGGTGGCTTAATAAAAGTTTCATTTAGCTCCTGACTCATCAGATCCCAGTGGTGCTGTGAGGAAAAGGGTAAGTAGGAGGTTGAGGAGGTGGGAGGAGGCAGGTCCTCTATGGCCCTATAAGGCAGAGTCAGCTCTGGTCAGCCAGGGAGCAGGCCTGGGAGAAGGAGCAACTTGAAGGAGAAGAGCTCTGCAGGCTTTGAAGAGAGGGACTCTGAGAGTTGGGGCTCTGAGAGTTGCAGAAAATATCTTCATTCTCACAAAATGTGGCCGAGGGCCCCCTTGGAAGTGCTGCCTCTTACTTTGGGTCTTTAACAAAACAGAAATCTGGGCATAGTGGTGCACACTTGTGATCCCAGCAACTCTGGAGGCTAAGGCAGGAGGATGGCAAGGTCAAGGTCAACCTGGGCAACTTAGTGAACCCTGTCTCAATATAAAAAATAAAAAGGGTTGGGGATGTAGCTCAGTGGTAGAGCACAAGGACCAAGGTTTTGGTAACAGGAGGACCAAGTGAACAAAAGAGAGGCAGCTGAAATTTGTCTTGGGCAGGCAGTCTCTGTTTTCCTTTAAGGTGATTCTATTTCCTTCAGAATTGCTGGATTTACTTCAAGTTCCCCTACTTCTTGTCATATGTGGACTCTTCATCCCTGCTAATGTTTTTAGTTGATAGCAAAAAGTTAAGGAAGACCTCATAGATAAGTGCTTAAAGTGAATTCTCAGCTAGTAATATTTGCATTTTGACACAGGACGCTGGGAAGCTCTTAAAATTGCTCAAATGCTAAAATCGCACATTCTCAAACCAGCTTCTGTGTAGAAGATACAATACAGTGGCAGAGTNGTATATATTCTGTGTGTGTGTGTGTGTGTGTGTGTATGAATGCATATGTACCTGGAATGAAACCCAGGGCCTTGAACACACCAGGCAAGCATTCTACCACTGAGCTTCATCCCTAGAATTAACATTAAATATAAATAAATGGAGGGGGAAATAATGTACAAAATAGTTCTGAGACTATTGGCTGATATTTAAATATTTATTTATTTATTTTTTAGTTATCGGCGGGCACAACATCTTTGTTTGTATGTGGTGCTGAGGATCGAACCCGGGCCGCACGCATGCCAGGCAAGCGTGCTACCGCTTGAGCCACATCCCCAGCCCTATTGGCTGATATTTAATGCTAGAATAGTGGTAAGGGTAAAGAAAGACTTTCTCCCTATTGAAAATAAGGGAAGAAACTTTCCATTTCTGCCCCATTTCCTTCAGGGTTTCTTTCTCTGTCCTTTTCAAAAGGATATAAATCTTTTTAATGCATAAATAAACCTCTGGTCAGTCTCACAACTCAGGAATGTTTCCCCAAGGACCCGGGAGCCATCTATTTGAAATGTAATCATTAAGAAAGATAAAACTTCACCCTGCCCCACCCTTCTCTCCCTTTGCCTGGGAGTTGATGAGGCCTGTCTGCTTTGTCACCTGACTCCAAATTGCAAAACCTAGTTCAGTTTGCTTGGTTGTAGCCACGTAGCTATAAAAAAGGTCAGATTCTTTTCTGTCTTTGCAAACCCTTTATTGGGTCATCTATATTGTGCATCACATTCTGATTTCATGCTTATTCAATTAAAGAATTGTATTCCCTCTCCCACCTATGTGGAGAAGTTTTCTGGGTTGGAAGGAGATTTTGTTTTCTTTTCTTAGGTTGATAGTGAGATTGAACTCAGGGATGCTCTATCACTGAGCTATATCCCCAGCCTTTTTTATTATATTTTGAGACTGGGTCTTGCTAAATTGCCCAAGCTGGCCTTGAACTTGTGATCCATCTGCCTCAGTCTCCCAAATTGCTGGGATTATAGACGTGCACCACTGTGCCATGTTTCTTTGATTCTTTTTGTGTACAAATATTTTCATATGTTTTTGGGATGTTTGTACTTATTCATGATATGCCTTTGTCTTCTGCTTTCCTCTCCTCTGTGATTTATTTATCTATTTCTTATTCATTTGTAGGATTCTTTTCTTTCTTTTTTTTTAGAGAGAGAGAGGGAGAGAGAGAATTTTTATTATTTATTTTTTAGTTTTGGCGGACACAACATCTTTATTTGTATGTGGTGCTGAGGATTGAATCCAGGCCGCAAGCATGCCAGGCGAGCACACTACCACTTGAGCCACATCTCCAGCCCTCATTTGTAGGATTCTTGATATAGAACATCACTGTTGTTTGCTCTGTGCTTTAGCTCTGTTTATGAGAATCATTAGTGCCCGAGTTTGTACTTGCTCTCATCTCCATAACTTTGCAATCTGCTTCTGTTTTCTATTCAGCTCTGTCCTCCAGTCTGGTTTTCTGACCTTCCTTAGGACTATCTGGGGCACTCCTTATGTGAATTTCTACTTTGTTGTTGTTGTTAGTGCTGGTGATTAAAGTCAGGGGTGCTCTACCTCTGAGCTACATCATCAGCCCTTTTATTTTTTATTTTGAGACAAAGTCTCAAACTGGGAAACTTGCCAAGTTTCCCAGGCTGGCCTCAAATTGCCTCAGCCTCCAAAATTGCTGGGATTATAGGCTTGCACAACTGCATCCAGTATACCTTTTTTTTTTTAAACCTAGGACCTCCAACTAGAACTCTACCTCTGAACTATACCACCCCCACCTGCCAAGACAAATAAAAATCTTTTTATTTTTAATTTGTTCTTTTTAGTTATACATGATAGTAGAATGTGTTATATTCAAAATCAGGACCCCTAAAAGACCACCAGAGACCAAGATCATGTAAGCAGCAAAGAGGTGTTTATTGTGAGCTAGCTCGGTCCTCTGCATGCACACAGCACCTGGTGACACTGAAAGGCCCCGAGCCCAGGGTTTGCAGCAGTTTTATACATTCTTTGGGGAAGGCAGGGACTTCACATACATCATAGCATCTCTTAGCAAATCATCACACACCGAGGGGAAAATCATAAAACAACTCTAAAACATGATTAGCACATTCACTGGCGGGAACAAGTTGGGTAGGGGTGATTGATTAGTACAAGAGGGGGATTCGTTTGAACTGATTGGTTTAGGCCATGAGGGGAGTACATGCTGAACTACATGGTTTCCCAACATGTTATCAACCACCATAAACTCCTGGGAGGGTCATCTGGCATCCCAGGTATTTTCCCTGTCTCATGCTGATTGGTGGTTGCTAGGGGGTTGCGATGGGTCCTCACCTAGCCTGACTGAGTCAGGGACACCTGGCTTCTCAGATCTCTCCTGTTATTTGTAGATAAACAACTCAGCAGTGTGGGTATGTGCCTAGGAGTACTCTGTGGGTCTTTCCAAGGACAAGGGTCACGCCCCCTTCCTTGGACAGGCTTTGCTTTGAGGTAGAGGCTGGTTTCTCAAATGCATTTTTTAAAAAATGTGTATTTATTTATTTTTTTTAGTTTTAGGTGGACACAATATCTTTATTTTATTTTTATGTGGTGCTGAGGATCGAACCCAGTGCCTCACGCATACCAGGCAAGCATGCCACCACTTGAGCCACACCCCGAGCCCCTCAAATGCATTTTGACATCTTATACATACATGGAATATAACTTCCCATCCTTGTCACTATGACAGCCTTTTTTTCCAGTTTTTAAAATTTGTTCTAATTATACATGACAGTAGAATGCACTTTGATACATCATACATAAAATGAGGTATAATTTCTCATTTTTTTGGTTGTACATGAAATTAGAATCATACTCATTGTATAGACATATAGGTAAATAAAAATATTAACTGAAAAATACCACAACAGAGTGCTAGCCTAAGAAGATTAGAGAAATGTGGAAAAGCCATTCATTTATTAATTTGACAAATATGAATTGAGACTCAGCTCAAAAAAGATGCTGAGGAGTTAAGAAACTACTTTCTCAGCTCCAGAATCATACCTCAACAATAATCTGGGGAACTGAGATCCAGAAACTGATGATCCCACAAACACAGCATCTATGATTTAGAGCATCAGAAAGCTGCCTTCAGAGCCTGAAATAGATTCTGGGTCCATATTCAATGAATAAAATAGATGAAGATCTTATGAAACTTAATTTGTAATGAAGGAGCAAGACAGACACTAAACAGAAAAGAAAAAGTTTGTACTCGTTTGCTAGGCCCGCCATTATAATGTACTATGAACTGGATAGCTTAAACAGAAACGTCTCACAATTTTTGCAGGGTACGAATCCAAAATCAAGGTTATAACAGGGCTGGTTCCTTCTGAGGAGTGTGAGGGAAGGATCCGGTTTAGGCTGTCTCCTTGACTTTTAGATACTGTCTTCTCCCTTTACCCTTGAGCTACATCCCTAGTCCATTTTTTACTTTTTATTTTTTGAGACAGGGTCTTGCTAAGTGGCTGAGATACCTACTAAATTGCTGAGATGACCTCTAATTTGGAATCCTTCTTCCTTGGCCACTGAAGTCACCTTGATTATAAGCACAAACTACCACACCCAGAAAATTTCTCCTCTTTTTTTTTTTTTTTTTTTTGGTACTGGGGATTGAACCCAGGGGCACTTAACCACTGAGCTACAACCCCCAGCCCTTTTAAAAATATTTTTATTAGAGACAGGGCCTCGCTAAATTGCTGAGGCTGGCTTTGAACTTGCGATTCTTCTGCCTCAGCCTCCTGAACCACTGGGATTACAGGAGTGTACCACCACTGCCTGCAAATTTCCCCTTCTTATAAGGCACCATCGTATTGGAATTGGGCATGAAGTTGTTTTAACTTAACTACCTCTGTAAAGATTCTATCTCAAAATAAGATCATATTCTGAGGTATATGGAATATAGGGAGTAACAGAAGGAAGTATGACTGATATGTGGGTTAGGGCCCTGTAGTGGGAAGGCTTAAATGCTACATGGAGGGATTTGTGCATGGCTCTATAATGAACCACTAAAAGTTTATGATATATGCAAGTAACATGATCAGAAAAAAAAATTCAAGAAGATTAAATCAATAGAATGTCTGGATTGGTTGTAGGACCCCTTATAGACAAAAAGCTCTTTCTAAAAGAAAGCCATTTAGCTGAGGGTGTAGCTCAGTGGTAGAGCACTTGGCTACCGGCGCAAGGCCCTGGGTTCTATCCCAGGACAATAAACTGTGGTAATCATTTGAGTTAGAGCTGTAGTTCTCAACTGGGGATCATTTTGCTTCTCAGGGGACATTTGGTAATGTCTGGAGACATACTTGATTTTCACAACAGTGGAGGATGCCACTAAAAAGTAGGTATGGGACAGGGATGCTGCTCAAAATCATCCAGTGCACAGGACACAGCCCCACTCCCAAAGGGCTATGCTGCCCAAAATGTAGCTTACTTTAGCAATCCTGGGTTAGAGATAATTAGAATAAATAATAAACCGGACAGGTGGTGCATACCTATAATCCCAGCAGCTCAGGATGCTAAGGCAGGAAGATCTCAAAGCCAGCCTCAGCAACTCAGGGAGGCCCTAAGCAACTTAGCGAGACCCTGTCTCTAAATAAAATACAGAAGGGCTGGGGATGTGGTTCAGTGAACCCAGCACCCCTGGGTTCAATCCCTGGTACAAAAAAAAAGGAGAAGAGGAAGAACAAGAAGAAATAACAAGAAGGGAAAAAATCATCAGACCTGAGCTCCACTGTGAAAGTAGAACACATGGAATTGTGAAAACATATAGGCAAAGGAGAACTCAGGAGTCCAACAGAGCCATTAGGAGGGGGAGAGCAGATGCTGGAGAAGATGGTGGTGTCAATGAATTCATTCTGAATGTGAGATGTCAATTGGATCCCTTAGTGCAGTTCCAGAGGCAGCTGGAAAAAAATGTGTTTGTGGAAACTCACAAGAGAAATACCCCAGAAGCATTTCATCGGTTAAAAAAGGGGGAGCAGAAGAGAGTGCAGTAAGAGCAGAGAGGGAAGAAGAAGTTTGAGAGCCTGGGAGAGAAATGCAAAGGTCTACTTAGAAAAACATATATTATTATTTTTCAGAATATTTCTCCAATTTAGCAATCCACCAATTAATTAGACTACCTGGAAGTGAGTCTTTTCTAAACTCTAATTAAATCCATGTCAATGAGCCTCTTGTTGTTTTTAAATCATTGTTTTATTCAATCCTCAAATCCTCTTACAAATCTCCAACACATTCTGAAGCTTCCTTAGCACAGTGTTTGTAAACATTCTTTTTCTCTCATTCTGTGGCTGTCTTCAGCATTTAAGAACTATCTAGAAATTGTTGTCAAGGTCAGCCCTCTGCAAAATCAGGAAGTAGGTTATTTGATTTCAGAGCATCTTAAGCCTGCGGCATTTCTCCTCTCCACAGAGGAAAGGAGGGTGTGCAAGGGAGTTTTGATCTTGGCTCTATCACTACTAAGCTGTGTGACCTTCGGTAATTTTCTTTCCCTTGTTTTTAAAACTTTTTATTGGATTTGGGCTGAGTGTTTAGCTCAGTGATAGAGTGCTTGCCTTAAGGCACTGGGTTCCATCTCTAGCAGCACACACACAAACTGTATTATGCCACACCTACAAGAACTATAGTCAGAGACTAAATAAACATTTAACATGCTATTTAACATTTAATAGGTCTGTGCTTGCCCACGAATAATTCGTAATTGCAGAATAATTCATAATCCACAAATGCAGTATAAATTCCTAGGCACAATTCAGAAGCATTACAGATTAAAAAAAAAAATTCTGAAGTTTCTTTTTCTTTAGTTCTTTGGTTTGTTGGTGTTTGTTTGTGGTACTGTAGATGAACTCAGGGCTTGTGCATGCCAGACAAATGCTGTATAACTCAGTTACATCCCCAGGCTCATTATTTCCTAAAATCTTTATTTTGAAAGATATAAAACCTTATACAAATTTGGGGAAAAAAAATAATACAATGAACCACATACCCTTCACCTAGACTTACCTGTTGCTTTAAATAGCTTTTTCACTGCTGTGACTAAAACACCTAACAAGAACAATTTTAAGGAGGAAAAGTTTGGGGGCTCATGGTTTCAGAGGTCTCAGTCCATAGACAGCCAGCTTCATTCCTCAGGGATTGAGGTGAGGCAGAACATCATGAAGGAAGAGTGTAGCAGAGAGAAGCAGCTCATAGGCTGATCAGACAGCAGAGAGACTAAGCTCAGCTCACCAAATACATACCCCAAAGCACACCTGCCAATGCCCACCTTCTCCAGCCACACTCTACCTGCCTTCAGTTACCACTCCGTTCATTTGTATCAGTGGATTAATGCACTGATTAGGGTCAGGTTTCATAACACAGTCATTGCTCCTCTAAACCTTCTTGCATTGTTTCACACATGAGCTTTTTTGGGGACACTTACATTCAAATCATAACACTTGTTGTTAGTTCTACAACTTTTTGTTTCCTGTCTGCATTTATCTTTTCTCTTTTACTAAATTACTTAAAATGTCAATTATAGGTATCACCAATGTTATCTTTAAATATTTGAATGTATCTCCTAAGGAACAAAGACATTCCACTATATAACCAAATATTAACATCTCACACAAGAAATTTAAAATTGAGAAAGTAGTATTATCTAGTATGTATTTTTTTTTGGTATTATACCTCAAATGACCTTTAAAACTGTTTCCCGTGCCTCAGCCTAGGTTTTAATCAAAGTTTGTGTCTTTCTAATCTTTCATTTAGAAGTGCCCCCCCTTGTTTTTTGTTTTTGACAACACTAATATTTTGGAAGCTTACATTATATTGTAGAATGTCCCACTACCTAGATTTGTCTGATTGTTTCTCTCTGATTACTTTCAGGTTAAATACTTACATATACTAAACAGATACAAAATCTTGAAGGAGGTTTTTATGAGCCAGGCTGAAAGTCCTGCCTGTCACTTAGGCCCACATTCCACATGTCAGAACCACCCCTTATCTGTAGGCAGGCTAGGAAATAAGGCCTGGGAACAACGTGACACAGCTTTTGCCGAGTAGCCAATCATTCTCTCCCACAGAGGCTGTAAGAGGTTTGATAAAGCCCATTTGGGGCCACCTGTTTGTACCCTGAGTGCCCTGAGTGACTAGATGGTAGCGAAGCTGCGGTCTCTCAACACCCCCAGCCTAAGGTTCTCTGTTGTCTTTGGCTGTGTTGGTTCCACTCTGTAAACATTCACTCATACTGAGTGTATGTTGAGGAGTGCTACAGTTCACAGTGGCCCACACACCTCTGCAGGATTACTTCAATAACTTAGAAGTGTTCTTGGCAGCTTGAGGTGCGGTTCAGCAGTAGAACCCTTGCCTAGCATGTGCGACAACCAGGGTTTGATTCCCAACACTCCCAAAATAAATAAATAAATCAACAAACAAACAAATAATAATGAAAAAAAAAAAAAAAAGAAGAAGAAAGAAAAAAAGAAGCATCCCCATATTCCCACTACTTTTTTTAATGCTCCTTTTCAAATGTTACAGCTTGTTGAAGAAGATGAGCTCAGCAATGTGCAAGTATGAAAGTAACCTTATTCATCATCAGCAGTTTCAGGTAAACCTCCCTGTTCATGTGAAAACTCAGACCTTATATCCAGTTACTCCCAGATAACCAAAAGTCCCCTGGATTCTTTCAAATAAGAAGGGCTCTAGTCCAGATTTCCTGAAACAAATGAACTTCGGAGGAAAGTGATAAAGGTTTGATGAGTAGCCAAAAAGTTGCAAGAGGTCTAGTAAACTCTCACTTGGGGTTTCACCTGCCATGTTTTCTGTTTTCGTTTCGGAGCTGGGGCTTCAACCCTGGGCATCACACATGTTAGGCAAGTGCTCTTCCAGTGAACTATACCCCCAGCCCCTTCATATTCAAGGTTATAAAAAAAAGTTTTGAAATGTCTTACTGACTGGTATGTTCCAAGGAAAACTACTGAGGTCTAAAATGAAGTGAAAACAGGACTCCTGAGAGGTAAAATGAGCACCAGAGATGGCTTAGCCCTAAGATTTCTGAAGATCTCTTAGCAACATTGATTTTCCACTTCAGTGGTTACAGAGTTTGGGGAACAGGAAACAATACATAGGGCCTACCCAAGCAGAAAGTGTACTAGAGGAGCCCTATAAAGTTGGAACCTCCCCCTCCACTGCCAAAGATCCAAAGAGAAATAAACTTATCACTCAGAATTGGACAGCAGGAAATCTTTCTGTTTTGAACTTGAAACTGAGTAAGGAGAATAAAATGGAAAAATCTCCCCGGAGCATTTGTTACTACAAACTAGCCTCCAGGTTGATATTTGTTCCAAAAGCATGCTCCTTGTGAGATTTGAAGCCTCAAATGATCACATAATTCAAAGTAGTCCCAAGTTGGTAGTTCCCCTAGGCAAAACAGGCAAGAGGACTGCAGTTTCAACCTGGATCTCAAAGAAACCCCACAGACAAAATGCCAAAGCCAATGATTCAGCTCACAGTATTAAAAAAAAAAAAATCTAACAACACATGGAAATAAGGCACTCAGGGCAAGAACTAGCAGAAACAAAACAATGGAATCAGATCTTCAAAGATTTTAGATATTGCAATTGTCAGACCCAACTATAAAATTACTTTGTTTAGGGCTAGAGATGTAGCTCAGCAGTACAGCTACATGCTAGCATATGCAGAACCCTTGGTTTGATCTCCAACACCTCAAAAACAAACAAAAAATTCCAAACTGTGTATCTATACTCTGTGTGCACATGTGTATGGACATTATTGGGAATTGAACCAGATCCCCATGTTTGTTAAGCAAGCATTCTACCAAGGAGCTATAACCACAACTTTTCTTTTCTTTTTTCTTTTTTTTTTTTTTTTTTTTAATTTTGAGACAGAATCTTACTCAATTGCCCAGGTTGGTCAGGAACTTGCTGTCCTCCTGCCTCAGCCTCCTGAGTAGCTGGGATTACAGGTGTGTGTCACTGCAATTCTGTATATTTAATATACTTAGAGAAATTAAAAACAGGTTTGAAAATGTGAGCAATGAATGAAAGACTATAAAGAAGGTTTAAAATATAACAAAGAGCCAAACATTATTTCTAGAGATTAAAAAACAATTTTAATGATTAGAATTGAAAACTCAATAGATGGATCAAGCATCATAACAGAACAGCAGAGGAGAGAATTTGCAGAGGGGTCCAGTCCAGGCTTATAATCACATTACTCCAGTCTTGTAGAAATTCCAAATGCGTGCAAAGCTAAGCCTTCTCTCTTCCCAGCCCAGGCCTGCTTCAGGCCTTGGAGCCTGAGCTGGGGGAGGCATCCTCCTCCTGCACACTCCTCCCCCAGGCCTCCCACTAGGCCTCCCACTAGGCCTTCCACTAGGCCTTCCCCTAGGCCTCCCGCTTGCTGATAGCTGTTTCCGACCTCTCCACCCGGTGCCAGGGGGAAAGAGAAACTGTCTTGTATGCCTGGTACAGCGTCATCTGGCATCGGTGCCCTCTGGGTATGGAGAACGTCCAAAGCTGTTTTTTTTTTTTTTTCTCCCTAGATTTTTTTCTCCTGAGTTTTCCTTCTCCTTTATACCCTTACTGCAGCTCCCCATATAGACAACACTTATGCTTGTCAGCTTTTTATGATTCTTATCCCAGCTTCTGGTGGTTCTTTTCAGATAATCTTAGGCTAGTACTTTGTGTGGACTCCCCTTTGTTCCCTGGGACATAGTCTCCTTTGCCCACTGTAAGTGAAAGTTCATTTGATTCCAAGATGACTGACTTCCACACCAGAAACTTCTGCCATATACACTTGGAGAGAATCAGAACTTAGTCCTTCCTAATTCAGCTCTAGGGGTCAAATTTGGGGGGGGCGGGTACTGGCTTTCCTTCCCCCATGTGAATGTTAGGGGGAGGAAAAAAAGCACTTTCCAGAGAAATCTTCAGTCTCTCAGTCTTTTCTGCTGCAACATCCTTTTACTTTCAAGGTCAATGTTGGGGAATTTTTTTTTTTTTTTAGTGCTGGGCATTGAACCCAGGGCTTTGGACATGCTAGGCAAGCACTCTAGCATAGAGCTATATCCCCAGTCCCAATTTGGGGTTCTTGAAAGCCAAAAGTGTTTACATGCTCTTAGCACGTCTGGAATGATTGGGAATACCTATTGTATTGTATTGGTTTCAGATATTTATTTATTGGTACCAGGGACCAAACCCAGGGGCACTTTACCACTGAGTCACATCCCTAGCCTTTTAAAATTTTTATTTTGAGATAGGGTCTTGCTAAATTACTGAGGTTGGTCTTGAAAGTGTGATCTTCAGCCCCCCAGAGTTACTGGGATCACAGACATGTGCCTCTGCATCCAAGTTGGTTTCAGTTTTTGAGGTCAAAACAGACTAGTGCCATCTGAGTATCTTGTTTCATTGATTTTATCCTAAATAATTGAAATAACTGTCTTTAAAAGAAGCAGAAAGAACCAACATGGTGGTGCACACCTGTAATCCCAGCGACTGGAGAGGCTGAGGCAGTTGAATCACAAGTTTGAGGCCTGCCCCAGCAATTTACCGACACCCTTAGCAATTTAGCAGACCTTGATTCAAAAGAAAAAATAAATAGAGCTGGGGATGTTGCTCTGTAGTTAAGTGCTCCTGGGTTCAATTTCCGGTACAAAAAAAAAAGAAGAAGAAGCAGTAGCAGCAGTAGCAGAAAGTCCAGGGGAATGGCATATGCTTATAATCCCAGCCACTTTGGAGGCTGAGGCAAATTCCAGGTCAGCCTGGGCAGCTTAGTGAGACCTTCAGCGACTTAGCAAGATCCTGTCTCAAAAATAAAAGTAAATTAAAAGAACTGGGGGGCTGGGGTTGTAGCTTAGTGGCACAATACTTGTCTAGCATGTGTGAGGCACTGGGTTCAATCCTTAGCACTACATTAAAATAAATAAAATAAAGGCATTCTGTACATCTACAACTACAAAAAAAAAAAAAAGAAGAAGTGGGAATGCAGCTTAGATGTAGAACGTCCCTAGGTTTGATCCCTAGTACCCAGCCCTCCCCCAAAAATAAAAGAAGCAGAAAAATGCAAACAAGTTATTACCGTTTCTTTCATGTCAAAAATTCAAGGCTTAAAATGGAAAATGTAAACCACAAAGGGGAAGAAGATACAATGCATATTATGAAGGGCTTATGTTTGGGCTGAGGCTGTAGTTCAATGGTAGAGCGCTTGCTCTGCACATGTTAGGCACTGGGTTTGATCCTCAGCACCACATAAAAATAAATAAATAAATATATTGTGTCCATTTAAAAAATAAAGAAGAAATAAATAAGTAAAGGGCTTATGTTCAGAATACATGGGAATTCCTACAAACCAACAGAAAAATGGCCAAAATCTTGAACAGGCTTCTCATAAAAGAAGAAAAATTATAATTGGGCTGGGGTTGTAGCTCAATGATAGAGCACTTGCCTAACATGTGCAAGGCCCTGGGTTCTACTGCCAGCCCCCCAGCACCACAAAAAAATAAAATAAAATAGTGTTCAGTTGACGCTCATTAGTTATCAGGGAAAAGCAAATTAAAACCACAATACGATATCTATTACATACTCACCAGAATAGCTAAAATTATAAACAGAAAGCACCAAATGCTGATGGAATTATGGAGCAGCTGGAGTTTTCTATATCAATGGGGTAACCATGTTGGAAAACTGCCTAGCAGTGGCCATTAAATTTGATCTTTTGAGCTGGGAGCATATGTCAGTGGCAGAACACTTGCTTAGCACGTGCAAGACTCTGGGTTCCATCCCCAGCACTGCAAAAGCAACAAACATACAACAAAACAAAACAAAAATCCCCTGAACTTTTGACCCAGCAGTTTCATTCCTGGGGTATTTATTCAGTAGAATGTATCTGTGGTACACTAAAAGATATATTCATGAAGGCACATAGAAATATCATTCATTGTAGCCCCAAACAGAAAATAATCCAAATATCTATACATAATAGCCTGGAGACACAAATTATGGTATATTCATAAAAAGGAATGGTGTGTATAAGAGATATGAATATACTACTGTTATACACAACAATGGGGAGGAATCTTATATGAATAAAAGAATTTGAACACGACATGTCCACATTGTTTGATTCTAATCATAAAGTTTGAAAATAGAGAACTGGGGATGTAGTTCAGTGGTAAAGCACTTGCCCAGCATGTGAGAGGCCCTGGGTTCAATTTCCAGCACTGAGGTAAAAAAAAAAAAGTTTGATAACAGGCAAATCTATGGTATTAAACATTTAAAAAGTACTTTCCTTTGGATAAGAGTTAGGGAATGACACTAAATAAATCACTGGATCTCTTTGAGCCTCAGTTTCTTCATCTATGAAACAGAAATGATGTTGCAATACTTCCTTAGAGAATTATTATGAAGGTCATATGAAAGAATATGTATAAACATGCTTTGAAAAGAGTAACAAACATCCATTATAATAAATAAATATATTAAATGGCAAAAAATTCCAAAGCCAAATTTCTTTTATGAAATTATTGTCTTTCAAGAAATTATCCACCTTCCAACTGAGAGGCAGGAAATGGAGGACTCTCATACTATTTAATGCTAGTGAGTCATCAACAGATGTACTATATAGTCACATAGACATGAGTCTACAAGACAAATTTAGAAATTTTCATGGCAATGAAATATTGGCATCTTAATGTGACTTGTTTCAATGGGCAAGTATAGGAAGGCTCTCTTACTTTTAATCTGCCCGTCTCAGTTACAACTATTTTGGTTACAAATAGAAACCAACTCCAGTTAATTTAAGCAAAAAAGAATGTGGAGATATCTCACAGAACTCAAGGGCAGTAAATTGCTGGGCTTCTGGAACCAGAAACTACTCAGTGGTCAAGAACCAGAGTGTGCTTTCTTTTTATTCTTGCTCCTCTCAGAATTTCTGCTTCATTCTTCTCTCACAACAGATTGGCTCTCTCTCCTTCCCTGGGCACAGCATTGGGAACCTGGCTCTGAGACAGTTCTGAGTTTTGACAGTCTTTTCTCTCTAAAGACCAGTCCAGCCTGCTGGGCATTTTCTTGGCCTAAAATCAAATTTCCCAGTTTGGCCTCACTTGGGAAGAATGACCACCCTGGCCCTGTAAAATGTTCAGAAGAACAGTGTCATTTATTACCAATGTCTGTTGGAGGCACATCCCACTCGGTAAGCAGCAAATTTCTTAGAGAAAGTGGTTTCTGAGTTGAGAAAACATCCATATAAGCTTATATTAAAATTTTCTAGATTTAAATATCATTGTTTTTACTTGTTTGCTGTTTTGTTTTGGTTTGTTGTTGTTGTTGTTGTTTTAAATGGGTCTTTGTTGCCCAGGTTGACCTTGAACTCCTAGGCTTAAGCCATTCTCCTGCCTCAGCCTCAGGAGTAGTTGGGACTTCAGGGGATGTGATGCCTCGCCTGGCTTATTTCTGTAGGTTTTTTTTGTTTGTTTTTTTTCCTGGCGATGGTGCTGGGGATGGAACCAGGGCTTCATGCAAGGCAAGTACTCTACCACTGAGACATATCCCCAGCCCTTCCTATAGATTTTTAACTGTATCATTGCACCAATCAAGTTGCTTTTGCCTTCTGTGTCTTTTCTTTGAGAGTTGTTCACACAACTGTGTTCAGAATCTATGTCAAACCACATGATCCTTGATGTCCAGGTGACAACTGATTGGGCCAGGGATCAATACCTAATCCATTAGAGTTCTATCATGTTTCTTCTGCCAGAAATTTGGAAATGGGATGTGAAGGCTGGGTCAAGTACCTGTGGAGTCCTAGGCCATGGAAGGGTGATGCTAGAGTAGCTTCACACAGACAAGAGAAACTTCCCTACATCAGCACAGTGAGATAGAAGCAGCTGAACAGAGAAATGGAGAAAAGAGAGACCATGACAGCTTTTAGAAAAAGAGAGAGTGGACTGGTTTCTGACTTTCCAATTCCCAGTTTCATTCCCACGCAGTCTTAATCACCAACCGTATTTGGATTCCATGAAATCCTCCTGTTTGCCTATTATAGATGCCTAATTAGCTAAACCTGCTTAAGTAGATTTATGTTCACTGTGACCTGATGATCAGAACAAACTTCAAAACGGCAGTGCCCACTGAGAGTCCTTTCTACTCCATATAGTCACGAAGTCATTTGCTTTGAGTTCTGACCACAGTTGTGCAAAATCAGTTGCTTTTTTTGAACATTGTTGTAAATAAGCAACAAGATCTGACAGTGCTTACAATGTTTAGCAGAAAAGCAATAAAGAAATATGACATACAATTCTAACCTCTAGGATTACAATCTAGTTGAGTTGAGAATACATAACATGCCTAAAACAAGTAGATGTTAGCATAAAACAGTGTAAAATTAAGCGTTAAATTGCTCAGCACGGAAATCACGCTGTAGTTTGGGAAAGAGAGAGCAACCTCCTTGAGGCTGCAAAGGGCCCTTTCACCAGAGGAAGGGGATTCCACATTGAGCAATCTAGCAGTTGGAGAAAAAGATTTGGGTTCCTAATTAGTAGGCAGTTTGCTTCAAAATGGTTCTCTTATTTCTGATTACTGTTCTAGTTGGTATTGAGTTCTGTTGTAATGTTGGGAAATAATAAAAGCACACTGCTTTAATTGAAGTTATTCTGTATAATCTAATAGCATTTTCAGTGCAGTCTGCTTTCACTGAGGTCAGCTTGATATTGGGGGATTCGGGTTCCCTGGAGCCAATCAGCTACTTGTTCTACTTAAAGTATTTTGAAACAAACATTAATAATCATGTCTAATATCTCATGTTGGTTATTCTACATTGCCCTGCATAATGGTGATTAATAATACAGTTGTGCAAATATGGACAAACATGCATATTTGCAAAGCAATTGAAATTCACAAAAGTGCTTAACTTTATGATATAATCACCTTATTCTAAATAAATAAAAACAATGCTATAAAGTTACAGCAAAAGAAAACTATTAGTGTAATTGTATATAATCTTCTAAAACACACAAAACTATAGCTAGGAGAAAGAAACAAAATAAATCCATACTTTTTTATGACTTAGTATTATGAAGTTATTATAATTCAAGAATTGACCTATGTAATTATGAACAATGACCTTTATTTAGTGTTATCTTGCCACAGAATATATGAATTTAGTGCTAACAAAAATCACCAAAATGACTATGCTTTGTGGATGTATGACTTGGATGATATAATTTGAAAGTTATTTTATTACTGATAAGCAATTATATAACAAAATAATACAATGAAAAGTCTACTTTAAAAGATAGCTATCCCCCCAGGGTGGGGATGTGGCTCAAGCGGTAGCGCACGCTCACAAGGCATGCGTGCGGCCCGGGTTCGATCCTCAGCACCACATACAAACAAAGATGTCGTGTCTGCCGAAAACTAAAAAATAAATATTAAAATTCTCTCTCTCTCTCTCTCTCTTTAAAAAAAAATTAAAAAAAAAAAGATAGCTATCCCCCCCACACACACTCTGTAGTTATTTACTATGTCAAATTTAACCTTAAAGTTTAGTGATGAATAAAAGAGAAATCTAAGTAGAGAATTTTCACAACCCATCTAATCCATTTTGCATGCTTTTTAAAATGATGTTCTGGAAAGGATAATTTTCTTTTAATCTTTAGTGTCTTATTTGATCTTTTCACTTCAGAGATAATCAATTAGCTTTTAATTATTTTTTCAGAAAATTAGAATGTTATGTATATGTATCTCTTTAATTTCTTTTTAGAATTAATACACATCAAAGACTTATTTATTCATTAACAAGAGAACGAGCAAGACAGTACAGCTTGTCCAAAGTGCATCTCTTTAATTTTTAAAAGTAGTTTCATTAGGGCTGGGGATGTAGCTTAGGGATAAAGCAATGTGTGAAGCCATAGGTTTGATCCTCAGCACCATAAGGGAAAAAAAAAAAAAGCAGTTCTATTAGAACTAACCATACTTTTATTCTTTTTTAAATGCCATATTTTGAAGACTTAATACTAAATGTGCTTTGTATGCACAAGGTCCTGGGTTTAATCCCTATTTTAAAAAATTAATACTGGCAGAAATATAATCACAGAAAACCTGAAATATTTAGATTGAATTAATTAAACTCTTTTTTTTTTGGTACTGGGGATTAAAACCAAGGGTGCTTAATTATTGAGCCACATCCCCAGCCCTTTTAATTTTATTTTTATTTTGAGACAGGTTTTGCTAAGTTGTTTAGGTCCTAGACAAGTTGCTGAGGCTGGCATTAAATTTGCAATCCTCCTGCCTCAGCCTTTTAAATCTCTGGGATTACAGGTGTGTATCTCTGCACCTGGCTTTTTTTTTTTTCAAGGTTGTTAGGGATTGAACCCAGGGGTTCACACATGCTTCACACATGCTAGATTGTACCACTGAGCTATAAGCCCCCCAGCCTTTAAATTATTTTTAGAAGTGCTTTTCTGAAGTCATTTTAACGTAATACACTCAAACTGAAAATACACAGATACTACTTTTAAAACACAACTTCAAAGCAAAGCAAGATAAAAAGTAATGTGGAACTGCAGTGTGGATTTTATCATGTTTCATAATTGAATAAAAGACAACAAAATATTCAAAGAAAGCATCAAATTTGGAGAGTTTACCAGTCTTTCCTAGACAAAAGAAAATTGGGACCTAGGGGAAAGAAACCAGCATTTATTAGTTTTCTACTTTATGTAAGGCATTCATATATGACTGTTTCCAAGTTATCCTACTTACTCCACAAAGTATGTAAGGTCTCTCTACAATGTAGCAGAAAATAGCCTCATTGCAGCCAAATAACTTGCCTAGGGAATTGTAGCTAGTGAGCTCTGGGACCCACTTATTATCCTATAAATTCAAATTTCTCTTTCTACTCTTCAGTGAGGATTTTATTTGGAATCATATCATCTGATGATTAGGCTGAATTTCAATATCTCATAGAATCTCAGAACAAGAACTTCTTTCTGGGTGAAAAGGCAAATTGAAAAGCGTCTTTCCAATAGAGCTATTTAATAACGCCATTAAAACTGCTTCTACAGTCAGGCATAGTGGCACATGCCTTTAATCCCAGCTTTTCTGGAGACTGAGGCAGGAGGATTGCAAGTTCAAGTCTAGCCTGGGCAATTTAGCAAGACCCAAACTGAAAAAAAAAAAAAAAAAAAGTCTGGGAGTAGCGCTGTGATAGAATATTCACTTAGCACGTATAAGAACCTGGGTTTAACCCCCAGTTACCGCAAAACGAAACAAAAACTTGGTTCTGCAATTTTCTGTTTCTTTATGATTATTTATTTAATTTGCAGAGCTGGGGATCAAATCCACAGCCTCAAAGTACATTAGATAAGCATTCTACAACTGAGCTAAACTCATGAGTGTACCCCTGCTTAAAAAAAAAAAAATACTAGCTGGGCTCAGTGGCAGTGATCTATGCCTGTAATTCAACCACTTGGGATGCTGAAGCAGGAGGATTGCAAATTTGAAGATAGCTTAAGCAATTTAGGGAGGCCTTCAGGTATTTAGCGAGACTCTGTCTCGAAAAATAAAAAGGGCTAGGGATGCAGCTCAATGGTAAAGTACCCCTGGTTCAATTCCCAGACCACCCCTCCCCTTTCCAAATATTGGAGGAGATAAGGAGTGTAGCTCAATGGTATATAAGTGGATATAGATACACACAATGGAATACTAGTTAGCCACCTCCCCCAGGCATGCTAAGCACACAGTCTATCACTGAGCTACACACACATGCACACCCTGTCTCTTGAATTTTTTTTTTTTTTTTAATATTCACTTGTTTCACCGATTCACTTCCTGGCCTCTATAGGTAAATGAGTGTGGGATTTCTGAGATACTTACAGAGGCCCTGGCACAATTATGGAATGTTATATCCTGTATCATCATGTACAATCATTGTCACGCCACAGTCCTATAGAAAGGAAGGAAAGATAGAACAAGTTTCAGAACACTGCCCCTATGTTTTAAAGAAATTCCAACTAAGGTGATTTCTGTTCAAGTATAATTTCATTTGTTAAGTAATGGCATCATGCTCATTTAAAGATACATTGCTTTAGTGTTTCCCCAGCTATCCTCTGGAGTAGGATACTCATCCTCTACAGAGATGAGTAGAGAGTAAGTTCCCCTCTTGTCAATTAAACTTGTGTGGCATTGAACACCAGAGCCCCCTCCCTGCTTTTCTTTAATGTAGAGGACTGAACCCAGGGCCTCACCCATACTAATCAAGTGCTCACTCCGAGTCCTCTGATTTTTTTTTTTCTTTTTTTGGTGGTGGTGCTGGGAATTGAACCCTTATGTATGCCAGGCAAGCACTCTACCAGTGAGGTACATACCCAGCCCCCTGATTCTTAACACATAGAAGCATACTGAAGGTTCTGAAAAGTCCTGAATAAACAGTTCAATGGTTCATCAAATAGGACAACTACATGGTAGAAGAAGATTTCTTTCTCTGAAAAGTTTTTCTCTGAAAAATCATTTGGAAAATGCCTCATCCTTCCATCCATACATTCATTTAACAAATTTGTTCTGAATGCCCACTATGTGCTAGGCTCTGTGAAAGAAGAAGAGGTGGCCATGATCAATATTTTCAAGTTATATGAACCCCTCATGTCTCATGTGGACAATTTCAGGGTATTGACTACACTGTTATTGTTTAGCCAGCAGTGGTAATTTTATTAATAGAAAGAAAAAATTAGAAGGAAACATTGGTAAAACTGACTGGAGAAAGGAAATATAGAGGAGGCTAAATAGGGACATTGCAATGTCTTGACAGAGGCAATAAACTTGAGTAAACTTTGAGGAGAAGAACTTTGGTTTGGGTCATGTGTTTCAATTTGGATGCTTTTGGGGTTGCAAGAAATTGAAAATTCAACCAAAGAGACACAAAATCTGGGGCTGGATTTGTGGCTCAGTGGTAGAGCGCTTGCCTGTGAGGCACTGGGTTCGATCCTCAGCATCACATAAAAATAAATAAATAAATAAATAAAGGTATTGTGTCCATCTGCACAGAAGAAAATTATTATTTCACTTAATGGGAAATTCAGGAGGAGGGCAGTTCCTGAGTTGTTTAAATCAACAGCTTGATAACATGTGATTAAGGTCTTTTCCATATTTCCACTCTGTTATGAATAGTAACTTTGTCTTTGACCTCAAAGCTCATCTTTTCGTGGTCACTAGATGGCTGCCATAGCTACAATCATCACATCTTTACACAATAGTAATATTGACAGCTAAAAACTTGCATAGCACTTCTTTTTAAAGTTATAGTTGGACACAATACCTTTTTTAATTTTTATTTATTTTTATATGGTGTTGAGGATCAAACTCAGGGCCTCACATGTGCTAGGCACCCGCTCTACCACTGAGCCACAATCCCAGCACTTGCATAGCACTTCTGTTATACCAAACACTATTTTAAGCATTTTACATATGTTAATCTCTTTGGACCTTGTAGCAATCCTATAAGTTGATTAAATTATCCCTATTTTATGGATGAGGAAACTGAGGTACAGAGAATTTAGGTAACTTGTCCAGAGTCACTGACTAGTAAGTGGCATAACTGACATACCACTTCAGGAATCTGGCTTCAAGAGTGGAAACCTTTTACCTGTTCCTTTTTTTTTTTTTAATATTTTTTTATTTTTAGTTTTCAGCAGACACAACATCTTTGTTTGTATGTGGTGCTGAGGATCGAACCCGGGCCGCACGCATGCCAGGCGAGCACACTACCTCTTGAGCCACATCCCTAGCCCCTACCTGTTCCTTTCTTTAAGAGCAAGGAAAATTTGTCAGAATCCTTCACTTGCAGCATATTTCCTATCAAGTGTAATTAGTCTGACTTGCATCACCTGCATATTCCCAAAGCAATTATCCAAAAGGGGGATGAAATGATCAGGGATAGATTAGGCTAATCAAGATTATCTCTGTGACTAGGGAGCCAGCTCAGTTTACCCCAAAGCATATGCCCTTCCATATCTAGATTTATAGCCAGTCACGGTGATGCACACCTGTAATCCCAGAGGCTCAGAGGCTGAGGCAGGAGGATCTTGAATTCAAAACCAGTCCCAACAACTTAGTGAGGCCCTGAGCAACTCAGCAAGATCCTGTCTCTAAATAAGATAATTAAAAGGGCTGGGGATGTGGCTCAGTGGTTAAGCGCCTTTGGGTTCAATTTTCAGTAAAAAACAAACAAACAAAAAAAACATACCTTGATTTAACTGATGTTCTATAATAAGACAGAAACTAAAGGTAGAGAAGCTTCCAAGGAGGTAACCAATGATGTATGCTATAGAATGAAATGCCATAGAATATTAAGATGGACAAATCCAGGAGGCAGCTGAGGACACACCAAGAAGATGGGGCTGGTGCTGCATGCATGAGCCACAGATGGACTGAGGCAGTAGTTGGAGTCGTGAGTAGGGAGAACACATTTCCAAGAAAGATGACTTAGGAAAAAAAAAGAAAAAAGAAAGATGACTTAGAAATCAGAGGGCTAAAAGTGGAACCTAAGGAGCAGTGGCACATGCCTGTAATCCCAGCTGCTGGAAAGCCTGAGGGAGCCTCGGAAGTTCAAGGCCAACCTGTGCATTTAAAGAGTCCCTGTCTCAAAATAAAAAATAAAAGGGCCTGGGGTAGAGTGGTGGAGTGCTTTGCTATCCTCAGTGAGGTCCTGGGTTCAATCCCTATTACCGAAAAGAAAAAAAAAAAAAATTGGTGAGTGTTGATTGAACCATCATCAATCATTATGGTCCTTTCCACACTTCTCCTCAATCGCGAATAGTAACTTGGTCTTTGTCCTTGAGTTTATCTCTTCATGGTGACAAGATGGCTGTCATAGCTACAAGCATCACTATATATTTGTATGTTCCAAAAAAAAAAAGGTTGAGAATTGTTTAAAGTCTGTGATGGGTTTCTTACACAATTTCATTTTTTGAGTATTTGAAACTTTTCCTAATTAAAGTTTGAGCTGGATGTAGTAGTGCAAGCCTGTGATTCCATCTACTTGGGAGGCTGAGGCAGGTGGGCCATTTGAGTCCAGGAATTTGAGTCCAGCCTGGGCAACATAGCAAGACACTCCCCTCCCTGCACCCCCCCCCCCAAAAAAAAATGTTTGAAACAAAACAAAAACAAAAACCAACCCTGGAGTCTTTAGAAACTCTCACTATCCAGGAGCTCACTCTCTTTGGTCTGTAACCCCTATGTAGCCTTGAAACTTAATTCTTATGTAAAGTTTGAATCCACTCCCATACTTTGACAAGTGCTGGTTTCAGATAGGGAGGATGTGGGAAGCCCAAGCAACTCCCTCTCATTTTCTAGCCTTTCTTTCTTTCTAAGTGCATTTAATTAGCAGTTCACCCTAGCAGTAGTGTGTGTGTGTGTGTGTGTGTGTGTGTGTATGGAGGGCTGGTTCTGGGGACTGAACCCAGGTTTTTGTGCATGCTAGGCAAGCCCTCTGTCACTGAGCTACATCCCCAACCGTTTTCAGCCTTTCTGCTACTGGTATTATTTGGCTGATCTGCTGGTTTCTCAGGTTTCTGTCCCCATCACCATTTCTGCTTGGCCTCAAAGCCTGAATTTTTCAACGTAATCGCCAGTATTCCAGTGGCCAGAGCCTAAGAAGATTCCTGCCTCCAGACCAGTGATCTAACTGCTGAATCTCCAGTATTTGCCAGAAAACTTAGGCATTTAACTAAAGGACATTGACTGTGGACCTAATAATGAAACCCTTTTAAACTAATAGCACTCAAGTCCTGCATTTCCCTTTCACCATAAATTTTTCATTTGTTACTTTTCTTACAACCACTTTCCTGTATGCTTGTTTTTAGAAATAATCAAACTGTGATTTTTCTTCTGTGTTCATCTCCTTGATGTCTGCTCCATTCTTGAAGGGTGCTTAGATTTTTAAGATGAGTGCTCAAGCCCAGCTTCAATGGCAGAAGAAAAAGAGCTTTTAGACAAGTAAACAGGAAAAGAGTGCTTGCATATGTGGAAGGAAAATAAGGGAAAAATAATAAAATGTTTCTTTTAGATTTTTGAAGCTTGAGCAAACCACCATATTGCAAGAGCAAGTAGCAGTGCTAAGAAGCAAAGGATGAAGACTTGGCTGAAATGTATGGTTTACTGTAAAAGGGAAACGGCACAAAACAAAGTGAGTGAATAATGTAAATGAACTTGGGCACAAATGTTAGATTGTTTACATAAATGGCTGTTGTTAGAGTTTTCCACTGCCAAGCATATTTAAACATTTTGTAGTTTGCAGCATTTAGAGTTGGGCCCATGTGAATAGTTTTTTTGATACCACCCATGGTGTTGTAATCATAATCTCAATTATCTCATGTGTATGACACTCACTTGTAAAAACACATAGGAATATCTGGCTCCAGGGCAGAAGTTTTGGGCTCCCTGGGTGTGTGGATTGCATGAGGATGGTAATAAATTGATCAACTTCCTGTCTTAGGAGGAAGTGGGGTTGGGAGGCAGGCCCAGCCTTTGGTGGTGGCACAGAGGAAAGGGAAAACATTCAACAGACTGTTTGAAATCCTCCAAATGAAATTCACTAAATACATATTGAGCATTTATTGTGTACCATACACCACTATGCCCAGCACAGAATTATGCTTTTAAATACGTAAAATAAAATCCTAAAATTACAAAGGAAACCAACTACTATCTATTTAAATAGTTATCAAACCATTAAGCAAACAAGCTTGTGATACAGTAATATATATGCTTCTTTATTAATGCCTTAAGTAACAAGATCTAGTGGTGGATCTAATAAATCCCATAATTTCAAAATAGTGATAAGTTTAAGCGATAGTTCTAAATATCTATAACAACTCTGATATAATATGAAAATATCAGTAATTTCTCTTGGCAATAATGTCACAGGTACTGCTAGTGCTGATATGATTTGTTGTCTATATTGATAATTGAAAGAAAGGCTAAATGACAATTAAAGGTTAATAAAAATAAATATGCAATTTTCTTTACCATCCAAGTCTCAAAACCCTGAGTCCATTTCATAGATCTCCTTGAACTCTGAATCTCAGTGCACATGTGTGTGTTCAGGTGTGTGTATGCACGTGTGCTCATACATGTGCCAATCAAAGAAGCTTGGGGCAATAAAGTTACCTACTATTTAATATATGATGGGGCTGAGGGTGTAGCTCAGGGGTAAAGCACTTGCCTAGCATTCTAAAGGCTCTGGGTTGGATCTCAAGCCCTGCATAAATAAATAAATAAATAAACAAGATGTAGCATAGGATAAAGGTTCTAGGAATGGAACAATAAAGTACTTACAGGAATTCAAGGAGGGCAAGGAGAGGAAATCAGAAAAAGAAATTAAAATGAGGTAAAGAGGAAGAAAACAGATTAGGGATAGGAAAGGAAGGCATCATACCTATAGGAAATTCTTTCCCACCTGCCATCCCTCTTTCTGCCTTGTTAAACTGACTAAAAAGCTGGCTTACCTTTGGAGTTAGTCTTGTGTGGTGTATAATTTTGAAAAGTTCTCAGTTTGCTATCTGAATCTCTTTGCTACTGGGATGACTCAGGGCCTCATGTGTGCTAGGCAAGTGCTCTATCACTAAGCTACATATACCCCAGACCTCCTTTCACATCTTACACTTTACTGAAGAAGTCATGGAGATTTTGTTTATGTGGATTATATTTATAAATATTTATTGTATTAAAATTAAGAAATACTTATTAGTTCATAATAATAACAATAATAAATCTATGAGGGTCCACGTAAACACTTTTTTTTTTTTTTTTTTTTTT